>NC_083277.1:62209275-62579893 GCF_963506605.1 Zootoca vivipara | reverse complement strand
CGGTGATCGTAGTTTGAGGGTTGGAATGATCAAGTTAAATGCCTTTATGTGATCAAGTGAAATGCCTTTAAGCTGTTCGGCAGTGGAATTTGCTACCAAGGAGTGTGGTGGAGTCTCCTTCTATGGAGGTCTTTAAGCAGCGGCTTGACAGGCATATGTCAAGAATGCTTTGATGGTGTTTCCTGCTCGGCAGGTGGTTGGACTGGATGGCCCTTGTGGTCTCTTCCAACTCTGTGATTCTATGATTCTATGAAAATCCCCATGGGTTTTAGGAGACCCTACTACTAATAAATATGCCTATGTATTTGAAAATTACATCAGAGAAGAAGTCCTCACTTCTTTTTCTGAAATCTTGTGTTTGCAGATAAATGGACGGAAATGCAACAGAAGGAGTCTGTTTCCAGCATATCTGAAGGATTCCGTTACTGGCATGCCTCTGTTTGTGAAGAGTTCCTTCCAGAGATTTTTATAGGGCATGTATAATTAAACAATGACACACATTCTTGCATACAAACGAGCTATTCCCAGTTATCCATGCCAGAGTTTGGATTTTTCTTTAGCCACAATGCTGGTGGGACCTCTTCTTCAAACAGGTGTGTTCCTTAGCAGCCTATTGGTGGTATTGTCCTTTAGCTACCATGTTCAGTATGGTTTTGTTTGTTTAATAGGAAAGGAGAGTGTAATAAAGGTAAAGGTAAAGGGACCCCTGATCATTAGGTCCAGTTGCGGACGACTCTGGGGTTGCGGCGCTCATCTCGCGTTATTGGCCGAGGGTGCGGGCGTACAGCTTCCAGGTCATGTGGCCAGCATGACTAAGCCACTTCTGCTGAACCAGAGCAGCACACGGAAACGCCGTTTACCTTCCCGCCGGAGTGGTACCTATTTATCTACTTGCACTTTGACGTGCTTTCAAACTGCTAGGTGGGCAGGAGCTGGGACCGAGCAACGGGAGCTCACCCCATCGCGGGGATTCGAACCGCCGACCTTCTGATTGGCAAGCCCTAGGCTCTGTGGTTTAACCCACAGCGCCACCTGTGTCCCTAAAGAGGACATATAAAGAGGGTTTTTTTAAAAAAAATGTCAGACATTATTTAATCATATGAACATCTTTCCTCTGGAACAACTCCCAGGTGCTAATACTCTACTGAAGAGATGGGGGAACTGTGACCCTCCAAGTGCTGTTGTACTACAATTCCCATCATCCCTGACTACTCATAGGCCTTACTAACAGCAGTTGATGGCAGTTGTAGTCCAACAACACATGGAAGGCCTCAGTTTCCCCACACCTACCCTAGTCTATGTATGTGTATCTGAAATAATAGCATATTTTCCCCGCCTCTAGCTCCTCTACTCTTTCCCTCATGTATTTTTTAAAATTAGCTCCCTTGGGGTAAGGGCATGCCAGACCTGTTCTCTGTAAAGCACAAGATACGTCGAACAGGGATAGCCAACGTGGTGCCCTCCAGAGGTTTTAGACTACAACTCCCATCAGCCCCAGCTAGCAGCCATGGCCAATGGCCAGGGTTGTTAGGAGTTGTGATCCAGCACCTCTGGAGGGTGCCATGTTGGTTGACTGAAATAAAACTAGATGGTAATAGTAATAATAATAATAATAATAATAATAATAATAATAATAACAACAACAGCTTTTGAGGCAAAATTTGAAGCAGGTGGAGTCATGTTGCAAGAGCTGCTCAGGCAGCATTTGACTCTGTTGAAGGGGCAGAGGATGAGATGCAACAAAATCTCAACAAATTAGAAAGCATGGGAACAAGAACATTTTCGGCTGGCTTAAGAAACAAACAAACAAGAGGGAACTTGTTAGCAAACAAGGAGGAAAGAAAACTTGTGTGTTTTGCATCTATTTATGGTATGGGTAAACAAGGAATGAAAGGAAATATTTTGCTGTAACATTTTGAAAGAATGAAAAAGAGTCAACATCTTTAAAACACAGTCACAGCAGCTTGTGTCATTATTTACATTATGACATTATTATTGGTATTTACTCAGGGTTGGTAAACGGTTCCTGACACATTAATAGACCAGGTTTTGCTTGAGTTCAAATCGTTCCAATGTTCCAATGACTCCCTTCCCTCTTTTTCTTCTTCTTCTTCCTCCTCCACCTTTTTGAAATTGGTGACCCTTGCCTCCTTCATAGCTGGTCCTTGTCTTTTTAGAAGTGGCCTAGCTCTAGGTAGGCAAAAGGCTTGAGGTGCTTCCACTGCCACCCTGTGCCACAGAAGAAGTAAGGGTGTCTTACTCCCAGGGAGGGAGGGAAGAATCTATCAATTTTGGTTCTTTCAGTTTTCATTTTTCCAAACTTAAATTTGGTTTCCACATTTCTGCAGCAACCTGCAAATTTCATTTTTTTTTAAAAAAAATCCTCCTGGAAATCCTTCTGCATTTTTGTGCAAGTGTCCCCCAATAAACACTTTTCTGTACGCAGTTTTGACGAATGTACGCAATTTTGCAAGCAGTTTCTCCTAATATAATGCATTTCTGTATGTTATTGTTGCTAATATATTCATTTTTATGCACACTTCTACTCAATGTATGCATTTTTGTAAGCGACTGCACCATGAAATTTGGATCAGTGTGAATTTCAAAAGGATGGCTATTCTCACATTATTTCACATTGAATAAATTTGGCTTTAAATATGAATTGAATTTACCCCCCCCCCCCTCATCCCTACTCCTAGGACAGGATAGGGTCGCAGTATTTGGCCCTTCTATTGAAAGTAGAAAACATGGGGAGGGAGAGTGCTCTTGGGTTCGAATCCTGCTTGCAGGTTTCCCCCAGGCATCTGGGAGGCCACTGTGACTAGAGGGGACACTGGCCTGATCCAGCAGGCTCTTCATAGGTCCTTAGTGTGCCCTCTCTTCCAACATGGGACTCAGCAACTGCTTGTGTTCTGCAGATTCTTTGAGGTTGTGCCCACACATGTTAAAGGTGCAGCCAGAGGCAAGACAGAGAGAAAGCCGGCCACAGTCGTAGCTTGCCCTGTGCTAACAGCAAAGGATCTTTTGTACTCCAAGAGCAGCTTAGAGTTTAGTGCTATATATGTGTGTTTGTGCAGGCATGTGTGTATTAACCAACTGAGAAATTACACCTGGTATAGTGGCAGTTTCGCCTTGAAGTTCAGAACTATGAGGGTTGGGTATCCACCCAGTGTGGAGAATGGAGGGTGCTCATCCTGTATTGATGTATGTTCACTTCATCCAGTCATATTCTACTGAGCACCTCACTCCCACCCTGATACTAAGCATTGCAGCTACTCGGAACACACAACTGCTTGCTGCCTGTCTATGCAGCCACATGCAGTACACACACACACACACACACACACACTGCTGTGCTGTGCTTTTTCACTTAAAAAATGTTTAGGGGTACTGTCAGGGGACCGGGGGGGGCAGTGGAGATCGGGGACAGGGCTCTCTGATGGAGACAGAGCCCCAGAACCAAGGTCTTGCAACTTCCACCGGAAGGTGGGACTGGGGCTCAGGAGGAGGTACAGACCCTTGAGGATGCTGAAAGGGCTAGCCTTCCAGAGAGAGGGCTGCAGGGGGCGGATCAAGGCACTTCCGAGGGGGAGGCGCGTCACCCCACCAGAGAAAGGGGGAAGGGGGGAAAAGAGGAGGGAACAGCGGAGGAGGTTCAGGGTGCCCAGGAGGCTGTGTTGGCGGAAGTCATGACAGGAGGTGGTTCGGAATTCTGGATCAGATTAGTGCAGTCGTGCTTTTTTGATGCTCTGTCTTGTACATATGTATATAAATAAAACCCTGTAAAAACCAAGCACGGGGTTGGAGTTGCTTACTCGTGAGGAAGCAACTAACATCATTACAGGTACTCTCATTCTGATTCAAGAAAATCACCATTTTATAGTTCAAATCAGGAAACATAAATACAGTAAATGGACAAAAGTACACACACACACACATACAATTTTTATTAAATGTTCTGTTTTACGATTTAAAATGTTCATCTTATATCCTTAATATCAGTGACTTCCCTTTTTCTCTTCCCATGGTTCATTTTACATATCGTGAATCCCTGCATATTTTACAAAAACTATACCATTCAGTATTCCATTATTGCATCCACCAAAACTTATTTACACTGTTGAATTAATCTTAATGCTGGCAGTGCTTTCAGCTGTACACAATTATTTCCCATATAGTCAATAAACGTTTTCCAATCTTCTTTAAACATATGTTCTTCTTGTTCTCTTATTCTATATGTTAAGTCTGCAAGTTGTACTTATTCTGTCAACTTAAGTTGCAGCTGCATGCAGTAGTCTTTGTCTTGTTGCCCCTCCCTGCCCTTCTCCCTTGGCTGTTGGAGGCAGTCTGCCCCTGAACACCAGTTGCCGAGAATCCCAAGAACACTGTCATGCTCAGGTCCTGCTTGCGGCCTTCCTAGAGGCATCTAGTTGGCAACAGTGAGAACAGGATGCTGGACTATGATTCTATGATTCTACTAAGGTTTGTCTAATCCAGCATCCCATTTCTCAGAGTGTCCAGCTTCCAGGACACAAGGGCAACATCTCTTTCCTGCTCTTGCTCTCCAGCTAATGGTTATGCAATGCTACCTGCTTTTGTACACAGAGGTTTTATACATGACTGATAGCCATGAATATATTTCTCCTCTGCGAAGTTGTCTACACTCCTTTTGAACCCATCAATAAACTCAATCTCACTAGCTGTGTTTCATCCAAAAAGGTTGGAAATCAAAGGAAACCCAGCAGCAAAATTAAATAACACACTACAGTGGCACCTCGAGTTACAAATGCTTCAGGTTACAAACACTTCAGGTTACAAACTCCACTAACCTGGAAGAGTTACCTTGAGTTGAGAACTTTGCCCCAGGATGAGAACAGAAATTGTGTGCCGGCAGCGCAGCGGCAGCAAGAGGCCCCATTAGCGAAAGCACGCCTCTAGTTAAGAACAGTTTCAGGTTAAGAACAGACCTCCGGAACGAATTAAGTTTGTAACTAGAGGTACCACTGTATGTGGAATGATAAAGCAGATAGCAGCATAGGAGTCAGACCATGGGTCCATCTACCTGGCTGGCTAGCAGTCTTCTGGAGATTGAACCAATGACGTTCTTCACGTAAAAGGGATGCTCTGTCATAGAATCATAGATTTGTAGAGTTGGAAGGGACCCTGAGGGTCATGATGGAATCTCAGCTAAAGCATCCATGACAGATGGCCACCCGACCTCTGCTTAAAAACCTCCAGTGAATGAGTTTTATCAAACAGACCGAAGCAGTAGCTCAGTCCATAGAGCATGAGACTTTTAATCCCAGGGTCATGGGTTTGAGACCCACTTTGGGCAAAAGATTCCCTTGTGGTACCTACCAATTCTACAATTCTATGATTCTATTAAAAAAGCATCCAGTAATTCATTAGAACATAATAGGGGGCGATAAAATTAACTCTCAAAATGCTAGTAAACAATGAAACCTGCTCTTGACAATTGCAACCATTCTCTTTCTCCAGCTCCCCTATATACTACCCCAGTGCCCTGATAAGACCTCAAAACCCATCAAATATATTCCACTCACTCAACACACTTCCACTCACTCAATGCCCACACAAATTCCACACCCTTCAACACACCCAGGCCTCAAACAACCTACACCTGCCTTCTGTTAACTTTTGTCTTTCCTTTGTTAGTTTACTTGATCCTTATGTTGAAGGCTGCGTAAAACGCCACGTTAGGAGCATATTTGCCTTCAGAGTTTCCATTCTCTGTATGAGGACCGTTCATGATCAAGGCATCTGAATGAGTCTGGTGATTTGCACAGCGCATCAGAAGGAAATCTGGGACAATGTAACACAATGCACTGCCGTTACTCGAAGTCTGAGAAGATGGCCTTAGCACTTTGTGCTTGGGATCTGAAATTCGTCCCATAAAACCAAGGCACAAATGGGGTGGAATGCCTGCCTCTGTCTTCCACATGATGGGGGAAAGGAGGATTTGCTGTGCCAGCCACCATGTCGGCCTGAAAAGGCATTAGCATTTTCTTCTTCATATGCTATTATAATCTTTGGGTTTCAGGAGGAGGAATTTTCAGTGGCAGCTAGGAATGTAGCTACAGGCTGTGTACATGTTGCCGTTTACTCCAGCTCCGGTTTTTTTACTCCACTAGTGTCCTCTTTCTCATGTGTTCCTCCTTCCCTCATCTCCTATGTCCCTTCTGTTCTGAATTACCTTTCATCTACAAACGGTATATGAAGCATAGACAAAGAACTGAAGTTATTATGTTTAATAGGTAAAAGTAAAGGTGAAGGACCCCTGGACGGTTAAGTCCAGTCAAAGGTGGCTACGGGATGCTCATCTCGCTTTCAGGCCGAGGGAGCCAGCGTTTGTCCACGGACAGCTTTCCAGGTCATGTGGCCAGCAGGACTAAACCACTTCTGGTGCAATGGGACATCGTGATGGAAGCCAGAGTGCACGGAAATGCCATTTACCTTCCCGCCACAGCAGTACCTATTTATCTACTGGCGTGCTTTCGAACTGCTAGTTTGGCAGGATCTGGGACAGAGCAACGGGAGCTCACCCCATAGCGGGGATTCAAACCGCCAACCTTCCGATCAGCAAGCCCAAGAGGCACAGTGGCTTAGGCCACAGCGCCACCCGCATCCCTATGTTTAATAGGAAGCAGGCACTGGCCCATCAAGTTCAATACTGACTGCATTGGTAGTGGCTCTTGAGGCTTTCAAACAGGAGTCTTCACTAGAGATGCCAGGAATTGAACCATAATTCCCAGAGTTCCCTGGGAAGTGGGATTGACTGTTAAGCCATTCTGTAGTATAGATCTTTGAAAGGAATAGAAGTCTCCTAACAATTATCAGCACCCTATAGTTCCCAGCATTATTTTGGAGAAGTCATGGCTGTTTAAAGTGATATGATACAGCTTTAAATGTATAGTGAAGATAAGACCTGAGTTCACATCTAATAGAAAAGATCGCCATAATACAGAACTTGTTTGCTCTTAAGATGTTGGCTGCCCTCTTTGTGTGGGATTCCCCCCCCCCCCCCCAAAGCATACATTCTAAAAGAAACAATTTTCAAATTGCATCTTTGAACACTGATGTGTAGGCAACGTGGTCTGTGACCTTAACAGAGCCAATCAGAGTACATAAAACATTTAAAAGTCTATTTATTTGAACAAGTGCATCACGTGCTAATGTAAAAACAACAAAGAGTCTTGTGGCACCAAGATGAACGCTTTTATTACGGCATGAGATCTTATGGACTGAAGCCCACTTCGTTAGATGCATTTTTAGCTTTTTACTGACATCTTGTGGCCATCTTGGGCGAAAAGGCAACATTGCCGCGTTACTCCCCTGCTGAGATTAGGGAGGGGCCACGATTTTGCATGCCAAAAGTCCATTATTCAATCTCTGGCACCACCAGCTAAAAGGGTAGGAAATTATGCGAGACCTAGAAAGTCACTATCAATCACTGCAGACAAGGCTGGGACAATGACTATTATGTCATTATGTCAATGACTTGTTGGGCTGTGTATGTAATAAAGGAGAGCCAAATCGAGGTGAAGGCATCCTCTTTTGTTTGTCCCCATGTTAGTTTCAATTCGTTGGTTAGCTTTTCTAGTAGGGCTGTTTCACATACAGTTTGGTACCAGTGGTCCATGTTCACTCCAACTGTTAATGCAAATGGTCATCAAGCTGAAATTGCCTCCCTCTGGCCCAGCAAAATTACACCTCGCTCTACTGTCGCATGCATCACTAAAGATCCAGCAGACTGCTCATCACAAAGAATTGGAAAAGTGATGAAATTCCAAATAAGGAGGAGTGGATTGTAAAATTGACAACCTATCAAAATTTAACAATAAAAGCGGGAAAGGTGAAAGGTTTGAAAGAAGAAAAATTAGAAAAAGATTGGAAAATGTTTAAACAATATTTAAGGAAACAGGTGGAAAAAGCCAACCCCCTGGCAGAAATATAAAAGGCCCAAAATTAAAGATGGAAAAAAAATAGGAAAAAGTATGCATAGTGACAGAGATATACACAAACCAGAGTAGACGGAAGACTGGAAGTCACACGAGGTGAAGGGGGTGGGGTGGGGGGGAGGTGGTGGTAGCTTTTTATTGTTTGTATGTTATTACCTGTTTATATTTTTTTACGCTTGTTTTGTCCTTTATCAGTTACATATTTCTGTTATGTTAATTTTTTTGATATTTGTTATATGATTTCAAATAAGTTTATTTTATGATTTAAAGAGGATTTATATATGATTTGCAATTATGATTTGCAATTTATAGTTTTTATATATGATTTTATATATGATTTATAATTTATAGTTTTTTATACTTTATTAGTTTTTCTATATGATTTTTGTATGTTTCCCCCCTTTCAATCTTCTGTTTGTATGTTTGTGTGTGTGTGTGTGTGTGTGTGTGTATGTATATATATATATATATATATATATATATATATATATATATATATATATATATATAAACACCTCGCTGGTGCTGTGGGTTAAACCACAGAGCCTAGGGCTTGCTGATCAGACGGTCGGCGGTTCGAATCCCTGCGGCGGGGTGAGCTCCCGTTGCTCGGTCCCAGCTCCTGCCAACCTAGCAGTTCGAAAGCACATCAAAGTGCAAGTAGATAAATAGGAACCGCTACAGCGGGAAGGTAAATGGCGTTTCCGTGTGCTGCTCTGGTTCTGCAGAAGCGGCTTTGTCATGCTGGCCACATGACCTGGAAGCTGTACGCCGGCTCCCTCAGCCAATAATGTGAAATGAGTGTGCAACCCCAGAGTCGGTCATGACTGGACCTAATGGTCAGGGGTCCCTTTACCTCTACCTTTACCTCATTCAGAACCTTTTCTCCTCAATCCACCAGGGGGACCTCTCCAGCTTCCTCCCATGCTGCTGCTTGCTTCTCCCATATTTTTTTTCTCAGAGGCAGGCCAATCCAGGAGGAGCCAAGGAAGGAGGGAGGGAGTGGGGTGCAGATGCCTGGCAAGGTTTTCATCGACTGGCGGTGTGTGTGTGTGTGTGTGTGTGTGTGTGTGTGTGTGTGTGTGTGGAGTGAGGGAAGGAGCCTGTCTGGTAGGCTGTTATTAGCTTGGACTCTGGGAGAGATGCAGACTGTGCTCAATCAGATGGAATGCGGCCCTTGTTCTGACTGCTGATGGAGATAGGGAGGGAGCCCTAGGATGTGAGGGAGCAACTGGTGAGCAGGTTACGTGATCGCTCTCATCCATTGTCTGCATTTCCTTTCCTCCATTCCTCAGTCAGCAGTGGGAGTGTGCATGGAGGGAGAGGAAGGGACAGATCTCCTATTCCGCTTTGTTTTTCTTTGTGACCCTCTTCAACATCCATGCCATTTTTTAAACTGGAGGGAACCCATGACGGCACGTGATTGAACTGTCGTGGACCCAGATGGAAGCAACTGAGGGGTTTCTCGAGGTAGAACTGAGGAGGGCTACTGTGGTCTGAGGAGATGGTCTCTAGCTAGGCTCCAACATTGCCCAGCAACCTGAACTAGCAACTACTACTTGCTACTACACCAGACTTCAATGTGTAGAGTTCAAGACTCGTTCACTGCACTCGTTCAATCCACGCCTGCCTTTTGTGTTTGCCTTTTCTAATGAACTTTGTAATGGCACCTCTTTATTTCTTTGTTTTAACATATAAGGCCTTATCTCTGTGGGCTGCACCTTATCTGAAAGCAGGTTACATGTAATAACAAAAGATGGTGTGCTTGTGAAGACAGCAGGGCTAAAAGTATGAGGGGGAAGATGGGGGGGCACTTTTCATAAAACGAACATCCTCTGACTTGCCCCCCTTTTAACCGAATTGTGCCTCATAGCCTTCTCAAAGCTGTGGGTGGTATCCAATTAAGTCACCCTCAAAGCAGATCTGTTGAAATGAATGGACTTAAGTTAGTCCACTGATTTCAGTGGGTCTTCTCTGAGTATGACCAACCTTGGATACCATCCAATAGCTTAGAAGGGAAATGGGCTTCCTCTACCCCCTCATGTAATTTGAGGTCTGGTAAACAGAAGAGTTTCTTACTAGCGTTAGCTCTTCAATAGTGTCCCACAATTTTTTATTCAGATCAAGAGGGGAAAGAACATATGGACCTTGTTCTGCTTTAGAGGTTATTTAGCATGCATGCATAGGTGCTCAGGAATCAGGTTAACTCCTAAATCAAGATGGATATTATATGTCACATCAATAATCAAATTAAGTCAACCTATACTGTCTTTATTGGAGGTTCTCAAATGGTGATCTGTGGCTCCATTCAGATAGTCTAGTGCAAGCACATCCAACAGGTAGATCGTGATCTACTGGTACCGGTAGATCACTTGATGTCTGTGGTAGATCACTGGTAGATCACTGGCTCCCCCCAAACAAGCTCAGCAACTTTGGCTCCCCTAAAAAAAAATCAACAGTGTTGGCCTGCACCCCCCAAAACAGGGTTTTCCTTCCTAAAAAAGCTCAACAACTTTGACCCGAATCCCAAAAAAGAGGGTAGATCACTGCCAGTTTTTAACTCTATGAGGTAGATCGCAGTGTCTTGGGTGTTGGCCACCCCTCTAGTGCATAGTCAAGAATATCTCTACTTGACCCTGTGTTTGATGCTTTTTCAGATTATTGCGATTGAGGCTCCCTTGGACCAAGGGCCTAGCCTAGGACCTGAGACATTCACAAAAAAATGTTAATGTGGTCTTTGGCCTGTGATTTCCACAATGCAGCCCAGGCTTTGATTATAAGGATGTTGCCTCTGAAGAAAAGAGGTTGTTAAAATGTGCATTGATATATGTGTGTCTGGCGGGGAGTGATCCACTGAGACCAGCAGCACTTTTTGAGTGGTCTGAGGGACAGAAACCCACTTTGAGAACCACTGACTGCATCTTAGGACCACTCAGTTGCAAAGAGATCGCCCTTAAAAACAGAACAGAATGGCAGTCCTACCTGTGAACATGGCTTAATTTCCCTCTGCTCAGCTTATCACTAAAATGATATCAGCTCCGTGGAGAGCGAAACGCTTTTGATTTGTAGAGCCTCGGAATGATAAACATACTGAAATGAGGGTTGTTGATATGCAAGCTATGTTGCAAATATGCAAGCTATGTTGCCCTGTCTCAGTATCCAGCCAATTCCCTGCAAGGGTCCATTGCACTCAACCCAGCCATATTATGGATGATGAATGTATTGGTGCTGTTGAAATACACCCCAAGCTGAAGAACACCACCTGTGCCCTTCCAATTCTGGAACAGATGTCATCCTGAGGCTTACAAATTACCATCCTAATTCTGCAGATACATAACTGTTGAAAAACATGGTGCGGTTTAGCTATAAGCAAGACTAGTGAGTTTTGTCTCTTCTACAATTCAGTTCAATTCTTACAGCACTAAATATTTGTTGCTGCCGTTGTCTGCCAGATATTAGACATATAGTATTGTACTAGCATAGCTTGAATTATAACAGCTGCAACATCTTTGGCTCATCTAAAAAACAGATGAGTCATCCGTAAGTGGGTCCCATATTTCCTGCTATTGTTTTGCTTCTACTCCACTCAGTTGTGTGCCATTGCTTGTACCGTATCTGGAGATGATAGCTCCTGGCACAATATCATCTCCGTATCTGGAGATGATAGCTCCTGGCACAATATCATTGGCAACCATAATATGATCTTCAGGATGGCTGAGTAATATAGGCAGTATCCCCTCATCCAAAATATTTAGTTGCTGATGCAGCAGCTTATTGATTCAGGACATTGATACAATCCCACAAACATTTCTGGATGAATGGTTTACTCATGGCTCACTGCTGGTTGAATTTTTGAGGTTCTAACAAGGGGTCCCATACTTGGATGAAGAGATGCCAGGAATGGCCCTAATGTTAGGCAAGGTAGAGCAGCCACCTCAGGCAACAATTTTGGTTGGGGTACCATGGAAAGGTAGCAAATTATCAATTATTTTGTGTATTGGATTTACAACTGGAGGAAGGAGGGGAATCATGAGGACTTTGGGGCTCAGTTTTGATCTGTCTCTGAGAGATGTGCAGTGCTGTGGTGTCAACCAGCCATTTTAATTTAAGCCTTATGCATTCTCTTCCTTAAGGTAAGGGGACCCCTGACCATTAGGTCCAGTCGTGACCGACTCTGGGGTTGTGGTGCCCATCTCGCGTTATTGGCCGAGGAGCCGGCGTACAGCTTCCAAGTCATGTGGGCAGCATGACAAAGCCGCTTCTGGCGGACCAGAGCTGCACACGGAAACGCTGTTTACCTTCCCGCTTGGAGTGGTACCTATTTATCTACTTGCACTTTGACGTGCTTTCAAACTGCATATATATTTACTCACAACTTAGCGAACCCCACCCCAAGTTCATAGTCTGTGGGAGTCCTACTCAGAGTAGACTCATTAAAACTAATGGACATGACTAACTTAGATAATAATAATAATAATAATAATAATAATAATAATAATAATAATACATTTTTATTTATACCCCGCCCTCCCCAGTCAAAAACCGGGCTCAGGGCGGCTGACACCAACAGAACCACAATAAAACATAAAAACAATTGATTAAAATACAGATTAAAATACAGATCTAATCTGAGTATAACTTACTTGGATCCAACTCCAAGTGTGGAAGCTCTCAAGAGTGAATTGATTCCTCAGAGACACCTAGGAAAGCCCTGGTGTTCAGAATGCAGCATACATAGAAAACTGGAGTTAATGTCGCTAGACGGAAATGAGCCCTGACAGTTTTATGCCCTCGACTAACGAGCAGTGGCATCATGGTTTCCTGCGGTCATGGGAGTTCTAAGCTAATGCTTTGGGATTTGCACTGCCCCAAATAACCAATCTCCTGTATTTATGACTTGGGGTTTGTTTTCCTTTCCAGGGCTGCTTAGCATGCACGAAAGCCCAAGGCTGGAGAACATGAGATGAAACCCTGTGTGAATTACAGGGTTTGTGTTTGCCCACCCTCCTGGAGTGACTTTTCATGACATAAGCGGCAAAGCAGGAAGCGCAAGAAAAGTTGTGCTTCCTGTTGCCATGACTGAAGTGGAACATGAGAGCCTCAGAAGAGCCCGGCTGCATCAGGCCAAAGGACCACCTAGTCCAGCAACATGTTCTCATGGTGGCCAACCAGATGCCTGTGGGAAGCCCGCGTTCCACTCATCTGCAATTCCCCGAAAATGCCTCTGACAGTGGAGGTAGAACATCATGGCTAGTAGACATTGGTAAATGCAACCTCATTGAATCCTCTTTTAAAGGCATCCAAGTTGCTGGCTATCACCACATCCACTGGAAGTGGATTGTAGGAAATTGCAGTCAAACATAACTATGCATGAGTGCTAGTTAGTGCATGAAGGGGTCAAAACAATAGAGCTGGATTACTAGACTCGGCTAGCTCCCACTCCTTCTTCTCCAATGAGAGAGGAAGTGAAGCCTTCCCTTCCTGGTCTCTCTCCACACCAAGAAGGATGTGTCTAAGCTTTGCTCCAAGCTTAGAGCAGGCATCCCCAAACTGCGGCCCTCCAGATGTTTTGGCCTACAATTCCCATGATCCCTAGCTAACAGGACCAGTGGTCAGGGATGATGGGAATTGTAGTCCAAAACATCTGGAGGGCCGAAGTTTGGGGATGCCTGGCTTAGAGCATGTGTTTGAAGCAATTTTTCTGTATCTTCTATCCAAGAGTATTCTGCCTGAGCTCTCTTTATTGCTGTTTGGATAAAGGCATGAATCTGACCTTTGGAATATTTCTTAAGTTAAGTATTTTAAACTTACTTAACAGTTTGTCGTCTGTTCATTGAAAACAGGGTATAAAGAGGGGGGCACTTTGCAAGCAGACTAAATATTTTGTGTTAATTTAACTATCACAGCTTCTCCCAAAGTGTCGTGGGAATAATATCTTGGTACAGGAGCAGAGAATTCTATGTCTGAAGTCTCTAGCCACCTAAGAAAAACAGTTCCCAGGGTTCATGGGTTACAGAAATCACTGTTTAACCAATTCAAATCCTGAATATAGATTATACATTAAGACATAACTTCCCAGGGCCTAAGATCTCACATTTATTCAACAGGACCGACATAGAACTGATTAATCTTCTAGCCCATACTTCAGTGCCATGCTCACCTATAGATATATGTCTTTCTTTTTTACTAAATGTGTCAAATGATGAAATCTAGGATAAATAGCTTTTTTCAAACGGTAGACTGTGGCACAAGTTTTAGCTCCCAACAGATGGTTCGAAGTGACCCTCCTGAGGGTCACTAGTAATATACTGGAGAATACAGATTCATTTTTGATCTCACATAATGTGGTAGTTTCAAATAGCTACCTTCTTCTTTTTTTGAGAAAATTCCTCATTGCTCACACTGTGGCAACATTTTTGTACAACTAAGATGTACAGAGTTCATTCAGCAATAAAAGTGACTTCTCAGCTTATGAGACCTAACTATTTGTTGCTACTGAAAATGTTCTTATTAGGAGGATACTTCCCCTGAGTTTTTTCAGCCCAAATGCAAATGTTTGCACCTCCCTATGAGTAGAACCATCACACGCAAAAGGGGTGTTCACATGTTACATTCAATGTGTGTGCACAAACAATTGAGTGGACACATGTGTGGCCTGTAGTTGAGCTGTATACATCAGTGGATGTACACTTGTACCTGTGTAGAGAAAGCAGGTTCTCCCCATAGAGGAGAACATGGGTTGCGGAAGGGTTAACAAGACATCCCAGGGTTGGAGAGGTGGGTCAGTTTGGATGGCCACTTGTGTGATTGGTGGGGTGCTATTGCTGGGGAAATTTGCATGTAGCAAATGATTGACTGACAGCCTTACCCTATATATGCTTAGCGAGCAGCTTTCAGTTCCACTTTTGCTGCTCGCAACGAATCTCCCGCCCGCCCTCCTCTAATTTTAGGCGTCCTTGCATTGACCTTGCTGCGCCTCTCATGGGGTCGCCTGTTTTGGATCAGGGGCCTGGCAGGAATTTTGCCACTTGGCTGATTGGCTGGTGCCAGGTGGTTTTTGCCTACTATGCTGCAATAAGTCGCAACTTGTAAGGTTGGCGGTTAGGCATTGGTTCAAATTGGATGGTGGAGGGGTATGGATTTTGGTTGGGCCTGCCCCTCATGGTTGCTGCTGCCTTTAGGGGTATTCCTTTAAAGGAATTCTGGGGCTCTACATGTTTGTCCGTTTATCCCCGCTAGGGGCCAGGGCCGCGCATGAGCCTCGGGGATCATTTGAGGGATGAGGTCAAGGGCATGGGTCCCTGCCCCGACCTCTCTCAGAGGGTGCTTACCTACTGGCTCCCCTACTAGGCTAGAGGGAGTCAGATCTGTCCCAGACAGGGGACAGATGGCAAGAACCAATGCCTAAGCAACCACTCACATTCAGTTGTATTTAAATAAAGTTGTGGCCAAATTAATGCCAAAAACCTTAAAATTAAAATATTGTTACAGGTAGGTAGCCGTGTTGGTCTGAGTCGAAGCAAAATAGAAAAAAAATTCCTTCAGTAGCACCTTAAAGACCAACTAAATTTTTATTTTGGTATGAGCTTTCGTGTGCATGCACACTTCTTCAGAAGAAGAACGTGTGCATGCACACGAAAGCTCATACCAAAATAAAAACTTAGTTGGTCTTTAAGGTGCTACTGAAGGAATTTTTTTCTATTAAAATATTGTGTGAAGTGTGAATTATTGGGGGGATGTCATGGTACCTCAGCACGCAAAACTTGTACACGCATCCAGCTTAACATGTGAACAGGCCTAGTGTTATTCCTTGGAGGCAAGATGGGTATTTTAGAATGACCACAGATGACTAGGAGGGAATGACTTGACTTAGGGAAATGTGCTTTTGCCCCTCAGAATGGATTTCACTGACAAACAAACCACAGCAGGAAAAAAGACTACGAAAAGAAAAATAAGCACCACCAAACACAGATGAGCACCAAATCTAACTTTAAAAGCATGGTAAAGACAGCAACAAAAAATACAGCCACTGCGCAGCAATGAAGCAGGTAGAATTTTCTTACTTTTTATTTTAAAAGGTGGGAGTTAACAAGACTTCGTCCCCACCCCCACCCCTTGCATCTCAGTTGCTCTCTTGTAATCATTCCTTTCAGGTAAGTTGGTGCCAGATTCGAGAACTGCAGAATTCATAAAGTCACCATTTTGGATTTTGTAGACCTTACCCAACTGTACGCTTTCCCCAACCTACTAGTGTCTGAAATCCGGATCTCCTAAACTTTCATAAAACAATTGCCCCACTACTTGACTTTGTATAGCCCAGTCTCCCAACACCCTTTTTGGTACACTTTCCTTTACTTGCCTTCTAGAAATTAGGGAGTAAATTGGTCTGGAGATCCTTAGCCTGAGAGTTAAATAGCCAAAAACATGTTAAGATTTTGTTTCTTTAAAAAAAAAAAGTTAGAAAAAGAGAGGGCCAGGAGAAGGAGGTCAATACTTTGAACAGAAGCGGATTTGTTTCACTGTACTGATATTATCAAATCAAGAGGACAACAGAAACACACAGATGAGTGCGTGAGCAGAGTAATCTAGTGGTATAGATTAGGCTACTAACAATTTTTCTGTCTCTCTCTCTTTTTTTTAGCACCGTTAATATATAAGTTTAGATCTATATTAGCACCTTGTCCCCGGTAAAACAACCAAAAAAGCCCCAAATTGTTAAAAAAGGAAAAGAAAACATGGGAGCTGTAGGTAACAGAAGCAGAAGCTGCTGAATTTAGATCACGAGATCCTTGTCAATATCCTCTGCAAAAGAAGAAGAAAGGCATGGTGTAAGAACACGTTGTGTGTGAATCTGTGCAGTGCAATTCCCCAATATGTATGTGAGTGTTTGTTGAAAAATCCACCCTTAATCCCTGCCAGCCCGCCCAGCTGACCACCCTTGCCCAAACCAGCTACCCCATTTGCCTGGTGATGTTCCTTCCACACCCTGTTATGAGGCCCCTATTCCCCTCATAAATCTGCAATTCCCAGGAATGGTTTAACAATCTATCTATCTTTCCAGGGAACTCTGGGAATTGGGGTCTCCTAACAACTCACATCACCTTTCACAAACTACAGTTCCCAGCATTCTTTGGGGCAAGCCATGGCTGTTTAAAGTGATATGATACTGCTTTAAATGTACAGTGCAGATGGGGCCATAGTTCTCTGCAGGATACAGCCCTACTGAGGGAAGAGATAGCATTGAGTGCTTGGCAGGGGTGACCTGAGATATCCTGTTAATGCATCCATGGCGGGGGTGTGAGGCTCCGGAAGGGGTTCCCCTCAAGCAAGAGCCCTTTCAAAGCCTTGCCACTGGGCAGGGAGAGGGGCAAACCCTGCAAGGGCTTCTTAAACACCTCCCCAGGACAGTCTCGAGCAGGTCGGGCGCAAGATCGCTCTGTCGCCCCCGCCCTCGCAGCACACAGCATGGCTTCCACACGGCTTTGCCGCGCAGCGCCCCGCCTGCCGGCCCGGCACCCTAACACCCCACACCACCGGGACTATACCTAGAGCCGGCCCTGCACCTCCCTCTCGCTGAGACTCACTGCGAGTAAGGCGTTCTGCAGAACTTTTCTGCCAGTCTCTCTCCACCCTTAGGGGCTCCCCAGCAGCAAAGCTGTGCAGCACAATACTGTGCCGCCCTGCCACCACCACTTCCCTTACCTGGGTTGCTTTTTTGATGGCTGCCTCTTGCATTTCTGCTGCCTGAGGCAGCTACATCACCCTACCTAATGCATGGGCCAGCTCTGAAGCTTGACCAGAGTGTCGACCTGGTCCCACTGCCAAAGCTAAGCAGGGTTAGCCCCACAAGTTGTCTAACAGGGAAGGCAGCCTGACAACCAAAGGTGAGCTGCTTTTCGTTCCTTGGAGAAAGATTGGGGTACAAGTGAAATAAAAAAGGCAGACTGTCAAGGAGTTCCAGAGTAGATCCCAGCGCTCATCCGGTGTGCCACCAACTGGGCTAGTTTATGAAGTTGCTCTGGTTTCAATCCTATAATCACTTACCTGGGACTAAAACCCATGGAACTCAGGGGGGATTTACTAGAGGACTGCAGTGTTAGGCATGGCTAGCTCCTTTTATGTAAGTGCTTTTATTTCTGGTGTGTCTCCCTAGTGCTCTTGGTCTGGAATCATCTGGAGATGTTTGGAATTAGGAGGGGCCCTCCCTTTCCTCTAGTGAAGTCCCAGCGATGCCTTAGCCCTGGTGTGCAGTATACTTACTCTCCTTAATGCCAAAGCAGCTGCCCCATTCCTCAAGAGCGATGTACTTGTCATTGTCTAGATCACATGTTTCAAAGAAGCGGGTGGTGCAGTGCTCCATGGGGATGAGGGGAGCTCTCAGTGGCGCCAGCTCAGTGTGGGACAGATACCTGAAAGGAGGAGCATCAAGGTGGTCACAACAACAACAACAACATCCTAAAATTACCATCGACCGCAGCTTTCACTAGATTGGCAGAAAGGACAGAGGCAACAATCCCTTTGCTCTGGTCCTCCACTCCCACGCAATCATACCCTTCCTTTATATTTTGGGGCTCATTCTCATGTCCATTCAATAGGAAGGCTTCTATGTTCTGGGTCCATTGTGCCATTAAGACAATGAGCACATATCTGTGGGCTTAACTTTGGGCTAGGTCAGGCATCCCCAAACTTTGGCCCTCCAGATGTTTTGGACTACAGTTCCCATCTTCCCTGACCACTGGTCCTGTTAGCTAGGGATCATGGGAGTTGTAGGCCAAAACATCTGGAGGGCCGCAGTTTGGGGATGCCTGGGCTAGGTCAATCCATGCTGGCAATTCAAGCCACTGGTGTCCCCCTCTCTTCTTGTGCCTGGCAGCAATGTCCCCCTTTTATATTGGACTGAGGCCTGTTTCCTAGTCATACATTACCCAAGCTTCATGGACGTCAGTTTCCTGTATCTGTGACCTATCATAGAATCATAAGAGCTGGAAGGGACCCAATGGGCATCTGCTCCAACCCCCTGACTTGTGCCAGTCTAGTAATGTATGAAAGGAAACAAAAACAAAAGTAGGAACTTTCCATGTGCTCCATTCTTCTCCTGTGATTCTCTCATTTCGTACATTACTAGAGCATCGCGGGATGCAGTCATGATGCACCATGCCATTTGGAGAATGCATGGATCAGGCTTTATATACCAAAGATATCTTGTTCTTTGGGAAATCTCTCTCATTTTGTGGAGTAGTCTTATCGAAGAAATGGAAGGACCTGCAAAACATTCCATTACCCAAACCTGAAGGACATTATGTAGATTTAGAACCAGCCCTTTAAATGGATGGGCTGTACTCGCTGTTGATACCAGAGCCTTCAGCAGACACTCCCTTTTCTGTTTTTTAAAAGTTAAATTTAGGAATCCTGAGAAGCTGAAGGATGTACTGCTTAGCAGTCTGAAAGCCAAATGCTTGATTTGTGGCACAGTCATGCAGTAAGGGAAGGTGCCCATCTTTCATAGTAAACACCACTCTTAACTCTGCTAACAAAGTAGCTTTTCAAAGAGCTGAGTGCAGGCTATTTTACACCTAAGATAAATAAGGTACTTGGTTCTTGTATCCTAGGCTATCTATTATTTTAAGCCTTGCTTGATGAGGGCTAATGAAGGTTATAAAACCTAAAATTTTGCTAGTGATCTAATACAAATGTGACTTGTCTCTGCTAGTGTTTATCACAGGCCAGGGAATTGGGTGGGTACATACCCATCGACGGGATGCTGGTCCAGCTGACCAAATTGCCAATGCACAGGGAAGATGTACATGTTGTAGTTCTTCTCAAAATCACGGGTCAGCAGTTCCACTGTGTGGTCCCCAGCTTCCAGGCGCTTCTCATTCTCATGGATCTTTTTCACCTATTCATCAAGATACAATTTGCATTAAAAAAAAATAATAGTCTGAAGCTACCATCAGAGCCTTTCTCCTGGGGTAAAGTGGGCAATAGCTTGTATTTCATCCTGAGATGGCCAAAGAAGAGCCACAGAGCAGTGAATTACTGGCAGAAATGTACATGCTGTCCAAGAGAAGTTTCCAGCATATGAAGGTAATGCAAGACACACAATGGCTGGTGACACAGGACAGGCTTTGCAAATGGCATGCTGCACACCACATTTGAGCAGCTAAGGTCATGCCATGCATTGTGTGGCAGAAAAACTAGACTTGCCAGAAGTGAGTGCTGGGTATGAATCTGTTACAGATGTAAATCCTGGCTTTAATGGGTGCGCTGGTGAGACACACATGTTTTAAAACACAGTTGCTATATTCATATGCTTTATGTTTAGACATAAACTTGAAAAATATTAGGTGCACTTGTTGGGGGGGGGAGTGTTTTCTTTAAATGGGTGGGCAGCCTATATTCAGTAGTGTGTGATGTGATATGATGCGTTGGCCTTGGTGTGATGAGGTGGTAGATCCATAACCATGAAAAATAACAATGTAGGAAGACTCCACATTTGTGTACCATTGTAAGCTATGGGGGTGGTTGTGGAACTGTAGCTCACCCTGAGTTTCTGCTTCTCGGTCAGGAGGTTGTTGTCTTCATCCCGCTCATACAGGGTGACCAGAACATTCTTCAGCCAGTCACGCATACGCAGGGGGAATTCACTCAGCTCGGTGTCGAGGCACTCAGGAATGACTGAAACCCAACCAGAGACCCATCAGCTCATTTACAGTCAAGGGCACGCCATGTTTTTTGTCTGTAACCATAAGTCCATTTCAATGAAACACTGACTCCACCTAACAATGGCACAGAAATTATTAGATAGCGATACGCATTATAGCAAAGAGAGCCACTGCATTCAAAAAGTTTACACATATTTTATTTTTGCTAACAATGCAAAAAAGGCCCATTCTGCAAGTTTCTATGGGGACGCCATTCATCCCCATAGAAACATCCCCAAAATCTCTTTGAGACAGTACTCTCTTTCTACACCCTGACATTAGAACCAACTTTAGGATTAACCTGAGACAATAAACAGCTTGTGGGATGATCCAGATTTGTTTGTCTTTGAACTTTTTACCTTCTTAAGTTTTTCATTTTGTACAAAATAGGAAAGTATAAGCTTGCCTTTCACAAGCAGCAGAAAATAGCATTCCAGGAAAACATTTATCTAACTCTATCAACCATCCATGGGTTCAGTGCTTAAATGTCTGTGTTTGTTTGTTTTAAATTAATCCAGGACTTACTTGACTAATGGCATATTTGTTAGCTATCACGTTAATCCAGTCTGGAGGAGAAGATATTAAAGTATTTCTTTTTGTTGGTTGCAAAGGCCACTTCTTGCCTTAAACTTAGAGACCACTTGAAAATAAAAATATCCTGCCAACACACAGTTAAGCCACCTTGACCACACATTCTGTGTTCCGACCTGATCTAACCCCATCCCATCTGCCCAAAAGTTGGGCTGGTGATATGTTTACAATTTATTCAACATGTTTGCATGCATGCTTAAATGAGAGATTGTTAGTTGCACAAGGCATCCATAGTGGAGCCCCTGGAAACAGGAAATCATCACAGCCACTGAAGCAACTGTGGAGACCTTGAGCGAGGGCAAGGACAATGCCTGCAAAACAGAAGCTGTCTCATCATACAGGCTTGTGGTTAGAGATAGACGTAGAAAGATGCTGGAGACAAAAAGGCTCTTGAATGAGTACTTTATCACTTGCCTATAGCAGAACTTTTCAGCATTGTAAATACTGTAGACCATTTTCTATTTACAGGATCACATTTTCTATTTCCAGGATACAGAGGATCTCGTTTGCCTTAAAGTTAGGGACCAAATGAAGCTGAAGGCCAACACCCAACACTGCAGAACCATCTTGACCATGCATTCTGTGACCATCAGACCTGAGGAACTGATTGTGTCCTTTTCTCCCCCCCTGTGAAATCTTACACCCAAAATAAGCTGCAATTATGAAGCATGGAATGAAATATGAAAACTTTATAAAACCCGACTACCAGTGAGCAGGGTCATGAAAATCTTGGCTAGATAGAGATCAAGGTTGTGACTTCAGATGTGTTGCTGTAGCTCTACAGAGATTTCCTAGCTATTCCCGTTTCTTCAGGTGCAGATGATTAATGGAGTCCAAGACACCTTTCTCTGATAGAGACCGAGTTCACATGTAATGCTAAGCCAAGCCATGGCAGAGCACAGACTAGCAAATGTGTAGGTTCCCAGAGCCGAAATCTCAAGCACAGCGCTTCTCCCCTGGTTCTGCTTTTGTCTTGTTATCTGGGGCTAAGTTGAGGTTTGGATTAGCATACCAACCCAAAGCAGGCTTGTGGTTTGTCTCACGACAGACAAACCACAAGCTCTAGGCAAGGTTTGTTCATGGTTTATTGGACCAGTGAACACAATGGCTGAGGTAACCAAGATGGTAGATGCCTTTGGGCTGACCTACGGGTCAGTTTTCTCAGCACATTTCCCAGAATCTGTCGCTTGACTGTTATGAATGCAGGCACATTCTGCATTGTCACAGTATGACCTAAGTATTTTATTTTTTAAAACTCCATCTTTTGGCAGGTGCTAGTGTTACACACCCCTGTGAATGAACAGTCCGCAGGATGTCCATCACCCAAGCCTTATTTATTTGTGACCCACATTGATCATGTAGATCTCCATGTATTTCCATGCCAACATACGGTAACTTGATGCAGTGTTTTTGCTATTCCATAGATCATATGGATTCACTGATTCTGAAAATATAGTTGAAGCTAGGCCAAGTGTAGCCAATGTGATGCCTTCTAGATGATGTCACGATACAGCTCCCAACAGCACTAGGCAGCATAGCCAATGGTCAACGATGATGGGAGCTGTAGTGCCACAACATCTGAAAAGCAGGTGTTGATTAGTTGTCTTCGGAATGGATTTTGTTCTGCAGCATAAGGATGAAAACTCACATTTGCAAGGTCCAATGTAGTCCAGGTGGAGCTTGTGTCCTTTCTTGGTTCCCTCCAAAGTGCATTTGGTGGCGAAGAAGTGGCAAGAGGTGTCATAGGTCTTGTTGTCAGTGCCACATACCTTTGTGAAAAGGGTAGAGTTGCATTAGAAAGATGAAGTACTGAAACGCAGCATGGATCTGTCTTTCTCCCCATCTAGGAAAACATCAATCACCTTCCAGTGCTAGACAAGCTCAAATGTCTGTCAGGTATTCATAAAGCCTCTACTTGGTAAGTCTTATCCAGCCCATAACTCCATTTTGGATTAATTTAAGGACTGCAACCCTGGATTTGATGGGGTCAGCATATCTTTGTCACTGCACTCCCAAGTAATAATCTTTATTTCCTGGCGGTTGCGTGTAGATTTTAGAGTGCCAGGAGATGGAGCTGCTGTCCTCCAGTAATGCCCTTGGCACTGACCCATCAGGTAGGGGAAGAACTACTGCCAGGCAGGGCCTCTCACTCCATGTGTCATAGGCTGTCAAAGAAGACTTGGTAGTCAGTTGTATTTTTTTTAAAAAAAACAAAACAAAACACTGAAAGACTCAGAAGAATGACGAGCTGCTGTCAAGGCTCTGTCAGGGCTTCAGGAAAGCTATTCCTCCCCCGGTTGCAGCAAGAACTGAGAAAACAAGGTAGAGTTCTTTTTAATAAGTTTTAGTCAATCCTAATAGGGAGAGACAAAAGAACGCAACAGGCCTTAACAATGGAGTTGCTCCAAACTGGGCCCCTTCTCCTCCCTTCCTAGCAACAGCTTCTCCCTTTATGGTGGCTGCTTGTGGCCAAATGTCTCCAATTCCATTGCTCCTGCACCCTTAATGAATGCCATATTATGGGAGAAGGGGGATCAGAAATACTCACCAGTGACAACGTGTCAGCTGGCTGCAGTGTCGCAATCTCCCCCCCTTCTTCTAACACTTCCCAACTATATTGTTCGTCTCTTGCTGTGTCCTTCCTCATCCCCCTCAAACCCCTGCTGTAAATCAATGCTGCGTTCTCCTCTTCCTGCAGCATCAGGAGAAGGAAGTGATCTCCATCACTCCTCATCCATCTCACCCTCTTGAGTGCAACCGCTGACAGCTGCACTCATTCTGTCCAGTGGCATGGTAGCCACTCTCCTGTCATTGCTCACATCCCTTTCTCAGTAATTCATGCAGCTTCCTTTCATACTGCCGGGTTGGATGACGTGGCTATATACCAAACTTGCAACACACCCTTCATTGGTAGCATGGTACTTAACTATGTGATATGCGCTAACCAGAAGTTACAGGTGTTACTGGGAGAAACCTCAGAGGTGCATCAGCCGCTATGCTAAAGCTAAGATATAACTGGGGCTATAAGCAATCACTGTTCCCAAGACCTCCACTTTCGTCAGTTTGCTCTATTGGCCTGACTTCACTCATCTTCTCTTCTCACCTTCTCAAACACTGCAGTGCTGGCTGGGCAGCTGGAAGGATCCTGGCACACACACATAGGGGTGTTGTTCTCGTCCAGTTCACAGACTTTGCCGTGCTTGCAGTGATAGTTCTGGCAAGGATCTAAGCAAGACCAGAAAAAAAGCAATTTGTGAAGCCAAAACAGTGTCAGTGGTTCCTCATCATAAAAAAAAAAAACCTGGAAAACTATGGAGAGATATACTCAGCCTTTTCACCAACAGTAGTGTCTGAGCCATCCAGCGTAGTGTTTCAGATGTAGGCTAGGCTAACATATTTATTTTATGGAGCAAGGCATATAGTCCAATAGTCTATGTTTGTCTCTAACTAGGGCAGCACAAGAATGACCAGAATTGCTTAACTGATGTATTGGAGTTAAGTTGCAAGTGTCAGCATTCTCTTCTGAAAGAGTGATACCTTAACTGCCACCATCATAAATCTTTCCCTAGCCTAAAAAACAGATAGATATCTGTAAACACACTCTGCATGGCTGAAATGGAGTGAGGACCGGCCTCAGAGGGAGCATGCTGTTTACAGGCCATTTCCTTCCCTATGTGGTTCTTTAAAGTGATACCCCTTGAAACTTAAAACAGCCTATGGAGAGTGTGATGCTGTTGGGTCTTCAGGATGTAAGATTGGGGACCACAGCCTGGGAGGGCGGGACTTAAATGACAGTGGCAAGAAACATCATCTGGCTGGAACATACCAGGGCGGCTGCAACAACAACCCCTTTTCTTCAGTTTTTTTGCATTTCTATAAAATATGCATTCTTATATACAGGGCTGGTCCACCCTTGAGGCAAGGTGAGGTGACTGTCTCAGATGGCAGGATCTAGAGGGGCAGCAGATTTGGCTTCCAAGGAATGTGTTGCCCGCTGCTGCTGCTGCTGCTGCTGCTGCTGCTGCTGCTGCTGCTGCTGCTGCTGCTGCCACAGTGGGAGCAACAGCTGTGACATGCTCCTTGGAGGCCAGATCTTCCCCCTCCTCAGCAGCCTGCCGCTGCCACCAGTGTCATCTCCACAGTGGTCTCTTGGTGAATAGGAGGTGCTGCTTGTCTCTTCCCACCTCCCAGGAGGAAATGGTGGGGGCTGTCCTCTAGGGACTCCTGGGCTCTGCAAGAATCCAGCCCCTTCCCTTTCCCTGCCTCTGATTCCCACTTCAACCCGCAGGAAAAAGTTGATTTGATTCCCGCCCTTGTTCTCAATGTAGAGCTTTATTCCCCTTTGTTCCTGGTGTAGATCTTCACTCAGTCCTTCTTCCCTGGTGTTGGGATGCCATTTTATGGCTTGCCTCAGGTGCCAAAATGTTTTGGGCTGGCCCTGCTTATATTACGTGTCCAAATAAAACATTGCATGTCTGCAGGTTTAAAGTATAATATCCAGAGTACTGCTTACTTTCAGCAACAATCTCCTCCGCATCCACAGTGGGCTCTTCAAACTCTCCAACCTCCACCTGAACAGGGTTGACACCCACAGGTTCCTGGGAAGAGAGGTGGAATAAGGTCAGCTATTGTTGTGCTCTGGTTGATGACAACCTGGAAACCTGTTGCGACATAGAAACCATACCCACTCAAATAGGCTGTTCAAGGAGAGACTCACAGCATTAGGAAGCCAGAGGTCAGGGAAATGTCTCTAGAGTTAATTTCCTTTCATGAAAGAAGAGCCAACTTGAGGTATTATTATTATTAATAATAAAATTTCTATACAGCCCTTCACCTCAAGATTACAGGGTGGTTGAAAATGCATAATAACAAACAAAAACAACACCCCTCTCCAATTTAAAAGGCCATAGATTATTTAATTAGCCTGGGAGAAGAGGAATGTTTTTGCCTGGCACCTGAAGATATGTAACAAAGGTGCCAGGCAAGCCTCCCTGGGGAGAGCATTCCACAAATGGGGAACCACCTCATGTTGCCACCGTCTGGCCCCTCATGAAGGAGGCACATGAAAAAGGGCCTCAGATGATGGTCCGAGTTGGTTCATATGGGGAGAGGTGGTCCTTGAGGTATTTAGTATACTATATGCCAATAGTGAGTTCATACTCTAAAATGTAGCCAAATAGCACAAGAGTCTTTGAGGGAGATTTGGAGAAGCACAATTTTTAGGAAGTGAACCATAAAAGCGGGAGGGGACTCTTGAGCAATTCAGTGAGGACTGAACATGCTCAATGGGCACAACTGGTTGTTGTGGGGGGGGGAGGATACAGAAAACAGGTTGGGGGCGAATGGAATGGAATGGAGTGTCCTAGGAGAGGTATGGCTGACTGGTGGCTAGCTGGAAACCTGAACAAGAGCGTTCCACACTGTGACTGAGTTATAGGCCCCACCTCTCAACAGTGCTTCCAACTGCAGTTCCGTTCCTCTTCTGATCACCCTTAAATGTCAAGCAAGCAGTCTGAAAGCTCTTCACTCATAATAAAAGGAATAAAAAGGCCAATCTTGATCTGAAGCAATAGCTGTGTTAGTTTGTTTTAGCAAAAAAAGAGAGCAAAGACTCTTGAGGTACCTAAAGACTAACACATTTTTATGGCGTAAGCAGCTTGCAGTCCATTGAACGTATACGCCACAGAAAATGTGTTAGGTTGCTTCCAGACCACCTGTTTGCTGAGCATGCATCCCGATTTGTTTGGGTGGTGGTCATACAACTTCTCATCAGTCGTTATCCCACCTCTTCCAATGCATCTGCTCCCACAAAGCACATAAAAAGAGGGGGGTATTGCATCACTTCGTACCTCTATTGTAGGGTCCTCTACTACTTCCATCTCCTCTGGTAGAGCATCCTGCTGCAAGGAAGAAATAAGGAAGTCAGGTGTGGATGTGTCTCCTGTACTACGGTAGCTCTACTGCAGGGTTTCCCCTCAACCTTGTGCCTGAAGCTCCACTCCTATTGCAGTGACCAAACACACACACGTGTACAAAGCTCCTCTGCTACCCTACCCAAGTGCTGCAACCAGCAGGAAGAAAGTGTGAGACCTTCTGGATAATGCTCCCCTTTGCCACAGTTAGAACCAAGCAGGCCCCACTGAAGTCTATGGAGCTCCTTGTCTTGCCGTATCTCATTCCTTAATAGACTTGAAGGCACTCAAATATCCTTGGCCCAACTTTATTTAAAACACACACACACTTAGAATTCAAAGCGTTAAGGTCCGTGAATTCCTGTTGCTCACTAACTTGGGCACCACCCAATGGACTTTGCCAGCAACACTTACAGCACACCTGTCCCTAAGGCACAGTTTTGGCAGTGACTTTGAAAAGAATCAAACTTTTCAATACAGTCATCTGAGAAGGATGGATTGTGGTGTGTGGGCATCCATGCTTGTTCTGACTTAGCCTGAGTTCACAGAGCAGTTTATTCCATTTTCCTAACTGCAGCTAATCAGAAGCTGCGATTTGGTTTTCGAACGTTTTGAAAGTGAACAGACTTCTGGAATGGCTTCCGTTTGACTGCCAAGGCACAACTGTACTTGGGCTTTCATATGATGTAAAAGCCACTTCTAGAACTATAGCAGAATACAGTCGTACCTTGGCTCCCGAACGCCTTGGGAGTCAAACGTTCTGGCTCCTGAACGATTGAAAACCGCAAGTGAATGTTCTGGTTTTCAAACATTCTTTCAGAAGCCCAACGTCCAATGGGGCTTCTGATTGGCTGCAAGAGCTTCCTGCAGCCAATCAGAAGCCGTGCTCTGGAAGTTGAATGTTTCAGAAGTCGAACGGATTTCTTGAATGGATTCTGTTCAGCTTCCGAGGTACGACTGCATAATCGAACTACCATGCAATTTAGCACAAGTTTAGCATTCATTTCCATATTATTTGCAAACAGATCTTTTCTGAAAGCAAATAGCATGGAAATGAGCACCAAACTTGTACTATATTCCACTGTAGTTCCAGAAGTTGCTTTTATGTCGTGTGGCAGCTCAAATATATTGTGGAACTTAACAGTTAGGGGAAAGTCATGAAAACGGAATAAACTACCATGTGAGTGCAGCCTTCTTGGAGCACTTGTGTGGCTTTCCTGTAACCCCCCTACAAGTTTTTCTGTTTGTAATGTGATGCCATCATCACAAACTCTGTTCTAACAAAAAAATGCATATGATGTGGAGGCTTTAGGGGTCCGAAAGAAGGGGGCAGATGAAACTGGAGACAGAGGAAAGATGGCAAATGGGAGGAGACTTGGAAGAAGCAGAGGTCTAGGAGAGGAAAACGGCTGTGGCCAAGGGAAGGAATGGTGGGCCAAAGCCAGGTGGAAACAAAACAAGAAAACCAGGGCTTGGTATATGCCCCCCATTTATAGTCTCTCCTTTCCATATTTCCAGAAACAACAACCCCATTTCTAGAATTTGAAAGGTATCTTGCTAGTTTGAACCATCTTTTCCTGGCACCAAGAAGGGGAGGGAAAATCAAAGTCAAAATGTGGCAATCCTTTCTCATGCCTTGCCCAAGCAGGAGGGGCAGAAATTTATTCTAGGAAACAGGTTTTAAAATTTTATTTGATCCAAGTTCAATACTTACCGGTGCTGCCAGGGCCTTGCCTGCCAGGCAGAAGAGGAAGAAAATCCAGGCCCGCATCTTTCTTTGAAGTCTGGAGAGAGAAGAGGAAACGTTTGACTTATATTAGGGTGGGGATTGAGTATTGTATTCTACTGTATTAGTGGGCTTTATTGCACGAGAGTCAGTTTATCATTTTCCTTTATGGCAGTTTATTCCACCCTTCCTCTAAGGAATTTAGGGTGGCATGCTTGATTCTCCCCCAATTATATTCTCACAGCAACCTAAGCTGACAGATAGTGAGTGGCCCTAAATCATGGCAAGCTCAAATGAGGATTTGAGCCATGTGCTAAGTAAAACATTGTAACCACAACACCACTTTTTCATGTTACTGTTTCTTATTATACGAAGGATAAGTAAGAGTAGGTAAGGCTTTTGACATAGTTGACACTGTTGACCTGCAAGGATGCTTCAAAAAAGAAAGAAATGGGAGTAATGAAAATGACTTGAACTTAAAGCCAAAGTCTTCTGCAGAACAATTCATGCATGAACTTGATTAACATTAGGTGATGGAAGGATTATACCTAGAGTTTTCTCCCTTCGACAATATATAGAATCAAAGAATTGTACAGCTGGAAGGGACCCCAAAGGAATCTCAACTAAAACATCTATGACAACTGGCCGCCCAACCTCTGCCTCAAAACCTGTAATGAAGGGGAGTCTCCTAAGGGAGTTGGTTCCAATCATAGCTGCCAAGTTTTCCCTTTTCTCGTGAGGAAGCCTATTCAGCATAAGGGGAAATCCCTTAAAAAAGGGATAACTTGGCAGCTATGGTTCCAATGTCTAACAGCTCTTAATGTCAGAAAGTTCTTCCTTAACTTTCAGGCTGAAATCCCTGACCAAGCACATGTCCAGTGAGTAAATTTCATTGAACTTGGTGGCCTTGTGGAGGCCACCATTGTAAGGCTGAATGCCACAATGACCCCCATCCACTGACTTCCTGGACCTAGCAAGGCAAGCTTGATCCCCCCTTACAAGCAAAGAAGGAAAATGTGGCAGGAGAGGTTGGCGGGAGAGGAGACACTATTTCTGGGCTGAAACCTGGCATCCATAAACATTACCTGTTAATGTTTCAGCAATAATATCTGTTTCAGACATTGTGGATAGCAGGGGAAAATAAAGGACCTAAAACGAGCTTTTTTCCTATTAACTACATTTCAGAAGTGTGCATAACAGATAACCATAGAAGAATTGAAATATCCTTTGGATTTAAAAACAAAAGCATGAAAGTTTTACTGGGAACCAGAAATATTTCAGAAGGGGAAAAAATAAGGGTGGAAAAGTGGAAGTCAGCGTTATTCTCTGCATCATGTAATGTCCAAACCATCTTCCTGCTGGTGCAAAGTCCTATCTTTCAAACTAATGCAATAGCGTTAAGGCATGTCCATCCTTGCCCAAGGAAGACCTTGCCAGAAAGCCCTGGGGAAACAAACTGAGGAAATCCTGAGTGATTAAATTCTTTGCTTTGCTGCAGTCTGGCATACAGCAGAGGCTGTGACTGCAGAATCTTCTTCTACAGGTCTATACATTTCCTGCTGAGAGTTTTCAGGCCTTCACCTATTTTCCTATGAGTAGAGTGTTGCTACAGATAGACAATGTTCCTATATGGACCAATCTTGTATACTCCAGATGCAGTTTGTAGAACTGTGTCCATGAAAAGTGATATGAACTGTGAAGAAAGGGGAATCTCTTGCTGTGCCTAGCATGCAGGCAAGAATCTGAATGTGTTGACTGTAAAATGATATATGAACTCTTTGCTAATCTGAAAAACCACTCACAGAGTACTAGTGGGTACAAACTGGTGGGCATCTGGAAATCCAGACCAACCGATACAACATGCTTTTGCCAAAAGCCTCTTCAATTGCTCAGATACAATCTATTGTTCATTGATCACTTCTAACAAAGAAGGAAAATCCAGGAGAATATGGAATTTGTATTCACAATAAGATTATGAGACTGATGCTTATAGATCTCTCACAAATGACCTTCCCTATTGGTAGCAGGTTCACGCGACAGATGAATGACAAAATATAAAGACAACACTGGCAGTGTTGTTGTTGTTTTTCATTTGTAGTGCAAGCCTGGGTGAAATATTTATCCAACAGTGGAATATTTTACAAACCAGAAGTCTCCCAAGTCTTAAACTGCGGAATATAGAATTCTGAACTCCAACTTAGTACTTTCAGAATTTGAACTCTGCAAAGTAGCTCCCTACCTACAAACATATTTCACACCTAAATGCAAGCTTATTCATATTGCAGATCTAATATGAATGCATTTCCTGGCATTTCTATGGCAGGTTGCAGCATGCTCCCTTTGCACCCAAAACGTGGAATCGTTTTCCAAACATGTTGTCTTCAATGCACTACAGAAAGTCCGATGTCTGAAGTTTCCACCTCAGCTTTTATTTATGCCAAATGTAGCAGGCTTTAGCAATATTTGCACTGTAACTTTCTAAAAACGTTCATGCTGCAGCCTCCAGCATGTTTTGCATGATGTATTTTTTGTGTATATGGTTAGATCATGGTAAGAGAAATATAGCCATTCATGAAGATGCAGCTTGGTTTCATGCAAAATCACGGACACTTTCTGGTGAGTATAGAGGAAGGCAGGAGTAAGCAACTTTGTGCCCTCTAGATGCTTTGAAGTACATATCCCACCATCCCTGACCAGGCTGCTTGGGGCTGATGGGAGTTGCAGTCTAACAACATCTGGAGAGTACCATGTTGGCTATGTAGGGGGCCTATTTCCCATTGACTTGGCGGCTGTCTAATGCAGACAGCCCTTTCCTCTGCCCCCACCTCTTCTCCTGCTAGTCAGTACACCAAGTCCTTTCCTCTTGCCTTTATTTGCTCTGGAGGCTGGTGAAAGCATCCTTCGTCACTGCCAAGACCTGAAGCTGAGGTCAATAGCTCTTCCCCTTTGAAATGGCATTTTTGGGGGTGGAAAAGTACAGCTGCATCTGGCTGTTTCCCTCCTCCTGGATTTACAAGGGATTTTCTTGTGCTTTGACTAGCAGGGCTTTTCTTGCCTTGCTTCCGAGGTCCACTGATGACCAAGGTCCGACAACTTCGCTGAGGTTCAGCAGCTACGAGCCAGGTGTCAAGGGGCTGCTTTCAGAAGACAACACCCCTTGAGCCAGCCTGGTCAATATTGGACGAGGATCTCTAGTGATATTCCTTGCCCCAGAGAATATCAGATTTCAAGGCCCGGGGCTGTGCTGAGGTATAGGAACCCAACTGACAGCAGGCCAGCAAACACTGAGAACAGCCACTGTTGTGCTTGGAGGTAGAAGGGACATGGATCAACTCTCTGAGCAAACAAGCTTTACATAAACGTCTGTCGCTGGAGACAGGAAACAAGTTTATTTGAAAAACAAAAATGTCCAGAAATGCCTCCATAAGAGACTTATTTTTTCCCCCAAGAGGAGTTGCTTTGGCTGAGGCCTTCCAGCTGTACCCTTGGTACTTTGCAATAGAGGTGTCAAATGCATAGTGTGATGCTCTCGAAATGGAGATCTGTGCAGCAACCATCCCACGGCTATCTGTAGAAAATCAAATGACTCAAGGCATGCTGCTGGGGCTTAATTTGAGCCAGACCCGGGGCTCACAGGGGCTCAGCCCAAGAACGTGCTTTTCAGTGCCAAGACTCAAGAGTTTGGATCTGCAAAGTGGATTAATGCACATGCATTCATATCGTCGTGAATGCAGACGCAATCCCCCTTCTCCAACACTCTTGTTTTGCAGGAGTAGGTTGGAACACAGAACAGATGCAAAAGCTAGTTGTCCAAAGGAAAAAGAACTTCAAATAACGTCACTATCCCAATTTGAACTACAGAAGAAACAGATTCTGTGTTTAGTTTCAGCCAGGGCTTGCTGTGTAGGCTGTGGTTGGTATTTGGTTCTATAAATGGTGCTGATATTTGATAAGGATCCCATGCTTTTCTTTAACTGGAATGATTTCTCTATATATCTCATGGGAGGAAAAGACAGCTTCTCAGCATGTGCAGAGCCCCCCCCCCCAAATAACCACAGCTACACTCCTATCCTGCAGAATTGTCGACTTTTCCCCATGATCTAATTGGGGTTGGGAGTGCTGTAGGAAAATGCAAGAGCAATGATGTCATCTGCTGGGGTGCTAGGGTGCAGTACTTGACACACTCTCCTTGCAAGTGAGTGGTAATAATGTTAATAAGCTTTCAAGCTTGTTTGTGTCAATTTAGCACAGAGGGAGTCAGAGGAGGAGGAAAATAATCAAGGAGAGGATGGAAACTTCTTTCTTTTGGTTTGGGGTTCTTACTTCATGCTAGCAGGTTAAATGGCAACACTTGTTGGCAAGATGGTTCACGTTTCTGATTGACATGGCTACAAACCTATGCATGGTTTCCCTGAACTCAATGGTGCTTATTACCAGGAAATTACATTGGATTGTGGTCATATTCATTCTAATAAATTTGGTGATAGGCTATGTACTTCTACATTTTGATATGTGTGTGTGTGTGTGTGTGTGTGTGTGTGTGTGTGTGTGTGTTACACACATATATGCACGCATAAATATAGGGATCAATGCAGCTGCCTGTACTTTTGGACACTCCTTGAGGGTGTGGCTATGAAGATTGTCATGATAAACTCTTCAATATTTACCACTACTACACCACTGCATCTGACACAAAATCCCAGGGAAAGCTTCCTGTAAAAGGGAAAGTGCACGAGGTGGCAGTTTGCATAAACTCACTGTCCTGGCAATTTCCCTTGGGTGTGCCACATGAACCTCTTTGTTGCCTTGTGGTCTATAGTCCACCAGGAACAGTGGAATATTGAATCCCCACTTTAAATCAGCATTCAAGTCCACATTATACCCAGAATAGGCTTGAAACTGGTAGCTGCTGCAGAGCTAAGGAAGGTTCCCACCAGGACATCTCCCCTGGGGCCCTGTGATATCTGGAATGCAGCACATAGGCTGTCGTGAGGGTTTCTTTTGTCCTAATGGACTCCACCATTTTGCCTTGCTGTCTTTAATGCCTAGAGTCCATTGCAGAACACGTACGCCAGGCCACCTTTCCTTGCTCTTTCCTTTTGACATATGTTCCTATGCAAAACAGCACCTGATGATGATAATGACTAATGAGACCAGAGTTACTTAAAAGAGCTTTGAAAAGATGTGATCCTATTTCCGCACCTGCCATTTAGGTGGCTTTGGTGACTGCCTTTTATCAACTGCATATCTCAAGCATCTCTTAACAGAGATAGTCTTCTCTCCCCTCTCTCTAAGGTTAGCATTGGTGGCTTCCTCTGGACAGCATGAACTGCTTTCTCTGCCTTTTCCCAAGGAAGGATAACAATCATCATCCAGGCTTTGAAATGACTGCAAACACATTTTTCTTTGCTGTCCTCTTTGTTCACATTCTATCTCATTTAAAGGATGCAGAGTCATGGACCAAGGCTAGAGCCTGTACCCCTTTTCTCACAACCTTCATACTAACTCCTCTTTCAACCCTGGTTTGGCATGTTGGGGGGGATTAACCCATGTGGCCAATTCATGTAACTCTTAAAAAGCTACCATAGTGTGTACAGTCATCAATAGGCTCACTTATCCTGAGCCTTTTCTTTCTGAGAAGAGCTGTGCAACACCTGTCCATGTAGCAGCATTATATGAATATGGCTCAAATGCAGCGTTTATGAAGGGATGCTTCTAGTTGGGTCCTTCTGTTCGTGGCCAACTCATTGCTCCAGCAGAAATTTCTGCAAATGGACTGGGAAGGAAGGTAATTCTCACTAATTCCCACTTTCTGCTGTTGCCCTCTGTTCTGGAGAGTTCAGCAAACCCTCTGGTGCAGATTTGAGAGGGTGCAAGAAGCCTTATGAGTGTTCAGATAGAGACAAATGTTTCTGGAGGATTGGCTTTTTATCAATCAGTTAAGTTGACTAGTATGGTGCTGTGGTCTAAGCCACTGAGCCTCTTGGGCTTGCCGATCAGAAGGTCGGCAGTTCAAATCTGTGCAAAGGGGTGAGCTCCTGTTGGTCTGTCCCAGCTCCTGCCAACCTAGCAGTTCAGAGGCACATCAGTGCAAGTAGATAAATAGGTACCACTGCGGCAAGAAGATAAATGGCTTTTCTGTGCACTCTGGTTTCCGTCATGGTGTCCCGTTGTGCCAGAAGTGGTTTAGTCATGTTGGCCACATGACCCAGAAAAGCTGTCTGTGGACAAACGCCGGCTCCCTCAGCCTGAAAGCGAGATGGGCACCGCAACCCCATAGTCGCCTTTGACTGGACTTAACCATCCAGGGGTCCTTTACCCTGATCAGGATCCTAAACAAAACGGATCCCTTTTCCAACTGTTGCTCATGGAGAAAGCCTTCAAACCGCAAACCAAGGTTTGCAGATGAGTACCATGAGCGAGAGGTTTGTGCTTGTAGCTTGCAATCCACAGACAGCCACTAACATGGGAGGAAGTCCACTGAGCCAGGCTGAGGGAGCCTTGGGCAATTGATCTCTGATGGTCAGCCTCCTCTGTCACTGGGCCCTGGCAAGTGTACCTGGTGGCGGTGAGGCACAGAAGCACCAAGCTGAATTTCTCACAATGCCAGAGAATAACCCTACACCGTGGAATTAGAGGGAGTTTAAATAAAGAGTGGGCTCAGCTATCTGGTCCTGCTTGAAGTGCTATGCCACATTTTAAAAAATATATAAATGAAATGGGGGGCGTGTGATAGCTATTGCTGCAACGGTAATTCTTTTAAAGTGAGCTTGCTGTTTATAAAAACCCCATAAAAAGTTGTTCAAAAATAAATAAACGCAGTGCAGCTTGCTTTGAAACCTCGTGGAGGAAAAGGCTACCCGTGGCTACTAACCCTGAGGGCCGCATTCTGCCTCCATGAACAGAATACAAGTTTGCTGAAAGCCGTGGGAGGGGAGAGTGCTGCTGTCTTGCTTGCTTGCAAGCTTCCCATTAGCATCTTGTGGATGCTGGACCAGCTGGGCCTCTGGCCTGATCTAGCAGAGCTTTTCTTATGCATTTAACCCTCTCTTGTTCATCTTCAGGGAAACTGATTGCATCACCATTTCATTTCCAATTATTTAACCCAAGCAGCAATTTACAACATTAAAAACTGTCTAGTAACCAGTGGCGTAGAGTGGGGGGGGCATGGGGGACGTTGCCCTGGGCGAGGGGCATGAACCAGGATTCCCCCCCCCCGGCTGAGATCACCCTTATACCCTGCCGGCAGCAGAGACTGGAGAGCACAGAGGATGAAGATCACCCTCTGCGCGTCCCGCCCCTGCCCGGCACAGCAGAGGTCGCCCATCGGTGATAGGGGCTGGGGAGTCCAGAGGATGAAGGGTGAAGGGCACCCTCCACAACCTGCTCCCGCACAACACGTGATCACCCACCCAGCGGCATCAGTGGCAAGGGCTGGATGAGCATGCTCTGCTCCTGCCTGGGGCACATGCGCTCTCATCTTATCTGTGCGCTGGCAAAGGGCGTTACGCCACTGCTAGTAGCTCCATGTTTCAACAGCTACACTAGCGAAAAGCTTACGAAGATGTAATACTATGAGCAAAGAAAAGCTTGGGAAATGGTTGGATATTATTATTATTATCAATCCTGTCCTTCCTCCCAAAGGAGCTCAGGAGGGAGATTCCATTTCTGACTCCACTTTGTACTGCTAGGCACACACAGGAAGTCCTTTTCCTGCCAGCAAATGGTGATCTCTTTAATCTTCTCCTCTGTAAAAACAAGCTGATGTTAGTCTGCTCTGGCAGAAGCACTGTATAAAGTGTCATCATTTTAAGAACTCGTTCAAGAGAACTACCCAATAATTCAGTTCCCTAATATCAAACATGTGTGGCTTTATCTGGAGAGAAAATGATACGTTGTCAGAATATCCAAGGCTTAAGGGCAGAGGAAAGCAGCAGGTAATTTTCATGGTAAAGATAAGGGGAAAGAAGCTTTTTATGACTGTAACATCAGGGATATGATCTAGCTCTTTATTGCTAGTCCTTGGCTGCACAAGCTAAATTCTTTCCAGTCTGATTTAGCAAATAGTTTATGAAAGAAAGAAAAATCGCATGCACCGTTATGATATTTAATGTGCTGTCTGGGGCATAATTTTCATTGGGCTAATAAACCTGAGCTTGGGACTGTAGGTGGGACAACAACAGCTCCCTATTGTGGGGCGGGGTCTCTCAAGTAAGAGGGCCTCAGTGGGTCCCCTTAAAATGTTTTGGCTTAAGAGGAGTTGTACACTTGGGTTCCTGCAAGGACTTCGCTCCACTCCCTGGTGTGCTGGGTGATCTTCCATTTCCCCTGAAAGGGATGTCTGGCAGCAAGGAAGGAGCAAGAGAACAATTCTCTCGTGTTCATTTCAGTGCAGACAGTGCCGACTTCTTGTTGGCATTTATGGAGACAAAAGTAGCACAAGGAAGTTATGTTCTGTTCTCTCTGTCAGTGTTTCCCAACCTTGAGTCTGCAGCTGTTTTTGGACTACAGTTCCCATCATCCCTGGCCACTGGTTTTGCTAGCAAGGGATGATGGGAGTTGTAGTCCAAAAACAGCTGGAGACCCAAGGTTGGGAAACACTACTCTAGATATCCCTCCTACCAGGAAATAAGACACTGCTCCAGAAGTCCCTGTGCCATCTCATGGGCCTCTGGGGAGATGTCCTGTATCTCAGCAGAAGTGGTGCCCTGGCACAATTGTGGATGCTAATAAATAATAATAATAATAATAATAATAATAATAATAATAATAATGCTTTCCCCTTAGACTGGGACTCAAGGCAGCTTACAGATAAATGGATGGATGGACCTGACTAAATTTTAAATCCTGTCTGAGATATCCAGCACTAGAAAGTCGGGCTCGCTTTGCTTGTAATTTTCCAGTTATTTTGGGTCATGTTATTTTATGGATTCTGCGGCACCATGATGAAAGCAAGGCCAGCTGCTCAGCATTCATGTTGTCAGCTACCAGCAGTCTGTCCCAAGAGGAAAGTGGCCGGAAGTTTGGCCTGGACGGAAGCCCAGATACTCACCACCTGTGAAACCCCTACAGTTCACCCCTCCTCCAGTGCAAAAAGATATCAGCAACTTTCTTAAGTTATAAAGAATGCCTAAACTATCAAGTACCACACAGACAAAGATAATTAAAGGCTGGTTTGTTTAATCATAGCCCTTTGTTTCAAGATATAAACAGCTGGCATGAATGTAGCTGACATAAATAACTGTTGGGCATAATTGCTGTTCTTTCGCTATACCATTTAACAGTGTGGCTGCCCTAGAGCTGGGGCTCTGGAAGATTTACATCTTAATCTGGAGTGGCAGGGAACAGACCAGCAGCTAGACTGGTGGCTGGGAGTGGCCGTCGAGACCATATAACACTGGTCTTGAAAGACCTACATTGGCTCCCAGTACGTTTCCGAGCACAATTCAAAGTGTTGGTGCTGACCTTTAAAGCCCTAAACAGCCTCGGCCCAGCATACCTGAAGGAGTGTCTCAAGCCCCATCGTTCAGCCTGGACACTGAGGTCCAGCGCCGAGGGTCTTCTGGCGGTTCCCTCACTGCGAGAAGTGAGGTTACAGGGAACCAGTCAGAGGGCCTTCTTGGTAGTGGCCCCCGCCCTGTGGAATGCCCTCCCATCAGATGTCAAGGAAATAAACAACTACCTGACTTTTAGAAGACATCTGAAGGCAAATTTTTAATGTTTGATGTTTTATCGTGTTTTTAATATTCTGTTGGAAGCCGCCCAGAGTGGCTGGGGATATAAATAAATTACCACCACCACCACCACCATAGTTAGTGGTAAAGACACTTCCACAGAAGATATATTCCTTTACTTTACTTTACTTTATGTATTCCAGAACTGAGTTTCAAGCATTGAACACACAGTCCCCGATGGAGCCCTGGCTGATCCTCTGCAGAAGCCAAGCTCTGGCTTTAATGATAGCGAGTGAACTGAAATACTTTACTGACATGAAGACGTGTGTGTTATGAGATCCCCTCTGCCATAATAGATGGAAACGTCACTTAAGGACAACTGAGGAGAAGTCAAGAGGCGCTCTGTTGTGCCTTTCTTTTTTGGGGGGATGCTGCATAGGGCAATTCAGAACCGAAAGCAACACTCCAAAAAATAAACCTTTGAACTTTTCCACATCTAAAATTCTGCAAAGGGGGAAAGTTCCAGCTCAACAGATCTTTTCCTTTCCACGTCTCAGGCCATAAAGGCCTTGCATCTCCTGAACCAAAAGGCCCTGAAAGGGTTTCCATGGAAGCCGACATTCCATTGTGGGAGAGTCATACAAGAGAAGAGCGGCTTTCCCCCACCCCAGTAGGCGGATCTTGGCAAAAGTTTGAAAAGTTGATATCTTCCCCCCACCCCCAATCTCCTGCTTCTGCCTATGTGGCAGACAATGGCTTTTTTTGAACTGATTCATGGACCGTGCATGCACTTTCCTTAATCCCCTCCACATACACACACATAAAAATATCTCCCCTTCAACTTTGCCACCCTTCCAGAGTCACAATCCATTGCATTTTTGTTATATTTCCCCTTGTCCCCCACCAATACGCACACAAATAGACTGCTCAGAGCAACAGGGCTCTTTCCTATCTGCCCCAGATTAAACTTCTCCAGGCGCTTAGATTTCCCTGCGCAATTCAAAATTAACTGCCTTTTTTCTTGGCAAACCTTTTGGAATAAAATACTGTTCCAAGAGGGAACAACAAAAAAGAGCAGCTGAACTATTCTCTGGGGTAAGAGCAGGGGAGGCAGCGGCTGCCTTTAAAGGCAATGAAATACCTTTTAGCATCCACTGTTTTTTTTCCCTAAGAAAAACCAAAACATTCTGACTTGAAATTCATCCTCCTTCTGTACTGCTGTCACTCTGCCAAAAGCAAATCAGTGAGATAAATAACAACAATTGCAGGGGGTAGTAGACTTTAAAAACAATAACTTTCTTCTTCTGATGCCTTTTTCTGGAAAGAAAAATATTGTTGTGCTAACATTCTCTTGACAAGTTTAGTTCCTTAGAAGCTCGTAAACTGAAGTGACCAATGACAGGCTGCATTCCATGTGCCGGACCTTATTATTATTATTATTATTATTATTATTATTATTATTATTATTATTATAGGGGAGGAATTAAATTGCAAAATCCTAGCAACAGAGCAACAGAGCTTGAAAATTACTGTCATCTCCTTCCAATAAATACGGTAAACACATATTTATGGCGAGCAGCGAAAAGCAATGAAATAAGCAGCAAAACCCTGTTCTTTTTGAAATGTCATCGAACTAATCCTATTAACATGCTTCAGCTATGGGGTGGGGGTGGGGGTGGGGAATAGCTTTCGAACTGAGGAACAAAAGTAAGGTGCAGCAAGCAAAATTCTCAAGAATGGAAAGTCAAGAAAATGCAAAAAGATTCCCACACATTAATACAACTCCCCTTCACCAGCACTGTTAAGTCATGTGCCGATGTTAGATCTTTGGCAAACTATGACCCGCTTGCGTAGCATCATAACAGAGAGGAATGAGAAAGAGCAGAGAATGGAAAAGGAGGATTTGATGCCATACCTCAAGGACAGTGGAGCTGAGAAAACTTCAGCCTCTCTCAAGGGTCTGAAGGAATCTAAGTGTTTTAGAAGGAGGCAACAGGAAACCGTTCAGAGGTTCGCTGGGCTGGGTTTCTGCTTGGCTTGCTCTCTTTCTCCTCCTTCTCCTCCTCCTCCTCTATTTTCCCATTCTGTTTCTTTCTCTCTACAGTGGGTTGGCTCCCCCCTCCCGTCCCCCTCCCACCCCGTTCCCTTCTTCCCGAGTCCCAAAAATATAATCAGAGGCTGCAGCCAAAAACTAAATGATAGACCAGAGCAATCAAGAAGTGACAGAGGAATATAGTGCCTTTAGGCTGATGGAGAATCAAAGGCGAGCGCCACATTTGTGGCAGGCATTTCAGGATTCCAGCAAAGACTCTTTTGTTCTCTCGCAGAAATATTGTCAGCTTTATGGGGTGCTGCCCAGTCCTTCCTGTTCATACAAACCTTGCAGACCGATGGAGATGGCTGCGTATTGGTGCACAATCTGACTGAGGCAGAGGATCCAGTTGCAACTATTCTAGGGAAAGGACGACAACAGTGCCATCAACATTAGCACCAACTCGTAAGGCAAGCTGTGTGACAAAGGAATAATAATAATAATAATAATAATAATAATAATAATAATTTATTATTTATACCCCGCCCATCTGGCTGGGTTTCCCCAGCCACTCTGGGCGGCTTCCAACTGAATATTAAAAACACAATACAGCACCAAACATTAAAAACTTCCCTAATTTCTATAATGGGAATTATATAAGGAAGCATGCCACTGTTTTTTGCAGGCATTCCTAGCCATCTTTTAGTGTGTGATTGGCACATATTTTCCCTACACTGGTATTTGTCTATTGAATTTTTATTTATTTATTGCTTTTCTAGCTTGTCTTTTCCTCTGAGGAGCTCGAGGCTCATTTAATCCTCACAACAGCCCTGTGAAGTAGGTTAGGCTGAGAGGCCATGACTGGCTCAAGGTCACCCAGCGAGCTTCATGGCTGAGTGAGGATTTGAACCCTCATCTCCCAGGTCCTAGTCTGACACTCTAACCACCACATCACAATGGCCCTCACCAGTCAGAGCTCTGTATGAAAGAACAGAAGCTTGGTCAGGAGGACGACAAAGTGCATATAGAGACTTTTAATCCATGTGGCGGAATTAATACTCATGGCTGCACTTCCCAACTCACAGTGTGTCTGGTTTTTTTCCACAGTGAAACTACACATCACCCACACAACCGTCCCTCCCTGCTTCTGAAAACAGCAGCCCAGCATCACATTCCATTTCCTCCATCTACATACAGCAAGGAACTCAACTTTCCTGGCATCCTGTTATTATTATGCTAAGCATTTCTATGTCCCTGCTCAGCATGGATGTGCTCAGGATAAGGATACTAGTAAGCCCCACTACAACATATAGCAGAGGTGAAAAAATGAACACAGGGGTGCCATGTTTGGCAGCAGCCCCTTAGGATATTGTATCCTCCCAACTACAGAACAGGGAAATAGTCTTGTGTGGAGTGGCCTTAAGTGTATAGGGAAGGTGAGTCCGCATTGTTAAGAGACGGAGGGATCCATCTGACCTCGTAAACCTATTCAGGGCATGTTCACATATTGCAAAGAGGGTGGAAACAATCCAATGTAGCTTAAATCCATTGATTAAAAGGGGCTTAGGCACAATAATTCTGTGTTGGATTGTGGCCAGTTGGGTGGTGAGTGACCTCATATTGGTACGAACAAGAGTTCCTACAGTTATTTGTTTTTTTCCTGTATTGTTGTATTAAAATGCAAAATCAAAGCACTGAACAAATAATCATGGAAAGCATATATGATATATAGACACCTGCAATACAATCCAGGGTTATTTGGGTTGTTTTGCTTTGTTTGTTTGTTTTTTGCTATATTAGGAATTATAACAAGTCTATCAAAATAAAAACACCATTAACATGGATAGCCCTTATTTTCCAGGGAGATAAGCTACATTTCCAGAAAACCTTAGTTTGTGAAACACGACATTTTATAGAATTAACCACAGCCATTTATAAACTGGGGATGGGCGGTGAGGGGATTGATTGTCATCTGCATTATTAACATTCTTACATTTATATATTGATAAAATGCAACCTAGGCATGAGTAGAAACTCTGGCAACCTTTTGGCTGATAACCTAAGAAGAATCTCACTGTATCCGGCTAAAGGCCCATCTAATCCAGCATCCTGTTCTCACAGTAGCCTGTGGTAAACCCACACAAGCTGGACCTGGGGGCAACAGTACTGCCCCTACTTGGTGTTCCCAGTAACTGGTTTTCAGGCATACCTTCTTTCTTGCCTTCCCTCATGCTAGCAGAATTTAAGGAGTTAGCAACCGTCTTGTCTGCATATTCATAATTTCAGAAATCTCAAGCGATGCAATGCCTGTGAGTTTTGGTGATTCCCCCCTGCCACAAACCCCTGCTCCTATTCAGGGCCGGCCCTACGGCCAGGCTGGGTGGCGCAGGCCGCCAGGGCGCCGGAGGGATCGTGGCGCCAGGGCGCCAGATATGCTTAAGATGGCCCTGCTCCTATTTAAACTTGCCCTTTTCCCATAAGATTTCATTAAAGCTTTTTTGTGATACAGTAAGATTAAAGAAACTAGTCTAAGTACCGTAAGAACAAGAAAAGAGAAAGAAAGAGCAAAGGAAACACAGAGTCTTTTCTCAAAGGTAGCTCTTAACCTTTGTCTCCCACAGAAAGTAGTGGGCCCTCCCAGCTCTCATTTGGGAGATTTCCTTTCCTCTCCCAATCTCTCATCCTGGGAGGTCTTCCCTTCCCTGCCTCTCACCCAGGGCCCTTTCATCCACCTACCTCCTTCTTGTGTGTGTAATCCTTGGACTCCAATAATGGCCTAGAACAGAGGACACCAAAGGAAAACAAAAGAAAGAGAGAAAACTAAATAAGATTTCCAATTTTCTGTCTGTCAGTTGCGTAAAAGAAATTATTCAGAACATTCACTCTAGAATGGTTCTACTTTCTGTTAAGCAATATTTCCCATGCTTAACGGACCCATGCGTCCCAAATTCATACATTTTCCTTTTCACACAAAAAGTCCAAAAAGGGGTTCTCCCATTATTGTTATTAACGAATGTCACCAAATGACCTCTCTCCAATCAAACATATCAGCCTTGCCTCCCATAGCTTCAACAACCTTTCCTCCATACTGAACAACATAATAACTCTTCCCATCTCTGTCCAAACAAGAGTCTCTCTGCTGTGATTGTACATCAAGACACTTGCCTTCTTGAAGGCAACAGCATCAAGGCACAACAGCAAAGGAAGGGGGCAGGAGAGGTAATGTAGGCACTGTTATCAGTGATAGAAAGATGCTCACAGGAGCGGGTCAACACTTGCTTCAACATTATCAATCTGCATCGGTTAGTCAACTACAGCAAAAACTTCAATAATTATAGCTCACATAGTCCTAAATGGAAAGTTTTGACTCTCTGGAATTCAAGATTCAATTACAATTCTTTTTTTTTTTGTGAGATTAAAGGCAAAACTGGGGTGGGGGTGGGGGATTCCCTCAAGGGACTCGTAAATGGGACTGAAATATATGTAGTCCAGCTGTCAGGCAACCTGAGCATGACCTCTGTGGCCAACAGATAGCTCTGAGATGTCTACAGATTGAGCAGCAAAGCCTAAGTAGTTGGAATGCATTATCTTAGTCAATGGGGTATCAATTAGATTATTCATGATACATATTCAAAATGATGGGATTGGTGACTCACTAGGTTCCAGTAGCAAATTTCTGCCTGTGTTGTTCTTTTTGTTTGTGACGCTGTTACTGTATAGCAATGGTGATGGTTCACAAACTCCATTTATGATATTTCATAAGTCAAAAGCAGGAGGCATCATTGCCTTTGAACAACTCATTCATAATGCTACCAGGCATATCCCTTAAGAATTTCCATGGCAAAGAGCTTTCAAAGAAAAAGTCCTTTTAGGACTCTTGTTTATCCACTCTCACTCTCTCTCTCCCATTTTAACAAAGACTTCATTTTAAACAGTGAGAAAACGTTAACTCTGAAAATGAAGGAGCATTTTAGATAAGGTAGGGAGGAGAAGGTTGGTCCATCAATTACTGAAGGTGAGTGGGAAACTGTTGTTCTATTTGGGGGGGGGGCATGTCTGACACACCCATCTGAAAGAGAAGGTTTACAAATGAATTGGATTGTTGGTATTTGGCCCTGAAAGAAAAGGAGAAGAAAAAGGATTCCCAGAAGTGTGGGAATCAAACCTCAGGGCCAGGGGCGTAGCGAGGTGCCACGACACCCGGGGCGGCAAATTGTCATGCACCCGGTTGGGGGGGGGACGTCATCGCTACATAACGACGCATGCGTGTTACGTAACAACGCATGCGTCATTACGTGGTGGGGTATCGCCGCCCTCCCATGCCTCCAAAGCTGCGCGCCTCCAGCTACAAACTCCAGGTAAAAAGCCCGCTCAGCGTGGCGGGCATGTCATGCTGAGTGGGCTTTCTACCTGGAGTTTTGTAGCTGGAGGCGCACGGCTTTGGAGGTGCCAGGGGCAGCGATACCCCGCTACGTAACACGCATGCGCAGCATCCCGCCACACTGAGCGGGCTTTCTACCTGGAGTTTGTAGCTGGAGGTGCGCAGCTTTGGAGGCACGGGGGGGCGGCAATACCCTGCCACGTAACTATGCATGTGCAGCATCCCGCTGTGCATGCGTGTTATGTAGCGGGGTATCGCTGCCCCCCAGCGACTCCAATCTGCGCGGTGCATGCCACTTGGCGCCCCCACCCCCGCGACTCCCAAGCCGAGCCTCCAGCCTCCCAGTAAAAAGTCCGGAGACATTGGGATAGGATGTGCACAGGTGTTGTGTGGCTCAGGTGTGCAAAAACAAAAACAACCTCTCCATCCTGGAGTGCAATAACTTGGCCGGCCCTTGGCTAGCCCCGATTTTCTGAGAATAGTTGGGAATCAAATACCCAAGAAGATTATATGTGGACACTGACAGGGCAATTTTATACACACCTACTCAGAAGTAAAGCCCACTGAGTTAAATGGAACTCACTCCTACCCAGTATGCATTAGTTTGCCTCTCTTGTGCCTAAGCTTGTGCCTCTCTTTTTAACCACTGTCATCATCCTTAGGCCTTTTAACAGTAGCTACAGATATCTAGAAATTTAGCAGTCCTTGATATGGCACAGATGGACAACCTGTGGACCTCCAGATGTTGTTAAACTACAACTCCCATCATCCTTGACCATTGGCCATGCTGATAGAAGATGAATTCCACCAAAGTTATTGGAGGGGGCACAAATTCTCCATCCTTGCTGTTATGGACATAAGAGATTTTTTGAAAAGCTTTACCAGCAACTTTTCTGCACACTGGTTTGCGGTTAAAGGCACAGGAGCTGATCCAGTTTGAAAGGTGGCAACCGGCTTAGATGCTTCTGTACAATTCCCATCCCTGCATTTCAGTTACTTGCTCCAGCAAGGCTGAATGTTTTCTGCAGTGGACTAGTTATGCCTTCCAGCCTCGAGGCATTGAAATGGTGCAGCTGCTGGGACTTGTCCTGTGAAGACAAAAACATCTGGAAAAGTTTAAAGAGTGGAACCAGTTCGCTTTCTGCCTTGCAACGTGGCAGCTGCTTAAATGCTCTGCATTCTGGCCTGAAGCGAAACCTTCCCTTAAAGAGCACACCAAATGACAGAGCCAGGGAGATAATTATAACTGCAACTTCTTCACATACGTGGCAGCTGAATGCAGAGCATTGACAAAAGCAAAAAGGAGCAATTGCATCAGAAAAAAGGGTTAGAGATAGAATTTAACCAGGAATCTTCATCCTTTGCGAGTTCCAGCACATGGATGTCTTTGCAATTACATTTAGCCAATGCAGGAAAAGATGCTGCACTGAAGCAACACCAAAGCCTAGACCCCCTCCAGCCCCTCCACTTTCCTTGCACAGAGCTAAGCTTGGCTTTCATGTCCTTGGGAGGAGTTGCTTTGCTAGCAAAAGCGAGGGGGTGCTTGTGGGATTGGCTAATGTCTTGGCTCTTAATAGAGGGGGGAACAAGGAGTTCTTAACAATAATCTGAGTGTCCTTCGCTTATCAAACAGATTGCTATCCCCCTGTATTTCACTTACAAATGTAAGTGCTTGTACTAGAAGGTAGTACAGTAGCTGTTTTCTATGATAGCAGCAACTGGGGCGTTTTGCTTTCTCAAATGTGCCTAGCTTGTACAAGTGTGCAGAATTGCAACAGGACTTATGCATTGATTTCACTGCAGTCAAGCACATGCCTACTCAAAAGCAAGGTCCACTGAATTCAATGGAACTTTATGTATTGGATAGAAGTCTTAAATCCTTAAATGATGTGCAGTAGAGAATTGAGCCCTGCCTCCATGTTACCTGGGAAGCCTTTACACTTAACACAGGATCACTAGTGCTATGTACCGGTCTTGGGTTTAACACATCTTTGGTTGTCAGGTGCGCGTTCCAACCAATCGTATAAGCATTGGCAGATGAAGGTTCTAATGGCAAGTAAGCGAAGGGACTGTCAACTGTCAACTGCCAGTTTCTTTCTGGGTTTTTTTAGTGTGCATGTCCTGTGAGCTCTGTTCTTGTTTGTCTATAAGTGAACCATTGTCGCTGACAAATATTTAATAAACGTAGTTGATGAACTGCCTTGGGCCTCTGACTTTTCTGAACATTTAACAACTAGGGATCCGGTTGCTGCTCAACTGTGGAGAAAATGAATTCCACACGTGCTCAGAATCAATTATATAATGGCACTTGTTCTGATCTAACCCCATTCATCAGAAATGCGCTCCATTACTATGCTCTGATGAGCTTTGGGAGGGGGAGCCACAGTCATGCATGTTGTTAAATTTTCATGTTTTAATTGTCTCATTACTTCCCAGATACAAAAACAGCTAGAATTCTAAAATTTGGTACATGCCAGAAAGGTAGGAATATTGAACCAAAAGTAGATGCTAGTCCCATTGGTAGAAATGCAGCCCATAGTGGCCACCAGTATAAATAATAATAATAATAATAATAATAATAATAATAATAATAATAATAATATATTATTTATACCCTGCCCATCTAGCTGGGCTTCCCCAGCCACTCTGGGCAGCTTCCAACTGAATATTAAAAACAGTACAGCATCAGACATTAAAAACTTCCCTAAACAGGGCTGCCTTCAGTTGTCTTCTAAAAGTAAAATAATTGCTTATTGTCTTGACATCTGCTGGGAGGGCGTTCCACAGGGCGGGTGCCACTACCGAGAAGGCCCTCTGTCTGGTTCCCTGCAACCTCACCTCTCGCAATGAGGGAACCGCTAGAAGGCCCTCGGTGCTGGATCTCAGTGTCCGGGCTGAATGATGGGGTTGGAGACGCTCCTTCAGGTATACAGTACTACAGCTATTAAATAAGTACCACTGGAGAATTTGCCACATAGTTGGGACCTAGAGACATTTGCTGTTATCTCCTTAATGCATCATTATGCTTTGTGTGTGAACAGTGCAGACATGAATTATGGGCCCAGTGCACCTCATTCTAGATCCAGACAGAAACAAGTTAACACATGTAACTGGAGAAGTTTCTATAAATCAGACAGAAATTTATGGTACTGGAGGGAGGAATCCAGAAATGCATGACTTAACTGTGAATCATGTTCCCTCAGACACAACTTGCTCCCTGAGGCAGTTTTTCTCCATGATACACAAAAGGAAAATGTGAACTGACATTAAATTCTGGTCTAGGAGGTTCTGGGGGCAGAGCTCTGAAACTATACTCTGCTACCCTAAGACCCAAAAGTAAACCAAATTCCACCAAATGGAAGAGAAGGAAAGGTTTGTGACGAGCACAATGGTGCAATGGTTACCTTAAAGCAACAACAGAACATCTAGAAATGAATATATTGCCACAGACACAGAAATAAACATAAAAAGGCTGCATTCAATGCTGGTCATACTCAAAGTAGACCCATCAATGTTCATGAACATGACTTCCTTAAATCTATTAACTCCAGTGGATTTACACTGAGTAAAACTAAGTTGGATACAACTCAGAGAGGATGTCCTAACCCAGGCACCCCCAAACTGCGGCCCTCCAGATGTTTTGGCCTACAACTCCCATGATCCCTAGCTAACAGGACCAGTGGTCAGGGATGATGGGAATTGTAGTCCAAAACATCTGGAGGGCCGAAGTCTGGGGATGCCTGTCCTAACCTCTTTCCCAACCAGTCTGGCGTTGAAGCAGGGATGGTGAACTTGTGGCCTTCCAAATGTTCCTGGACTGCCATTATTCCATGGGCCTGATGGGAGTCAGAATCCAGCGTCTGGAGGGCCACAGGGTCACCAACCCTTGCCTTAAACAAACTAGAGAGCTCCCTCAGGATCAATGGTATATTTAGAGGTTGTGTGAGTGAAGAAACCACATCAACTGTCCCGAGACCTGAAAATACAGGGCTAGGAAAGAAGATTTTTCATATTTGGAAGTGAACCACCCTGCGTTCAGCACTACAATTATGTGAAGTTTTAAAACATGCAGATCTTCATAAAATGGGAAGCAGATGTTGCATTGTGTATGGGTGTACACATGCATAGAACTACTGTATATCCTCCTTACAGCTCACCAGACACTCCAAAGGGCTCACAACATTATAATGACGGAATGAGCTGTTTCCGTATTGTTGACATTCCACCATGTCATTGAACACTGAACAACGCAGAAGAAGCAAGGGATGCACATGTGGTGTTCACAGGATGTATGGAAGAGCTAGTGCTAAAGGAAGGATGAAAAAGAGGAGGAGGCTGGAGCCATTATAAGGGTGGTGGTGCAGTCACTGATCAGAATAACCAAAATGGTGACTGTGGGCTCAGGCAAAGCAGAATTCTAGCACTTGCCTGATCCTCCCAGTTGACAGTGACTCCCATAAACATTCTGGGGCCACAAACAGTTGTGATGACAGATTTGCAAAATTCACAGGGTCCTTCCTGTGCACTCTGTTCGTTTTGCCAGCAGCTCTTGGGGGCTGGATAGTATATTGCTACGGTTCCTATTTTACAGGTGGGAAAGTGAGACTTAAGCCACATCTGTAACATACATATACCACTTAGATAGCCACGTCTTCCCCCAAAGAATCCTGGGAACCGGAGTTTGTCAAGGATGCTGAGAGTTGTTCAAAAACCTCAGTTCCCCGCACAGAGCTATGACTCCCAGAATTCCCCGGAAAGAGGGGTTGGTTGTTAAAACATTTCTGGAAATTGTAGCTTTCTGAGAGGAATAGGGGTCTCCTAACAAATCTCAGCACCCTTCACAAACTACAGTTCCTGGGTGTCAGGCTTCAGGGAATCGGCTTACTCCTCCGTGGCAGTAGATAAGCAGAACAAAGGAAAGGAGTCTTCTTACCAGTTTGAAACCTTAATCATCACAGTGAGAAAACAAAGAACACATCTCCTAGTAATGGCGGTGCTCCCAATTAAGGAGCCCACCCCCTTCTGTCCCTATTAACCTACGCCACTTCTACGCCTTGTAATCTGAGCTTGTACCCTCTGTGCTTTCTGTTCTGCCACTTTCTGAGCTCTTCTCGACTTTGGGGAGGGCGGTGGAGGAATGCTGTCCAGAGACTGTGAATCTGTTAACCCTCTCTCTTCCAGTGTTTCTTCTCCTAGCTGTTCCCCATCCAGTATTTCCCAGCTTCTGCCTTCTGAACTGTGCCCCTCTGCAAATCACTGTTCCAAATCTATACTGCTCCTCCTGCTCCTGGGAAGATTCAGGATCTGGATCAGGAGCAGGGGGAGGGGGAAGCTCCCACCATTCCTCCTCAGTGCAGCCCACCTCGGCACAGTCCCTGACACTGGGATTCTCTGGGAGGAAAATATTACTTTTAAAATGCCGTAAGAGGGCTTTAAATATATGCTGTGGTTGTGGCCTGAGTGTCATGGGCAAGGCCAGGTTTGCTCAATATAAAGCCCACCGACGGCTGCAACAGTTGTCTGGCTCCTGGGTGGATTCCAAAATCCCATTGTGCCAGCCCTTTGCCACATCACTATGGAAACATCTAAAAGCCACCCAAGCTGACCACATCACAACACCTGCATTGCTCCTCCTGTTCCTGGCTTCAGAAGTGCATGTTACGGTTGGATCTGTTTTTCTAGGCTAGAACTGTTGAGTGGAAAGGGCCCAATGCGTCCTGTTGTCTTGTAATTAGTCGCTAACTACACTACTAAATTCTGAGAGCTGGCTGGTGTTTGTATGTTTCAACACCTTTCCTTCCTGTGCATCTGCTGGCTGTAAAAAAAACAGGGGACATGTGCATGGCTTTGAATGGGTGTGGTGTTGCAATGGGGTTATGCAAACCTGAAGATCCGCTCCCCCCCCCCCTAGGAAGGCCACATTCAGCTGGAATCTATCACAGTGGAGCTCTTAATAGACAGCCAGCATTAATATTTGTCAGTAACTGGAGCCAGTTTTAAGTTTGAGGAGTTTATGCCGAGTCTTCCGCAAATGCTGATGTCACAATCCAAAACAGAGTTAAGTGTGCATAAGCCCTTTCACTTTTTGGGGTGGGGGTGGTTATGTTTCCCTAGCTTTGTGCCTGTGTTTATTTGATCTTATCCATTTTATACATTCCCTTTCCTCCCCAAAATAGCCCGTGGTAGCTTAATACAACCTAAGGAAATAAAGAAAAAAGTATATTAAAACACTTTATAAAATATTTCCATTATCAATCAACTTGCCTGTTTAATGCACAGTGCATGATATTTGCACAGGTGTTGCTAGTGTAGATGATTTGTTACATTCAGGCCACAAAACAAATCGGCTACTAAAAGGACTTTTAATGCCTTCACTAATAAAAGAAGATGCTTGAAATAAGACTTGATCTTAATTTAGTGGGGCAGGAAAAGGCACCTTTAATTTCATCATACAGGACAGGAATCAAATCAAATCAAGACATGCAAATTTTCTGCAGCACTCTCTCTAAAAGTGGGGAAGCTTCCAAATGAAATTCTGAGTCTTTTGCTGGCTCCTGGGGATAGAAGGGGAAAGGTTTCATCCCTCCTACATCTGTTTCTGCCCAAGAGATATCTTGCATCTGGAGTGGAAAGCAGGCCACTTCGTTCACAAGCTGACGTGTCAAGAAACTAGCTCACAGCCTTTCTTCTTGGGATTTCCGAAATGTAGGTTTAATTCTGCAAACTTTGGTCCAAAAAGCGAGGAGAAAGGAGCATTCTTTAGTGATTATTTTTTTAAAAAAAGAAGCCCTCAACAATCTGGTACTTTTTCCAAACCCATCTCATTTCTTGTATTTTCCTGAGTGAGGCCACCAAATGAAGTAGATTCATTCGGCATCAAGGAAACTTTGAGCCATTAGCATATTTGCTCCGTAGCATCCAGTAGATGGCTTAAATGCAAAAGGCATAAGGCAGGCATCCCCAAACTTTGGCCCTCCAGATGTTTTGGACTACAGTTCCCATCTTCCCTGACCACTGGTCCTGTTAGCTTGGGATCATGGGAGTTGTAGGCCAAAACATCTGGAGGGCCACAGTTTGGAGATGCCTGGCATAAGGGCTTCTGCGAAGGCAACACCTGCCTGGTTGTGAAGGTGGCAAAAGACCTTTCTTCTCCACCTCCATTGCATCCTCAAGTAGCCCATCTGGCAGAACATTTCTGAGAGGCACACAAGGCTGGTTAACATGTATCATCCTGGTAAGCAGAAACCTGCTGTGGCTAATTGGAATGCATTTTGAGGATAAAGTTGCTCACCTCCATTAGGACTTAGAGCAGGGGTGACTGGGAAGTGGATCCTGCAAACCCCTGCCAATGTTCATTTGATGAATCCTGCCCATTGAAATGAACAATATGAAGTTAGTCATGTCTGCTAACTTCAGTGAGCCTGCTCTCGAGTAGGACTAGCATTGGTTACAATCCTATGAAGCATGCAATTCTGAAAAAAAACACCCATAAACCACACACACACACACCAAAAACAGCAGCAAAAAGCTACAGCAGCATGACTAACAGGGGGGGGGGGGAATCTCCACTGCAGTCTGTCAAAATCTTGGCAAAATAGGCTTGGCACCCCATCCCCTGCGCTGGGAAAAGCTTCACCTATTTATTTCTGCTTGCTGTGCAGTTCTCTAAGCCCTGCTGTTGATTTAAAAAGAGAGATTTTGTTCATAAAATCCTCACTCTTGAAGCCCAAGCATCTCCCTTCTCATGGGCTGTCAGCTCCAGCACCACAAAAGAGCACCATCAACAGGAATGCCCAGGCCAGATATTCTGCCAGCGCCACATCTTTGTTAGTTTTGGCTCCTTCTGTCAACGGAGCTACTGAATGTAAGGTACGAAAGCAAGAGGAAACCATGGAATATAATCACAGTGGCACCAGACATTTCCAGAATAGCTCCCACTCCCAAAAGCCAACCAGATAGCCTACTTGAGGGCTGTTTCGGTTACGGTGAAATCTGGACCTGCTCCACAGAGTATAGTCAGCCTTATTGCCTTTTAAAGAAATGCTTGCTCTCTGCTCCCAGGCTTATGTAACGGAAGGACTGCCCACTGAAGATGTGCATTGCAAATCAAAACCAGCCACTTTGAAAAGAAATCCAGACATATTGGCTCGATTTAGTGGGTTGCCTCACTGCTTCTTGAACAATTACAGAGCCTGTGGTTCTTGACACACTACGGTAAGTCAGGCACAGGCAAACTCAGCCCTCCAGATGTTTGGGACTACAACTCCCATGATCCCTAGCTAGCAGGACCAGTGGTCAGGGATGACAGGAATTGTAGTCCCAAAACATCTGGAGGGCTGAGTTTGCCTATGCCAGCTCTAAGCAGTCCACAGAGTGGATGGGGGAAAGTGCCAGGGGAGATGCGAGCCCCTTTCTGGCAACTTCCAATCAATGCAGTGCAAAAGGCTGTATGTCCTGCTCCTCCTGTTGATTGGCAGAGCTGGGAATCATTACAGCAATCCTCTTTATTGCAAATCTCCCATTCCCCCCTTCTTCAGGATGCACATCGTTCCCACTTTGAGCTCCCTGTCCCCAAGTCACAGACAAAATCATTCCCATCTGTATTTGTTTTTGCAGCTGGGACCCGGCATCCGCTCACTTTGTTTACTTGCTGGAAAGACTTAAGAGCCACTTCTCCTCCTGCCTCAGAAGTGGCTCTGAGCACGTGGCAATAATAAACAGAAAGAATATTTTAAACTATGGTCACCAGATGTCCCCGCTTCCTGGGGACAGTCCCTGGATTTACAAATCTGTCCCCGGACAAAATCCGTCCCCGGAATGTCCCTGGATTTCATTTAATGTCCACGGATTTATATTTTAAGTGTTGTAGATTTATTAGTAGGGAATGAAAGTTGTGTGATTGGTTCAACGGCACAAGACACATCATATGGGGACTTCCGGCAAGGCAAAATGGTGGGCGCCACGGCAGCAAGCAGCTCCTGAAGCCAGCCACAGCCAACTGCGCTACCAGGCTGGCTCTGGGCTGCTGAGACTGCCACTGCCACTGCCAAGGGGGAACCGGGGATGCGCGGCACGTCAACTGGGGGAAGCGCTGACATACACCCCCGTGCGACCCAAATCAAGTCAGGAGCGAGAGTGCCCAGCCACCCGGCTGACTGCCCAGCGGTGCTCCGGGGCCAGGAAAAACCCGGAGCTGACACAGGGAGAAGGAGGAGAGGAGAAGAAGGAAGAGAGAGGAAGAGGAAGGAGAAAAACAGAGGGGACCCCTGACCTTGTCGTGCCGCTGCCGCCGCCACCGCTTAGGAGGAGAGGTAGGAGAGCACCGGGAGGGCAATGGCATGTGGCCGAGCCCAGGCCCAACCCGAGCCTACTCCACAGCGGCTAGCGCTCCAAGAGAGCAGGCCACGACCCATTGGAGGGCCGCACGACAGAGGAGACCACAGAAGAGAAGATATTACTTCTTAATTTTTTTAAAAAATAACATTTTTAAAATAACTTTTTTCTCTCTTTTTTTAAAAAAAGTGTCCCCGGATTCTTTGAAAAAAAATCTGGTAACCTTTGTTGTTGTTTAGTCGTTTAGTCGTGTCCGACTCTTCGTGACCCCATGGACCAGAGCACGCCAGGCACTCCTGTCTTGCACTGCCTCCCGCAGTTTGGTCAAGCTCATGTTCGTAGCTTCGAGAACACTGTCCAACCATCTCGTCCTCTGTTGTCCCCTTCTCCTAGTGCCCTCAATCTTTCCCAACATCAGGGTCTTTTCCAGGGAGTCTTCTCTTCTCATGAGGTGGCCAAAGTATTATTTAAACCTTATTTAAACCTAATAAAATATCTGTGATCTATTTTAAGCTTAAGGCTTGTGCTAACTCATTGTGACAGAAATGTTAACACTAATTTCTGTCTCCGCCCAGGTAATATTCTGTAGTCTTCTCTTCAGCTAATGTGCTTTTAACCCTTCCACGTGGCAAGACGGCTGCCTGATGGATCTCTTTCTCAAAGAAGATTGTGGCTGAAGGTTTATCTGTGCACCACATCATGTCTGGCCATGAGACAAAGTTGTCCTAAGAGGCCATCTGTACACGGCCATCTGTAAAGTGCTTTGAATTAGGGATGCATGCCCAGGGCTAGCTGACTACAAGATGAAGATCCCCTGCTTATGGCAGTTCCAACTCTATCATTCTATGATCTATTTCAAAGTTTCCCTAGGGATTGGAATTGAGTAGCCCAGAAGCTATACATCTGGTCTAGTTAATTTCACCCACACATTGACTTGTATGGGGAAGCAGCTAGAATTGGAACAAACAGGCTTTTGCTAACCCAGTGAGCCTTTGATAACACACCTATATAGCTGGCTCACTACTTATGCAAGGGTTCGGTTCTGGGGGTCCACATGCAAAAGCAGAAACCCCAGAACCCACCCACCCCCAGCAAGGTGGAGGGCTGCTTACTGGGCTCTAGGGGCATCCCAGGACCCTCCTGTGACCGTCTCAGAGCCCAGCAAGCAAAAAAACCCTGTTGGGTGTGCGGGTGGGGAAAAGAATAAATAAATGGAGTATGGGGAATGGTGGGTGTTCACTCACTCTCCATTTATTTATTTATTTATCCCTCCGTGTAAGGTTGCATATGTAAAGTAAGCGTATTTTGTGGGCCCACTGCACGTGCAATAAATAGCTATGGCTTCCCAGAATGTTTCTAGACAGTGAATACACGTGTGTAATCATTACAAAGGAAGATTGAGGCACAGATTGTGCTTTCTGCATGGAAAAGCAGACCTTTGTACAACTGGATCCCAAGGACACAGGGACATACCCCTTACTCTACACCACAGCTGCTTTTAAGATCCCTTTGCCTGTGTTTCACAGTGAGTGGATGAGTGTATAGCATGAGGAGGCCACTGTCAAAGGCATGGACGCTGTGAGAGAAAAGACTGAAGACATTTTAGTTTGTGTCTTGGCTTGCATGAGAGTGAATTAGTAGGAGAAGACACCCATCAGGCTGGGTTTTCCCAGCCACTTTGGGCTGCTCCCAACAGCATATTAAAAACACGATAAAACATCAAGCATTAAAAACTTCCCTAAATAGGGCTGCCTATAAATCTATCTATATATAAATGTAAAAAGGGCATGTGGGTATGTTTCCACTTTTCACCGAAACCGCTTGACCGATAGTGTTCAAATTTGCACACAACGTCCCATGCTACTGTGAGAGGAAGCACATACCGTTTGCGTAGACAGATGCCACACCTGCGCAATGTAAAAAAACCCAAACCCCGCGTTTCAGAACACACAACTCACCCAAAAGTGCATGCTGGGAAAAAGAAGCCAGAAGAGGTTGCAAAACAGCAGCCTCTAGTGGCAGCTACACTGGTACTGCAGCTAGAAAACCTTCGCCCTCTAACGGCGGTTACACTGGTACTGCAGTTAGAAAACCTTTCCTCTCCACAGCAGCTCAGCTCACCTTTACAGACTAGGCCGAATGGAGGTGGGGACTCGCCTGGGTGGGGGTTGGGAGGAGGAGGGGATGGAATATGTCATGGGACGGGACAGGGTAGGGGAAATCACAGGGATGGCCCGGGGGTGGGGTGGGGAGGAGACGGGATACGTCATGGATCAGGACAGGGTGGGGGGAAACACAGGGATGAGCCACAGCAACGTGTGGCCGGGCCAGCTAGTGTCTTCTAAAAGTCAGATAGTTGTTTAGTTCCTTGACATCTGATGGGAGGGCGTTCCACAGGGTGGGTGCCACTACTGAGAAGGCCCTCTGCCTGATTCCCTGTAACCTCGCATCTCGCAGTGAGGGAACCACCAGAAGGCCCTTGGAGCTGGACATTGGCTGAACGATGCGGGTGGAGACACTTCTTCAAGTATACTGGGCTGAGGCCATTTAGGGCTTTAAAGGTCAACACCAACACTTTGAATTGTGCTCGGAAACGTACTGGGAGCCAACCTAGGTCTTTCAGGACTGCAGTTATGTGGTCTCGGTGGCCACTCCCAGTCAGCAATCTAGCTGTCGCATTGTAGATTAGTTGGTTTCCGGGTCACCTTCAAATGTAGCCCCACATAGAGTGCATTTTAGTATGGTAGTCCAAGTCGGAGATAACTGGGGAAAGCAGCACTCTGGCAAGACAGAGAAAAAAGGCCAACCTGCAGGAGAGCCAGTGTCTTGCTGGGGGAAGCGTTGGACACTAGGTGACTTTGGCCAATGGCAAGCAAATGGAGTTGCCCTGGGCTCCTTGGAAGCTATGTGCTCATGAAAAAAATAGGAGACAATTCAAGTTTGTGGATTCTGACAGTTTTTGTTTGTTTGTTTGTTTGTTTGGTTTATTTTGACTAGCTAATGGACCGGCTCAGGATAATAATTTTCTCGATGTTATTGAGCATTCATTTTCTTCCAAACGGACCAGACACACTTCTAGAGTGCCACTGTTTCCAAGAGAGATTCAATCACATATTGGATCCCGAGCAACACACCCTCTTCCCCCAAAGATTTGACTTTTTGTGAAAAGGAAATTGATTGGAATAGGCAGCAGAAAGTGTGGCTTAACACTTGCTCTGATGCAACATTACTCAACCTCCCCACAAACAAATTAGAATGAATACTCATTACTTAGCCAACTAAGTCTAATCTCCCTGCAAACAAATCAGGATGAATGCTCAATAAACAAGCCGTTTGGAAGCGCTCCAAACCCTTTTGCAATTGGATGCTTTGACCAGCTCTTTTGCTGCTGCTCTCCCTTGTACCTGACAAATTCCCTAATTAGACTTCTGCTTGCAAACCACTTTCCTGCCCCCTCCCCACACACAGAGGTCCTGTTTTATGGCTATCACAGTGTATATCTGTATTAGCGTTGCCAGCCCAAGATGGGTAAGGTGCTTTTATTGGACTTCCCTAATATAGCAGCTAAAATCATCATTTCAGCATCACCTGAATAGGTTTAATTGATGAGGACAGTAATAAACGTGCCAGCAGGTGAGCAAATATTTTTATTTTGGAGGATCACTATAACCGGCTCAGGAAAGCTGGTCAGGACAAAGTTAAAAATAAAAGACTGGAAAGCTCAGCTCTCCGTAGCTATGGAATGCAAAAGCACCACCAAGAGTTGTTGTGTCGCTTCCCTTTGCTCCAGCAATTTTCTCCGAGCCGGCTCCAGGCTTGGCTTCAAGCTCCCACTTCAGAAAGAGAAGCCATTCACACTGTTTTTGTTTTTGGTTTGGTGGTGGTTTTCTTGGGGGGGGGGGAGAGAGTGGAGGTTCAAAAAAACCTGAAAGCAGGCATGGAAGAAAACAAGTAAAAATGAGATGCAGAAATGCAGTTTTTGTGGCTGAATACGCTTGCAAAAGGTCAAGCACAGCCCTGTGATCCTTTGGTTCTTGTTTGCCTGAGAGATAAATTCATCCGATTTCAAGAGAGCTGATTAGCATCTCTACATCAGGGGTGAGCAGCTACAGCAGGAAGTATCTTTGAGGGCGCAGGATTTCTTTCACAGGGGACAATGGCTGATCAATAGCACTGCAGCTTAGGAGCCTTGTCAAGGATCCAACTCTTGTTGACTCCGAGTGAGGTGCTTCAAGCTCTATGGGAAACCTCACTCAATATGTTTGAGCTGCCTATTGAAGCCATCCAGGCTGGATTTGCTCAATAATTGTTAACCTGTAAGATTTCTGATTCCCAAGCTTTCTAAGCCAACAAGCCACTGTTAATCTTGACATTTCTTTTCACACTCCATGGCTGCATGTATTTATACAGCTCAGCAGTCGTGTGTGTGTGTGTGTGTGTGTGTGTGTGTGTGTGTGTGAGAGAGAGAGAGAGAGAGAGAGAGAGAGAGAGAGAGAGAGAGAGAGAGAGAGAGAGAGAGAGAGAGAACTCAATAGTATGAAGTACAGTCACCTCTTTTATTGTTGCCCATGGCAGCCATTTTGTGCTGGCGCCCACAACACTTTTGTCACTATATAACAGGGGTGCCAACTTGAATAAAATATTGGGGGGGCAAGGTAAGCCCCGCTCCACATAATTGATCACATGACATGGTGCACACACGCCATTTGAATGGCAATGCCATTCAATGCCAAAATATTTTAAGGGACAGTGAAGACCCTCTCGGTCCCTGGAAGTTGGATCCTTTGAGATAGGATGAATACCACCCAGCACCTAAGGACAACATTTTTTTTTTCATGATTACTAAAAGAGGAACAAAGATGAGCCCACATAATTTTTTTTGCAAATGGGCATAATGAAGTAAAGCTGGATGACACTGCTTTCTTCATAAAGTATCTACACATCACCCCGCTAGGGTACTACACAGCATTATAATGTCAACAGAGGCTGCCTTTGAGTTCCCCAGCCTCACTCACATGGCCCAGATGTGCTGCTATTAACTCACTTAGCGTTGCCTGAGGATTATTTAAAAGGGAATCGAGAAAGGCATTCTTGCTTTTCTCCCTGGGCCTCTTCTCAGCTCCAGAAGAACACAGTGTCCCTTTCACACGCTGGCTAGCAGTTTCCCAATGCCCACCTGCGAAAAAGATGTCATGATGATGAGATCTTAATCAGAAGATTGTGTTGCATCAGGTCACCGTGCCACATTTTCTCCGCTGTTAATGGTCCGCCTTTGATCCACAGTACCTTTCTGAGGATTCATGAGAGGGATATTGTCTGTCAAGGACTATTAAAGAGCAGATTCAGTATTGCTGGGTTGAGATCCATGCCACAGCAACTTTTTTAAAAATACAACAACAGAGAGCTCAGTTTGTTTGCCAAAGTCTCTTCATAATTCAGTTCCTCTCCGTGTCCCAGCCCGCCCCCCACAACTTCTTCAGCTGGTAACAGAAGAGAGCAGAACCTAACTGGGCAAATTGGTTAGTTTTGTTCCTTCTTGATTGCTCATTTTCCCCATCTTAAGTTCACTTCTCTACATTTCTACATTTCAGTTTCCTTTTTTTTTTTAATGCACGCTTAAATGCACACTTTACCACAGTATATGCATTTTTTGGTGTGCATTACTTGGCTGCAGGGCGGAATCTGGGTAGGTGTGCAATTTTGAAGGGCAGTGGTGTTTCAGTTCGTGCATTGTTTAGTAAAATGCAAATTGGGTAAGCTCACCTTTCAATGCCAGCTGAATTGAAGTTCTCCCCTATCCCTAGCTGAAAGAGCATTCAGATGGCACCCCACAAAATGAAGTTACCAAAAAATAATAACAAGTTAGGCTATACCAGTAGGACCTGCAACAAAAAGTTGCAGCATAGAGTGCTCTCTTACAGGACTCCTGGTCCTCCAGTACATTTTCCTTCCCCCTGGTATTCTGTTTCTCCCTCACAGTCAGCCAGGATTCTGTGGTTACTGAGCACTCTGTGGCTGCATATGCATTAGACTTTCACAGCACATGGAGAGCACATTCTTTCCCTCAAGCATTTCTGGGCCTTGTCCTTTGTTAAGAGTTGCCGGGAATTGTAACTCTGTGCAGGGCCGGCCCTAAGTCAAGGCTGGGTGGCGCAATGCGCCAGGCCGCCGGGTTGCCAGGGGGCGCCGCGCTGCGGCGCCCACCAGACATCCCAGCCGCCCTCCCACTCACCCTGCTCCTTGCCTCCCTCCCTCCCGCCGCGGGTTCGAGTCCCGGCCTCAGCCTGGCAGGTTGGGGGCATGAGGAGGACAAAAGGCCGGGCGCTGCGCGGCACCGCCCCCCAGCAGAGGCCTCCATGCAGGAGGAGGAGGCGCCGGCGCCCTGGAAGACAACCAGGCAGCCTGGCCTACCCACTGCGGCGCCCCTGAGCCCGGCCCACCCTCAGCGACAGGCCCGCCCATACCATGTCCCTCCTCTGCATCCGCGGAGGAGGGACCTTTGCGCCACGGCGCTCAATGTGGTTAAGATGGGCCTGACTCTCTGAGGGGTAGACTACAGCGCCCAGAATTCTTTGAGCCCGTGATTGCTCTTTTATCTTTTCAACTGCCCCGAGATCTTTTGATGAAGGGCTACGGTACCTAAATCGTCGAATAAATAATAATTTTGTGCAATTACATTTGGCTACCTTAGCAGCAGCAGCACTTACAGTGTGAACTTCAGAAACAGAGGGAATCGTATTTGGTCTTCAGCATCGGTCCTTGATTTCTTTAGAGTTAAGCCACCCCCCCCTTTAATAATCATTGCATGTTTACGTTTTGTTGGCAACATGACCCCTGGATTTATTCAGATGTAATGTCTATTTGCCACTGGTCCCCTAATTAAGAGGTAGTCAACAATGGTGCCCTCCAGATGTTGCTCAACTTCAACTCCTAGCCATCAGTCCTAGCAACCAATGGTCAAGAAGGATGGGAGCTGCAATCCAGCAACACCTGGAGAGCACCACATTGGCTACCCGTGCCATAATCCATGTAGAAGCAGGCTCCCATGTTGGCAGCCAATGTGGATAACATGCCTCTTGGTGTCCATCATCTATGTCTGCTGAGTGATGTTCAGCTGAGTCCCCCAGAACTGGCTGAAAACATCTTTGAATGCAGATGGGGATGCGCTGCTCTATCTGGGGCCACTTGTTGTGACTGAAGATGGATAATGCCTCTCTCAGCTGGAGCACTTGTGTAATCATATTCCCAGGGACCTGTCTACATAACTGACATGGGCAACTGCATACTCCACCAGCTGAAATTTCTGCACACTCTTCAAAGGCAGGCCTGTATCTACTGTACAGAGCAAATTTCAAAAGCACATTAGGTGGTAAGTATTGATCCTACAGAGGGCATGTAAGGAGAGCCCTATCTTCCCTGAAATCCTCCCATTTCCCCTTAAAAATCCATACTCCTGCCTTGTTTCCCCCCCCCACTCTGCAGCCAAAGCAGCCTTGCTGGTTCCTTTACAGATGTTTTTAAATAGCCTAAGCTTTTCAGCTCCTTATAATTAACAGCTCATTTGGTTTATGGGTAAATGGGGCTGGGAGAGAAGAAGTTGAATAAATGCACTCCTACTGCCTGGGAAGTGAATTTTCAAAATAACACCACCCAGTAAATACGAGGCTTTGATTGTAAACACGGAATCACAGAATCATAGAAATAGGGTTGCCATATTTCAAAAAGTAAAAACCAGGATACCCCATAAGTTAAAAACAATTGAAATTGTTGAGCTTTTCACAAAAGTTGTTGAGCTTTTTTAAAAACAAAAACGCTAAGATCCAGGACAAAGCGTGGCCTTTCAGTAATCCCCCCCCCCAGTTGCCAATTCTGCCTTTGAAATCCTGGCAATTTCCTAACAGAAATGTAGAGTTGGAAGGGACCACAAGGGTCATCTAGTCCAACCCCCTGCAATGCAGGAAACTTTTGTCCAATGTCAGGCTCAAACCCACGACTCTGAGATTAAAGAGTCTCATGCTCTACTGACTGAGATATCCCTTAGATCAGGGTCAGCAACCTTTTTCAGCAGGGGGCCGGTCCACCGTCCCTCAGACCATGTGGTGGGCCAGAGTATATTTTTGGGGGGAAATGAACGAATTCCTATGCCCCATAAATAACCCAGAGATGCATTTTAAATAAAAGGACATCTTCTACTCATGTAAAAACCCGCTGATTTCTGGACCATCCACAGGCCGGATTGAGAAGGTGAATGGGCCGCATCCGGCCCATGGGCCTTAGGTTGCCTACCCCTGCCTTAGATAGTGGGAGCAACTTTGTGCTAACTAATAAATCCTCACGGCTGGGGGAAAAGCCACTCAGGTGACAGGAAATGCTATTCTTCCAGAAAGATATTGATTTCTGGAAATAGCAGCAGTTTGCTTAGAAGCAGCCAGTCTTATTCACTTCCAAGTGGTAGATTTTGATGTAGTTGCACAAAGTCTGAATGTTGTGTGTAGATCCCAAGGACACCAATTGTGTGGAGTTGAGTCATGATTGCTTGGGGAAGAGCAGCACCCTAACCATAACCCTATGCTTCCAATGCATAGACCATTGCCTGAAAGTAGCAATAGTATAGAATCATAGCCCATTGCTTGAAACCAGCAACCCTATAAAAGACCATTGTTTGGAAACAGCAGTCATAATGTGTGCCTGATCTTAGTCTTGTTCCCTTAGAAGTAAATGCCTAATTACAGGGGGAGCGTGGCCCTCCGAGGCCCACATTTCTCCCTCGTGGCATGTGGCATGATATCACCACTCTGTGTTTCCCTTCTCCCGAGGAGTGCCAAACATGGTGATGACATGTGGCAACTGCATGGGATGAAGCTGTGTGATGGTGGACCCCATCCATGAGGTGCTGGGCCCTCAAACATTGCAGCAGCACCAGGGGGGAGAGTCTCAGGAAAACTGTTCGCTTTCCGTGTTGTTGTTGTTGTTGCTGCTGCAGCTGCAGCTGCTGCTGCTAAAGTAGGGTGTAGCTGTGGTTCCCAGAGATGCTAAGAACCCACTATCTCTATTGCCCTTTCCCAGAATTACAGTTCTTGGAGAAGACAGAATGACTCAAAGCCAGTTTTAATTTTGTAGTAGATGTGGCCAGAAAACAGAAGGCAGCAGGCCCCATCTCTGGACCAGCTTGCACCCACCTTTTCTTGGGTGGCAGACATAATTGAATGATAAAGCAATCCTGGGTCCTTCAAATAATATAACTATAAGCCTGTTCATAAGAGCGGCCTATCGATTAGCTGTGCATTGGCTTCCCTTTGTTAAATTTGCTTGCTCACTGTTCTCATCCTCCACAATCTGTCGCATATTTGTGCTAGCATTTCTGGGATGCCTCTGTATTTCAACAGCTGCTTGGCGAATTCCCTCAGTGCTACAGCTAGTCGCTCCCCTCCCCCCCCCAATCTCTGCTGCCGCAGAAGACCTTAGAAAAATAAATAAGGACTTTAAAGGAGCACAAGAAAGCAAGATGAGAGTATTAAAGGGGTGGAGAAATGAGGCAAGAATAGCCAAGGCAGCAACAGGGCATATTTTGTTTCTCTGGTTGCTTTTTATGGAGCGTTCCTCTTGATTTCTTTGTACACAGGTTATGTGCCCTTGTGTCAAGCAAATGTTATCCCCATCACAAAATCTGACTGTGGGCAGTGCCGGATTTACATATAAGCTAAACAAGCTATAGTTTGGACCCCACTTTCTCGGGCCCCCCCAAAAAATGTAAAGAAAAAAAACTGGATGTACATTTCCAGAATATAAGATAAAAAACTAATAAAATAAAACCTACATACAGCAACAGTGTTTTGTTTTGTTTTGTGTTGTGTAACCTCCTATTTGTTACAGTACATGCAAATAGCTTTAGATACCTATTAGGTCCATAAATTACAATAGCATATATTCAACACAAACAACAGTGACAATTTGTTGTTGACAAAGGACAGCTTGACATATAAAGGGTCCCATAACCTTCAGTAGCTTAAGGCCTCATCAAACCTAAATCTGGCCCTGACTGCAGGGCATGTGTGTGCAAAATGCATTTGTTTTGGGGGAACAAAAGTTTGGAAAGTTTCCTCTTTTCAATATTATTGCCCCAGGTGATGGCAGCTCGGTTATTTTTCGATTGTTTCGAAAACTGTTTCTCTCTGTTTATAAGTCGCCTTGACACACATGTAGAAGGCAACCTATAAATCCATAAGAAAAATAGAAGATTGCTATATTAAATTAAGATCACTCAGTTATCTTCTCATCTTCATCAGAAACCAGTCCAAACAAGATTGGCCTTGTGCCTCCATCACACAACCTTGATACATCACTAGAGACTCAGCTATACAGCTGCAAATAAAACGTTTTGAATGTGTTGTAAAGTGCAATATACAATTGTGACACTAGATTGTGATAGTGAGCTAAAACAGTTTTTTAAAAAAGCATTTTCACACTTTTAACATTTTAATATATGTTGCCAGTCTTGCATATTGTAGCTTCCTGATGGCTAAAGAGCAGATATCATACCTTGGAGCTGAAATACTGAAGGAGGGGGGGGGCACGGCGGAACGAATGCCACAAAATGAACTCATCATCTTGCACCACAAGGCAGTGACACCACACACCAAGGGCCTGAGGCGAAAGAGGAAGAGGAAGAGGCTAACTAAAACCTGCCGCACTAAGAAAGATTCAGGAAAATTACAGATGCAGTAAAGACAGGCTTTCCGAACCCATTAAGAGATAATGGCAGAGGAGAAGAGAGCTGAGGGTCCCACACTAATGATATGTTATTGGTTCTGAGAGGACAGTTCTGGAGCAGTGTGGTAGCTATAAGCCCTGTAAAGGAGAACAGATTCCCCACTCTAAGCGTTCACTGCCCGAGATTCTAGTTTAGTTCATTAAGCAATGAAATCTGAAGAAACTATTATTATTATTATTATTATTTTGGTGGTGGGGAGGCAGAGGGATTAGACCACCCTGATCTTTTCTTCAGTTGATGTGGAGAATGCTTGGAATTGGAGAGGAGTGACTGCCAGGCTGTAGACTACTACCTATTTATTTAAGGTTGTTTATATATGGTTTATCGAAGCCTATAAGTCAGGCATGTCAAACCTGCGGCCCTCCAGATGTTTTGGACTACAATGCCCATCTTCCCCAACCACTGGTCCTGCTAGCTAGGGATCATGGGAGTTGTAGGCCAAAACATCTGGAGGGCCGCAGGTTTGACATGCCTGCTATAAGTGGTTTACATGAAACACACAGTCACAAATAAAATCTGTAAAATGCACTGGAAAGTACAAAATAACACTTGCTTTGGCACCTCATCTAACCTCCTTGCAAACAAATTGGAACGAATGCCCGGTAAATAGCCAACATTGTCTAACCCAGGCACCCCCAAACTGCGGCCCTCCAGATGTTTTGGCCTACAACTCCCATGATCCCTAGCTAACAGGACCAGTGGTCGGGGAAGATGGGAATTGTAGTCCAAAACATCTGGAGGGCCGAAGTTTGGGGATGCCTGGTCTAACCTTCCTGCAAACAAATCAAGGTGAATGCTCAATAAACAGCACCTCATATTCCATTTAATGCAGGGAGAAGTGAACGCCACAAAAATAGGGCAAGGGCTGTATGAAGTCCCCAGGTGTCCAGCTGCCAACCAGTGGGCTAAAACCATTATCACATTAGAATCATAGAATTGTAGAGTTGGAAGGGACGCTGAGGATCATCTAGTCCAACCCCCTGCAAGGCAGGAATATGTAGCTACCCCATATGGAGATCAAAGTTGCAACCTTGGCATTATCAGCACCACACTCTAACCGGCTGAGCTCCCTTGCCCTGCAATTGCAATCCTCTGCATATTCCAAATAAATGTTTAGCAGCAGGCTGCAAGAACTTATTTAAATATTGCTACTCCACCACCAGTGAGCAAAGTTAAGCCCTTTTGTTTGTGTGTTTTGATTTCATTCTCCTTCCTTGGAAGAACCACACTTCATAGCTAATTTTAGCTATGAAGGGCTTTAAACTAAATACCCAGTGTTTCCATACATTTACGGTTAGCCAGAAACTAAAAGGAAAAGCTGTTAAATAGGTAAACAGAGTCAACTAGCTGTGAACTCAAATGATCCAGTGGAGAAACTGAGCACATGAAACCCAGCAAGTTTCAAAAGATTTGATTCTTCGGAAGCATTAATGGACATGATTCTGTCACACACCTCAAATGCTCTTAGTAAGGCTTAAACAAATAATAAGAATGCCAACCTAGAAGTTTGAAAGCACAAAGTGCAAGTAGATAAATAGGTACTTACTCTGGTGGGAAGGTATACGGTGTTTCCGTGCGCTGCTCTGGTTCGCCAGAAGCGGCTTTGTCATGCTGGCCACATGACCTGGAAGCTGTACACCGGATCCCTTGGCCAATAATGTGAGATGAGTGCCGCAACCCCAGAGTCGATCATGACTGGACCTAATGGTCAGGGGTCCCTTTACCTTTAAGAATGCTTTAATGCTGGAGTATGTGTGTGTGTGAAGGGGGAGAGAGATGGCCACAATCCAGGCTAGAATTATGGACACTTGGGCTGCAGTCCTATACATACTTAGCCAGGAGAGTAAGTTGAATTGAATTCACTAGGAGTACACATATACAGAATTATGCTGTTAAGTCCCATTGCCAGCTTCAAGCAAGACCATTCCTTAAGAAGCCCTCTTTGGATTTGGAAAATCTAAGTGATAACTGACCAGTTGCCAGTCTCCCCTTCTTAGGCAAGCATCTTGAGCAGATAGTCACAGACCTGATCTAGGAAACTGATTTTCCAGATCCATTTCAATTGGGGTTTAGGCCCGGGTTTGGCACAGAAACTGCTTTGGTCACCTCTGTCGGGAGAGAACATGTGAAATGTGTCCTTGTTAATCCTCCTCGACCTCTCAGTGGCTTTTGATACCATCAACCATGGCATCCTTCTGGAGTGGCCGTCCAAGCTAGGGATGGATGGATGCTTTGGGGTGGTCCAACTTGGATGGTCATTTCCAGAGGTTAATGCTTGAGTAGTGCCCTTTGGGCCTGTAGAGCCTTCAATGTTGAGTTCCTCGGGGCTCAGTTTTATCCTCCTCGCTGTTTAACATCTACATGAAACTGCTGAGTGGCATCATCCACAGTTTGAGAGTACGTTGCCAGCAATATGCTGATAACACACAGCTCTACACTTGCAAGTGTGGCAGTGAATGTGCTGGACCGTTGTCTTGCCTCAGTAATGGACTGATGAGAACCAACAAACTGAAGCTCAATCCAGATAAGACTGAGGTGCTGTTAGTGGGTGGTTCGCTAGACTGGATGGATGGGAGGTGGCCTGCTCTTGATGGGGTTACACTCCCTCTGAAGGGGCATGTACGTAGCTGGGGGGGTTCCTTCTAGATCCTTGGCTGTCACTTGGCTCAGATGGCCTCAGTGGCATAGAGTACCTTCCATCAGCTTTGGCTGGTGGCCCAGCTGCACCCCCAAATGGACCAAGATAACTTGGCTCCTGTCATCTGTGCTCTGGTGACCTCTAGGTTAGATTACTGCAATGTATTATACGTGGGGCTGCCTCTGAAGATGGCTCAGAAACTTCAGCTGGTGCAGAATTTGGAGGCCAGGTTCTGCACTGGGCAAGATGGGATTGAGTATATAATGGCCAATCTTAGCTGAACTGCCAACTAGTTTCTGGGCCCAATTCCAAGCGCTGGTTTTGCCCTACTAAGCCTTAACTAAGACTGCAATACGTCAAGGACTGCCTGTCCCCGTATGAACCTCCCCGGACCCTGCAATCATCATGTGAGGTTGCTCTTCCTGTGCCTCCTCTGCTAGAGGTCAGGAGGGGGGCAGCATGAAAACAGGCCTTTTCTGTGGTGACTCCCTGCTTGTGGAATGCTCTCCCCAGGGAGGCTCACCTGGCGCCTTCGTTACATATCTTTAGGCATCAAGCAAAAATATTCCTCTTCTCTCAGGCCTTTGGCTAATTAGAGAATCTATGGCCTTTTAAGCACAGGAGAGCATTGTTCTCATTCGTTACAATATGTATTTTTTTTTTTGTTTTCATATTGTAAAGTGCCCTGTGATCCTCCATTGAAGGGTGACATCAAAATAGATAGATGATAGATGATAGAGTGCCAAAGGTTATCTTGGAAGGTGGAGTGTGTATATGAGTGTTTTAAAGGACAAGGAAACCTCACCCACCATTTCTATTGTGATTAAGTGGGGCGGGGCGGGAGAGATGAAACGAACACTTCCCAGCTGTTAGGTTTGTTTTGATTGCATTTCTCAGGTTCATTTTACAGACTCTCGTGGCATTGCGACAATTGTTATTAGGACTGAGATAAAGAGAAGGAAATGGCATGAACTGACAGCTGGGAAAGGGTGGAAGGAGAGATGAGAGACCCATCTCTGTAGCTAGCACATCTCTCCTTATTCAAGACCTCTGTCTGGCAGTGTACACTGTTGTGATGGAAAATGTTATATATCGTTTCCAAACAACAACTTACTCCTGAGACCTATGAGGGAAATTAGCTTAGCTCTCCAGAGATGTGCTAGCTGTAGGATATTAACGCAACTATTATCGCTTATTTGCTCACAGCACCTTCTCTAGGATTTTTCCTTGGATGCATTGTCTTCTGTCACTGATAGCCCAATAAAATGGTGCAGGCAGCATGAGAACATTTCCACACTCCTCAACCAAAAAATAATAAAAAAAATCTGTCTCTATTCTTGTCTTAGTATTTAACTGAAGTGACCACAGCCATTTCTGGCTTGTTTCGTCTCAATAGCAGCAGAAAGAACAGTGCAGATGCTCTTCTGGAAGTGGAAAGACAAAGACACACTACATTTGCTTCCTACCTTCTTTCAAGGAGCACAAATAAGGTTCTCCCATTTTTATTGGCCCTCTATCTTGGGCAGGTAGGTTAGGCTGAAGAGGCAGTAACTTGTTTAAGGTCACTCGTCAAATGTATCCAAGTGTCACTCTGCACATAAGACAAGAGATTTCGCCTCCCTGGCATGTCTGACACTCGTTCCACTACGCCACACGGTTCTATGTTGCCATTGGAGAATTTTGGTCCAATAAGAATATGTGTTTGGAACCTAGTGGCCGAATACCGAGTGACACCATTGGTCCATCAAGCTCAGTATTGCCCCCAATGATTGGCAGTGGGTCTCCAAGGTTTCAGGTTGGTTATTCCCAGCCCTAACTGGAGATGTCAGGGAATAAACCTGGGACCTTCTGCATGCAAAGCAGATGCTCTAGCACTGAGCTACACTCCTAGGCACCCAATGATGTATCTTAGCTTCTCTTTAGAATATTATCTCATTGGTGGACTGAAATAAATCAGCTCACGGCTGGTACTCATTTTTAAAGTCAGCCCCTGCCCCACCAAAAAGAAAACAGGGCTGAAAAGATATATACTAAGAGCCACGGCGTTTACTTGAATATAGCAGATCCAAGTTTAATTACAAAGCCAAAGAGAAGAAACACTACAGCTATATGTGGGACATCTGCATCAAAATTTCTCATAGTCCTTCCCTCACCAAAGGCCTTCTTCTTCTTTTTCTTCCCACCCTTCCCCTCTTCTCCAACATCTGGCAGGGCAACTGTGGTCAAAGGAAGATTGACAGAAGTGTAAACAGCCGCCTTCGGACTGAAGCCATGTTAAGCGTTGCTGCAAAATAAAGGAAGGGTGGAGAGAGTTAGGCAAGGGCAGCATCTGCCGGTAGGACCTAGAAGGAACATCCATTTTAAACAAAGGCTGCTTTGGGGGGCCCCCAGCCGGTTACTGCAGGCTACTACAACTGCTGCTCCCCCTGGCGTGTGGAAAGCAGGCAGAAATCTTTTCTTGCAGCCTAGAACGTGCTTGATGTTCTGCTCCTGCTACCCATCGCTGCAGTTCCTGGCAGACAAACGGCGGTGGGAAGGAAGGAAAGTCCTTGGTGTGCTGGCATCCACAAGCAGTTTGGCTGTATATGGATTGGTGGGTTACCTACCTAGCTACCTACCTACCTACCTGACTTGTGTGTTTACAATTCCTTCCACACTGTATTGGAAGGCCCCTATTCCCCTCATAAAACTACAATTCCCAGAGTTTCCTGTGAAGAGGGATTGATTGTTAAACCACTTTGGCAATAGTAGCTCTGTGAGGGGAATAGGGGCCTCCTAATAACTCTCGGCACCCTTAACAAACTACAGCTCCCAGAATTCTTTTTGTGGGCAGCAAGTGAGTGGCATCATGGTGCTTTAAAGGTATGGTGTGGATGTAGCATTAGCATGCCTCCACTCTAGTGCGCAGCCAATGCCTACTAAAAACTCAGAACCTGGGGTGGTAGGAGGGCAGAACAGAATCTTCAGTAGTTAAAGCAGATACGCAAATAATATTTAACAGATATATTTCTCTCCACCCTGATAAGCAGCAGCTGTGTTGTGCAAAGCAGATTATGCATCAAATATTTTAGTTTTGCTGTGTACAGAATCATTATCGTGGCACAGGATTTTGATGTTTTTAGTGCACAGAACTTTTTTTTTAAGAGAAAAAGGCATGCAGAACTAGGCCTAAATACAGCCAAAATAAAACTCTTGTCCATTTAATGTGAGTCGGACCGATGTTCCCTGTGTAGTTTGGAAGGACATGAAGTTATTAGGTTCTGCTGCTCTCATGCAAACATGCCCCACTCAATCCTACGACTATAAAGTGTAGGCTACGTTCAATGATGGCTTAAATTTTCACGGTGCACAAGGAGCAGAACATTCCTTAAAAAACAACAACAACAACAACTCGTTGTTATTGTTCCCACATTGATGGAACCACAGGACAGTTCTGCCAAAACACTGGCAGTGTGCAGACGATAATTTTTGAAGGTATTTTCTCCTTAGTGCCGCGGTGGCAACAGAAGCAAACTGGTAGTTCGCTAGCCGTACAAACTTAATGGGGCACCCTTGTAGGTGCTGCAGATGGTGGAGAACCCCGTTAATTCCTACCCCAGTGCTTCTGGTAATTCAGGGCCAATCAATGGTGTGAAAGTAACTAGATATGCTGGTTTGGGTCCAATGGGAGCAGAGCCCAGAAACATCCCTCCTTTAAACAAGGCTGAAATCCCACTGATAAGATCCTTGGGAGTCGCAGGATTCAGTTGCCCCTGCCCTTGCCAAACAGCTGGTTTGCGGGGTACCAAAATGCCTGGCACACACAGTCGCAGATGATTTACGCACAATTTGCTGGATTTGAGTCCTAGCTTGTATACAGCACCAGCTCCTCTACTTCAAAAGAAGAGGCCGACTTCAATGGCCATAAAATACCAGGGCTTGCAGGGAAAGTTTTTATATATGGCAGAGGATCTATCTCCTCCTCTGATATTATTTATAAAAGAGAACACGTGGCATGAAGTCACCCAGTTAAGAGTTTCCTTGCCCTCACTTCAGTCGAGTCTATGAAGTCACTGGAGGTGGGAAACTCTTAGCAAGATTTCTGTCACGTCATACATTTTGTTTCTTATACATTCTGCCCCGAGTGGCTTAAGAGTACTGTATTTCTAGCAACTGACCTTTCCTGAAGCACAGTAGCCCCACCAGCCAAGCCTTCCTGTGTGGCTACTTGTCTCCAAGGTAGGAGGCATCCTTCCCAGTTTTCTTCAGGGTGTTCAGCAAGGTGTCAACACTGTGCTCTGAGTCTATATTCACCTTCTTGTTGGGCAGGTCGATTTCAAACTGAACACCTGAAAAGAAAGGACACAGCGTACAGGAGCAGCATTGGAAATCGGAAGTCTCCTCCCCACAATTTATTCTCCCACCTTCTCGAATGAGTGGCAATGTCAAATGGATAGTCTATATTATCTTGCAATACATCCATCAGTTGAGGTGGGGCTGTACTTTATCTTATGCTTGTTTATTTACAAATTTGTTATCTTCACTATGAGAAAGCTATAGTAAGATGGAGTACAGGGGTAAAAGAATCAAAAGAGCTATGAAAACATCTCAAGCAGTTGGTCCCTTACCTTTCTCGCCCTGATCTGGCCACAGTGATCCATGCGACGGTCACCTCCAGGCTTGATTATTATAACTCGCTCTACGCGGGGCTGCCCTTGAAGCTGACCCAGAAACTCCAGCGGGTGCAGAATGCTGCGGCAAGGCTCCTTACGGGGTCCTGGCCGCAGGATCATATTCATCCAGTACTTTACCAGCTGCACTGGCTCCCGGTGGAGTACAGGATCAGGTTTAAGGTGCTGGTTTTGACCTTTAAAGCCTTATGCGGCTTAGGACCCTCGTACTTACAGGACCGCCTCTCCCGGTATGCCCCGCAGAGGACATTAAGGTCCACAAACAACAATATTCTGGAGATCCTGAGCCATAAGGTGGCTATATTGGCCTCAACTAGGGCCAGGGCCTTTTCAGTGTTGGCCCCAACTTGGTGGAACGCTCTTTCACAGGAGACCCGCGGAAAGATGCGGGATTTGTCATCTTTCCGCAGGGCCTGCAAGACAGAGCTGTTCCGCCTGGCCTTTGGGTTGGATTCAGTCTGACCCCTGTGTTTTCCTCCCTCATGGTTTTGATTTATGGACTACTTAAAATGAGGCTGCATTTTAAATTTTAATATTGTATTTTAATCTGTATTTTAATTGTTTTCTTTTCTTTTATGTCTTATTGTAATTTTATTGGTGTCCCGTCCTGAGCCCGGTTTTGACTGGGGAGGGTGGGGTATAAATAAAAATTTGTTAGTTATTATTATTATTATAAAAGATGGTTGAGTTTGATGGTAGAGCACAAGGTTGCATCAGTTGTCTGCAGCTGAAAGGAGTTCTCGTGAAAGAAGAACATCTTGCACATGCTAGCTTTCTATATCAAGGCAACTTTTTATACGGAGGAACATTACCAAGGCTGGTGGTTTCCTACAGGGAAGTAACATCAGGGTAGCTGCATGGAATCACACATGGGAACTTCAGGCACACACCATGTTACATATACACAAAAAGGCACCATGCAGCTTCTCAGTATATGCCGACAGAATGAAATACAGATGACTGTGAGGCACATGAGGTTCATTTCTGTCCCAATGTGGAAGAAATTTATGTGTAGCAAATCCTTTGAGTGGGGGCAACCTTCAATGTCTTGCAACAGTTATGCTGACACCAACACCCATTGAGGACAGGAGAAGATTAGACCTTTGCTAAGGTGGTAGAGACAGCAGCAGATTCAGCTCTCCTACTGCAGAGCAGAAGCAACCAGAGTTATGCTTTGATGATTTAAATGAGTTTTGGAGTAAGCATTTGATCTTGTAAACAGAATAAAGTTGACTGGACAACTGTCTAGAAGAGGAAATTGCACAGTCCAAAGGGACATGGGATGCAAGTTAAACATTGCAGCAACAATCAATATTTAGTTACTGACTAACTAACTAACCTCTACAGTGGAACCTCAAGTTACGTACCGTTCTCCTTACGAACGCTTCGGGTAACGAACTCCGCTAACCCAGAAGTAGAAGCTCCTGGTAGCGAACTTTGCCCCAGGATGTGAGCGGAAGTCGCGCGCTGGCGGTACGGAGGCAGCAGGAGGCCCCATTAGCGAAAGCGCACCTCAGGTTAAGAAAGGTTTTGGGTTAAGAACGAACCTCCGGAATGAATTAAGTTCGTAACTGGAGGTACCACTGCATTAGGAGCAAAGTAGCAAGCCCTCTAGAAGTTGCATGCTACTTCAGCAAGGGCAAAGAATGAAGCAAAAGCTGCACATCATTAAAGTGGCTCATTTAATCATTATAAAACCATGCAATGAAAATACGATATGCAAAGATGAATGCACTATTGAGTTGGAAGATTTTCTAGCATGCTGCACTGACAACTGCAAACCAAGTTAGAAGATAGCCCTCTTAACATTAGCAATTTTTAAATAGTTGTTAATTTTAAACAATTGCTTTTAACTTTTTTTCTGATGGGTTTTATTCTTTCTGTAAACCGCTTTGAAGTTTTATTGCAATCAAGATGTACAGAAATCTTGTGAAATAAATAGAAATAGAGGAATAGTGATTTGCTGCCGTTAAGGCAATACAGGACTTGAATGTCAGTAGCTGATCCTTCAGCAAGTGGATCTTTTTCATCTCAAACAATGTAAGCAGGAATACTTTAAGCGTAATGGTAAGTGCAAGAAGAACCCTTGAGTGTTCAGAGCCTTGTGGTCTGCCAGATACCACTCACCTCCCAGCTTGTTGAGAACACGGGTGACGGCATTAGAGCACCCTTCACAGGTCATGTCTACAAAGAATTCATATTTCTGAAATTGCAAGAAGAATGGAGAGGCCATTGAAATATCTCTCGCTGAGCAACTGCACAATGATGTTATAAAAACTACTTGATTAAACTATAATAAAAGCTAGTATCAAAGCTTGACCTTAACTCCCTAGTTGCAGATGCATATTTTTTAAAGGATACATTGTCAGCCAAAACGATGTCCTCCTTTCCTTCAGTCAGGGTGCATTAATTTAAATCAAGACAATTTAAATCACCAAGGTGGGTGGGGGAAAGGCTGATTTTGGAAATTCTATTGGCAATTCATGCATTTCCTAAACAGTTAGGTAATTAATATTACATCTACATGGAACATTTACACTACTATTTTCTAGGACAATATTGCTGCTTTCTGAATATTATTTACCGGAACAGTAGGAGATAGTTATTGCTTTTGAGTCCTACTCATGGGGTAGGTATCTGAATAGCCAATGCAAGCGACAAGGTACTAGATTAAATAGGCATTTGTCTGATCCAACAGGACTCTTTTTCAGGGTGTGTGTGTGTGTGTGTGTCTTTTTTCACTTTTGCTTTCTTTCCTGCTTTGCCCCACACCAGAAACAGAAAGTATTTTCACACAAGAAACAGAAAGTACCGGTAGCTAAAATCTGGAACAATAAAAAACACACTTGATCTGTAATGTCTAAAGACAACAAAGGACCCATTCCCCCCACCCCACAAAAAAAGTGAACAGCTTCTTTTCATAAGATGAAAAGGAAATGTCCTTACTGATAGGAAACAAATACTATAGAGCAAATTGCAGAGCTAACACAGTTAAAGAGATAATCGAGGTTGATGCAGTCGATGATCAGCCAGGATGGCATTTTCTGGGTCTGGAATGAAGTTCAGAGATGACTAGATACTTCATTGGTCCTAGAACCAAGGCCACAATAATGGTTATTGTGCCATATTAATGTTTGGCCTCAAAATATTTATTTTTCCTGCTTCTCTGTTTATGCAGAAGAACAGTTTTTTAACTATTTGCTTTATAGAGGGCTGTTCCTTCAGTCTTAAAACATTTGTGTGTTTAATTTGTATTTCAATCTTAACTAGACTATCTTTTTTAAAGAGACATTTACAACATTGAGTTATAAAACAGCCATTTTATAGTAAACAACAACACCCCTCAGTAGACAGGTTAATAATAGTACTCTTTCTCTTCATAGTATGAAGTATGTACCCAACCCAGGATGTTTAAAAGTTGTGGCAGAACTTTCATCCATCGTAAACACTCCAGCCCTGAGAGAATTGTATGTCTCTGTGGCTTATTGTGTAATATTACTGGAATCTATTGGGGGAGGGCAGGGAGAAGAGGGAGGAGAAAAAAGAGCCAGATCTTGCATTACTAACCAGTTTTTCCTGGCACCTCTAAAAACACAGTTCATAAAGATGAAACTGGAGATAGGCTTGAAATCCAAGCCACATGATCTGTTCTTTATCAGGGATGGGCCAAACAGAACTGGATGACATAAGATGGACCAAACCCCTAGAATCTTTCCATGGATTCAAGTCACTTCCAGCTTTGCTAGAAGCAGAAAGGTTTATTCAAAAGAGACACTTTCACTAAAGTAGGAGAGCTTGATTCAAGTTGTTCTCTAATGTGTCACTTGAAGATCACACAATGTTCTTGAAGGGATCCTCACCCTCTGTTTAAAACAGGGGTAGGCAACCTAAGGCCCGTGGGCTGGATGCGGCAATCGCCTTCTCAATCCAGCCCATGAACGGTCCGGGAATCAGCGTGTTTTTACATAAGTAGAATGTGTCCTTTTATTTAAAATGCATCTCTGGGTTATTTGTGGGGCCTGCCTGGTATTTTTACATGAGTAGAATGTGTCCTTTTCTTTAAAATGCATCTCTGGGTTATTTGTGGGGCATAGGAATTCGTTCACCCCCCCCCCAAATATATAGTCAGGCCCACCACATGGTCTGAGGGACGGTGGACCAGCCCATGGCTGAAAAAGGTTGCTGACCCCTGGTTTAAAATGTATTCTTGTCCTTTCATGTGAGGGGCACTGCATGCAGGATCCTATACCACCATCAGGCCTTGCTCAAGGAAGGAGGCACTCAGAACCAAGCAATACACAAATTAGCAGTCCTGTTGTAACATCAGCTCCTAGGGATCAATTCCCAAAGTGATCCTGTGAGCATGGAATACAACACGAGGATTGGCTTTTGGTTTTTCATAACTGCAGCCTCAGAGGCAATGGGTTGCTGCCCTCAGATGTTACCCATTGGGGTTGCAGTGAAGAAAAACAACAGGGGATGGTGTTCAAGGTCTCAGGCTTGGGGTATATATTTTATTATAATTTGAGAGACTTTTTGTGCTTAAGAGAAGGATAAAAAACACTTTAAACCAGGCATCCCAAACTGCGGCCCTCCAGATGTTTTGGCCTACAACTCCCATGATCCCTAGCTAAGAGGACCAGTGGTCAGGGATGATGGGAATTGTAGTCTAAAACATCTGGAGGGCCGAAGTTTGGGGATGCCTGCTTTAAACCTTCACACCCACAGGTGAAGCAAAACATACAGCTTTGGCTCCCATTTCTTCGCTATTGGGAACCTCTTAATTTGCTTACCCCTAATTGATTTAAAGGACGCGGGTGGTGCTGTGGGTTAAACTACAGAACCTAGGGCTTGCCAATCAGAAAGTCGGCGGTTCGAATCCCCGCAACAGGGTGAGCTCCCGTTGCTCGGTCCCTGCTCCTGCCAACCTAGCAGTTCGAAAGCACGTCAAAGTGCAAGTAGATAAATAGGTACCGCTCTGGCGGGAAGGTAAACGGCATTTCCGTGCGTTGCTCTGGTTCACCAGAAGCGGTTTAGTCATGCTGTCCACATGACCCAGAAGCTGTACGCCGGCTCCCTCGGCCAATATCGCGAGATGAGCGCCGCAACCCCAGTCGTCCGCGACTAGACCTAATGGTTAGGGGTCCCTTTACCTTTACCTTGATATAAAATGCACAGCTCATCATCCGTGTGATCTACCTGGCTTGGCAAACCATGGGCCCTCATGGAAGACATACAACTGGATCAAGAGAGGTGGTACACACAGCAGCAGGGAGCAGAAGCAGTTTAAGAACCGCTATAATGCGTGTGTGGCAAAACCAGGTTGCAAATCTGGTGCCAACTCTACTTCACATCATGGGTGTAAGCCAGGATTTTTGGGGAGGTAGGAGCAGGCCTTATGTTAGGGGGTGGGGTGCAGAACCAAGTTACAGTATCTGCAACACAACTGATCAGTTAGTTAAGTATTTTTTTTTATTTACTGGATTTGGGGGGGCAGCTGCCCCCCCGCACCATCCTGACTATGCCCACAGTACCCTAAAACTGCTTGGAGGTTGTTTTTTCCTACGATCAAGCTGTATATAAATATTAGGAAACTAATAATAATAACGACGATACTCTCTTTACAGCCAGCATTTCTTAAGTGACTTGACCAAGGCCGCCAAAGGAAGCCCGTGCCAAGTCGCAGATCCGGTAACGCCCCGATCCCAGCGCAGAGCACCCCGCGCCTTGAGCAGCACCCGTCCCTTGCACACATCGTCACCCCGTTTTGCGGGAGGGGCGCCTCCCGAGTCGCAACGGGGTCGAGGGCGGGCGTGTTTCAAACTGGGCCCGATCATTAAGGATCCCCGGAAGGCGAGTCCATCTCCTTCTTTTCCCGGTAGTAGAAACGACAACGGCAGATGGAAGTGGGGGGAGGCTGGTGCTGCGTCCGGAAAGGGCAACGGCGCGGCTGTCCAGCAGCCCAGCGAAGGAATCACCACCCACCGGCATGGCTGCTGCGGCTCCTTCTCCTCCTCTTCTTCCTCCGAAGCCTTCCCGGCTGCTGTTCAACGGAACGACGCGGCTCCCTCCGCAGCCTCCGCGAAATGAAAGGCCACCGAACCAGCTCGCGCCCCTCCCACTGGCCGGCCCCCCTCCCGCGCTAAGCCGTCTCCGGCAGAGTCGGCGTCGGAAAGGCGGGGACGGGCGCGCTCTTCACACTTGCGCCGCTAGGAGGAGAAATTCCACGTCTCTGTAGCATCATAGAATTGTAAGAGGGGGGGGGGGATCCAGAAGGGTCATCTAGTCCAGTCCCCTGCAAGGCAGGAGTCTTTGGCCCAGCGTGGTGCTCGAACCCACGACTCTGAGATTAAAAGCCTCCTAAGGCAGATTCTTCCTAGGTATAGTAATCAGTGCTTTTTTCTAAGAAAATGTTTAGGGGCACTTTAATTTAACCTAATGTTAATCTAATCTGATTTATTTCATTAATGTTAATTTAATTTAATCTAATGTTAGGGACACGGGTGGCGCTGTGGGTTAAACCACAGAGCCTAGGGCTTGCCAATCAGAAGGTCGGTGGTTCGAATCCCTGTGATGGGGTGAGCTCCTGTTGCTTGTACCCAGCTCCTGCCAACCTAGCAGTTTTAAAGCACATCAAAGTGCAAGTAGATAAATAGGTACCGCTCCGTCGGGAAGGTAAATAGCGATTCCGAGCGCTGCTCTGGTTCACCAGAAGAGGCTTAGTCGTGCTGGCCACATGACCCGGAAGCTGTATGCCAGCTCCCTTGTCCAGTAAAGCCAGATGACCTAATGGCCAGGGGTCCCTTTACCTAATTTTCCTACTCATATTGAAATACTGCCCCTCAAAGAGGCCAAACTTAGATTCACAACATGTTTAAGGGTATCCGTCCCCCTGTGTCCCCCCAGAAAAAGCACTAATAATAATAATAATAATAATAATAATGATAATAATAATAATATATTTATACCCACCCCCCCTCCGCCACTCTGGGCGGCTTGCACCAAAAATTAAAAGTACAATAAAACATCAAGCATTAAAAACTTCCCTAAACAGGGCCGCCTTCAGGTGTCTTCTAAAGTCTGATAGTTGTTCATTTCCTTGACATCTGATGGGCGGGTGCTCCACAGGGCGGGTGCCACTACCAAGAAGGCCCTCTGCCTGGTTGCCTGTAGCTTCACTTCTCACAGTGAGGGAACTGCCAGAAGGCCCTCAGAACTGTACCTCAGGTTCTCACTGTCCAGGTATAACGATGGGGGTGGAGATGCTCCTTCAGGTATACAGAATTAACCTGCGCCTGCATGGACAACTGTGAGTACAAAATGACTCCCAGGCTGCACACCTGGTCCTTCAGGCACAGTTACCCCAGTCTGACCTTCCTTATTGATTTCCCCCCCCCACTTTGCTGGGTTGTGATACCTGGATATTCACACCCACGCACAGTTTGCAAAACTGATTAATTTTTTTTTTGTTACCGCAAGACTTTCCAATGCCACAGTGCTTAAGGACAGCTATCTGGTGCCATCTGCTGGAGCTTTAATACTTGCCACATCTTCTCCTTTAATTATTCCTGGAAAAAGTATGCATCTCACAAATTCCTATTTTTTATTTTTAAAAATGATATCTGGTCATGGTGACTAATGGTGATTAATGAATGTTGATTATATATTGATATTTCTTGACATTCCAATTTTTTTTAGTTTGGGGTTGATGACAACTTTATAAGCTCATCAGGGGGTCAATGAACTCAAAGCTTGGGAAACCTTGAACTAGATGATAGCAAAAAAGGCCCCCTCCAACTCTCTGATTCTGTTTGCAAGTTCATTTAGACTCCATGGGATTGATTTTGGAACGAACGTCCAGGATCATGCTCTACAAAAGTGAAACTTTTTCAGCCATTGTTATCCTTCCCAGGAAAAGCTTTACCTCCTGACTTTGTAAGTTGCAAGCTTTTATTTGAGGTAGATAGGAGCAGGACAAACGAAAAAGTATCAACTTTACTGACAGAGGACTCTGTTTGTTAAGGTTACCACATTTTTTTTCTGGCGCAATGCCTATGTCCTTAACAGCTGTGTGACAAGCAGATCCTCAAAAAGTGTGGTTTTCTCCATCATTATATTTGTATGCCAGGAGAAATTGCACATGTTGAATTCTGCCATTCACACAGCTGTCAAAGGCACATGCCAACAAAAAGGTGAGTAATCTTCATTAAAGATTGAAATATTGGTTATTGTGCTTTGTAATGTAACATTGCATGTTGTAATGTATCCTTATTTTCTTTTGCCTGATAGATGCCAATGGTTCAAAAGTGAACTCCTGAATTTTTTGTCCTTCCTTATTTTTTGACTATTCTTATATTGTTTGGTTATGTTTCCTGCATAATTTTTATTTTGGGGGGGGGGGGTGTTACATTTCAAAATTATGCTAAGGAAAAAGAGACTTCATAGTTAATTAATGGTGTACTAGGAGTAATATCATTGAAGTCAGTTGGACTGCTCTTGTGCAGTGTTTCTCAACCTTTTTTGGGCCACGGCACACTTGTTCCGTGAAAAAAATGACGCGGCACACCACCATTAAAAAAGTTTTAAAAATTAACTCTGTGCCGCCCTATATTGACTATAATTATGACTGTAAGTCTTAGAAACACTTGCCAATTGCTGTCTTGGTTGCAATCTCCTGTAATAAGGCTTCACAAGCCGCTGATTTCTCTGCCAGCACGTGCTCCTCGCCGAAGAGGCCGCTCACTCCCTGACAGAGTGACAGTTTGGATGCTGGCTGGACAAAAGAGGCTCTTCTCTTTGCACCTATGGAGTCCCTGTGCGATTTTTATGCGTTACAAAATGCATCGTTTCATTTCCACGTGGCTCCACTCCTCCCGTCGAACCCGGCTGGGCCGTCCCGAGATTGCGGTGCATGTTGGGATACTGGGGGTTCTGCTGCTTTTTCCTCTCTGGGGGGTCTGGGCTGAGGTTGCGGCTGCAGAGATGGTGAGTAGGGGAGGGGGAGCGCTCGGCGGCTTTCGATTGGGTGCGGAAGACCATAGACAACTAAGTCAAAGGGATGCTCGAGGAGGAACCATAGAGATAAAAGAGAGAGCGGAGAGTGGTGGTGGTGCGGGCGGCGCAGGCAGGCGGGTTATGACAGGAATCGCCGCCATCTTGTGAAGGGCGCGCTCAAACGCAGCCATGCTGAGAAGGTTCTCCGCACATAGGTACAGTAGTTCTGCAAATCACCCTTCTCGTCGCCGCACATCGCGGCACACCAGCCAGCGTCTCGCGGCGGAACAGCGGTTGAGAAACGCTGCTCTTGTGGACACTGGCTCTGAGCCTCTGTGTAAAAGGACACTTTTTCTCCCTGTGGGCACAGCCTGCCCCTCCCCTTTTTTAATTCTAAACCTTTCTCCCTCCACAGTAACCAAGGCAACTCTGTTTTGCCCAGACCCAAAGGTGCTTCTTTAATGTGTTAATGACTGACCATTGTGTTTCATAATGGCTTGCACTCAACTAGCCCTGCCAGGATAGTTTGCAGAGGTTAACCCCAGGAATGTCCATGTTTGGCAAAGTGCAGGAGAGCTGCTGCAGCCTGTATTTCCCCTCCAATGTCCCAAATATTATCTAAATTCTACCATTTTACTAATTTCTAACATTCGCTAACTCTAGATCTGTAGCACTTTAGAGACCAACTAAGTTTGTCATCGGTATGAGCTTTCGTGTACATGCACACTTCTTCTTGATCTGTAAGAGTAGGAGTCGGCAACGTTTCCTGGCCATGGGCTGGAGCATTTGCACAGACTATCGTCCGTGGGCTGGACATGCGCAGAAACCATTTCCAGCGCTGCGCTGCCCATGTCCGGAATGCCAGAAATGGCTTCTGCGCATATCCACAGCTCCAGAAATTGCTTCTGCAGCTGCGCAGGCGCGATTTCCAGTGTCTGCACAGGTGTAAGCACCATTTCCGGCGCCACCCGGCAAGTCCCCGCGCCACACTGCACCAGTTTTAATGCAGCACGCTGGGGACTTGCTGAGCGGGTGGCTCGGTGACCGGGTGGTTTGTGGGCCGGATAAACGGCCTTCGTGGGCCGTATCTGGCCCATGGGCTGGAGGTTGCTGATGTATGTGAAAGAGGGTGATGGTGGTTGGAACTTGTGGAATTAACATGTTGGATGTGTAAATTTTCTTCTTCATTGATCCTGTTTATGAGGGGCAGATGGGGCTCGTCAAGCTGGGAAGGTAGGCCATCTAGGAGAAGGAAATTTCTGATCTTAAACCTCCATTGCCTTGCAGGACATCTTCGGGAGAAGTAAAGGCTAAGGAGTAAACCCTACACAAAATCCAGAGTGCAGTCCCTAAGATGCATAGCTGCCAAGTTTTCCCTTTTCTCACGAGGAAGCCTATTCAGCATAAGGGAATTTCCCTTAAAAAAAGGGATAACTTGGCAGCTATGCTAAGATGGTTGGATCATGGCATCTTACATGCCTCCTTCTGGCAACTCCTGCAGCCAAATGTATTGCTCTGCTTTCCTTTGGTCCACATCAGTGAGGCCAAGAGGGGGTTCTTGTTGCCAGGGCAGCCCAGCCCCTCCATACACACCGCCCAGGCTTGTGCCCTAGTAAGGTCACTTCAGTGCTGCTAGCACAGCGGTTTGACCTCATCCCCAGAGGTGCATTCCACATTGTCTCTCGAGACAGGTGCCAACATTCATATATATTATATTATTACTAGTTTGCATGTTTGAGCTGCTCTACCGCTCTCAATTTTATTTATTTATTTTTGGTAGAATCAAAACTTTTTTAAAAACAAGCTGCACATGCACCTATCTGGTCCCATACACTGTTGGTATTCAGTTGGTATAATAGATGCAACAAATTAGAAGGCATGGACAAAACACCAAAGGGAAAGCTACTGGTGTGAATAGGAAATACTAAATTTGTTCCTCATACAGCGGTACCTCGGGTTACAGACGCTTCAGGTTACAGACTCTGCTAACCCAGAAATAGTACCTCGGGTTAAGAACTTTGCTTCAGGATGAAAACAGAAATCGTGCTCTGGCGGTGCGGCGGCAGCAGGAGGCCCCCATTAGCCAAAGTGGTACCTCAGGTTAAGAACAGTTTCAGGTTAAGAACGGACCTCAGGAACGAATTAAGTTCTTAACCAGAGGTACCACTGTACACAAAATATGTGTTGGTGTGTCTTACTCCAGTCAAATTTGAAGGGGGGGGGAGAGGATTTATAGCTAAATAATGCTCAGTTGTTGACAAGTCCTATCTATGTACTGTTGTAAGTTCTTCCCTTTGTCTGTCCTGAATCTCTCACCCTTCACAGGATGGCTCTAGGTGGTAAAAATTGTATGAAAGAGAAAAAGTCTCCCTATCCACATTCTTTCTGCCATGTACAGTTATATAAATGTCTGTTATGCCCGTCACCTTCTGTGCTAAGAAGCCTCAACATTGTAACCTGTAACCTCTTTTACAGGAGTTGGCTGAGCCCCCTGATAGTTTTAGTTCTCATTTTCTTCATCCTTTCCAGCTCCCCAACATCCTTTTTTGAGATGAGTTGACCAGAACAGAACAGGACATGGTACAGGCAGACGTATACAACAAAAATCTCAGTTTTGTTCATTGTTTCTCTGCATTCTAAATGGTAGTTCTCTGCATTCTAAATGGTAGTTCCAGACTCCCTATGAGTCTCTCATTTTGCATGAGATACATTGCTGACTCTAGTGTCTAGGCTTGCGCTTGTTACCATCTTCGCTCAGAGAAACTGTGACTTCTGTGTGACAGGCGGCAGAATGTCTTGCTTTCCCCTGTGTGCTTCCCCCACCCCAGTTAAGCAGCTCTCCATGAAAGGAAGTCACATCTTCTATTTCACCTGAAACCACTGTGTTAGCAGAACTTTTCAGAGGGCCTTGAGATTGAATTCTGACCTGGGCTGAAATGCATTGTTATATTAGTGAGCCCCACAGTTTTCCTGCTGTAACAATTTTCCCTTAGAAGGAAAATCATTTTCATCTGCAGGGTAGGGAGAAGCATAACGAACAGGCAGGGATCAGTATTTTCTTTCTCTGCTAGCCTTTGCCAGTTCATCTAATTCATAAAGCCATCCAGATCCCCTCCTCCCTCTCCCAGTTAAGCAGCACTGCAGCTAAACAGAGGTGTAGGAAGATAATGTTTCCCTAGAATTATGGATGACTAAGGCAAGAGCAGCAAATGTGTTGTGTGTATCACCATGGCTGTTGTTTCAGGCTGGGTGCAATAAGTTACCGGTAAGTTTCTTCCAGGAAGACTAGCTGGGTGTGAGAGTTGCTTATTGAAAAGTAATCTCTCGTTTGGTCATTTATTTCATATCAGTTCTACAAAAGCTTTGCCTAAGCTTCTGATTTATGAGTTGGCAGCTTGCACAGCGGTTCCACTTTCCTAAATAGCCAGGCAGAAGGGAGGACTAAAAGCTAAGGATGCCAAAATGTCAGTTTAGTGACTGCAGTTTTTAAAGAGCTACTCTAGGAAAAGAGAAGTAAAAGGGCTTCAATATTTCCATTCCTCTCAAATGAAGGCTGCCTTTATCTAGGATTCAGTGCTCGCTGTTTTTAAATGTATATTATTGAGGTTCCATAGGAACAACCTCTAACTCTTATCCTGAAAAAAATATCCCCATCCCTTGTTTTCCTTTTGACACAAGTGGATGAAGTTAGCAGGCATACAAACATCTCAGTAGGTAAGATCTGCCAAATTATAGACAAATACGTCCAGAGGGTGTGTTTTTTGTACTGGACACCTTCCAAATTTCACATCTCCTCTAGCAAAAGAACAATATCCCTTTCTTGTTTTTAGCAGAATTAGATCAAATTTGCAAGCAGAGTATCTCCTTCTGAGGGGATGAATCCTGCCAAATTTCAGTAAAGTAGCACCTTTTCCACCTGGCTTGGGAGGGTGAGGCCCTGACTGACTCCAGCTACAAAAGCTGAGGCTCCTGACCAGAATCCTGGGCTGGGGTATTATTTAGAGGTTTTTGTTGGGAAAGGGTTGTTGTTGAGGTCAATTTTTTGTATCTTTATTTTGAATCTTATGATTTATGTGGAAATTGTTCAGTTGTGTTCTTTTTGGTGTTTTGTTTATTATGACTACTTTGTGTTTTTTTTAAAGTTACATGACTACAAACATATGTTGTAAGCTGGCTTGAGCAAGGTATTGATTTTGGAAAGGAGGCACACAAATGAAGTTATTGATTGATTGATAAAGGCATGCAATGTAAATGTGCAAAGGTATTCAAGCGTAGCCCCACATACAGTGCATTGTACTGATCTAATCCAATGTGACTGAAGATACTCATGTTTTGACAATTAAAAGGTAAAGGTAAAAGGAGCTCCGACAGTTAAGTCCAGTCGCAGACGACTCTGGGGTTGCGGGGCTCATCTCGTTTATGGGAGCTAATTATGGGGTTATTAAGGAAGGCAGCTGATTTCAAGCACTTATTTTTAGAGTGTGTGTGTTTTGGGTAACTAGTGGTGTTTGGTGAGGACTCTGTGGAAACTGATGAATTTCGCGCCCGTAGGGGGATTATAGTGGTCAATGCGACTTTGAGAGGTTTAAGAGGAATCTTGAAGAAAAGGGTTTTTGTTTCTTTTAAGGCAAGGTGTGTTTCTTTAATAAGCCCGAGCTCCCCGCCTGCCCGTCACAGGGCAACGTTCTTCGTAATTGGACTGTATGCCCGGTGCCGCTCTGGAGCCACGCCTTTCCTCACACGGGGTTTCTATGCCTCAGTTTCCAGGGTTTCTACTGTGCAGCGCACCTATCCTTGGCGGGCAAAGTAGCCACACCTCCACAGAACCTTTCTCCTAATACCGAAAGGAGCGTCGCCTCATTGGTCTTCATCCGAATCGGCGACGACCATCTCCGCCTTCAGAAGTCTTTCCGCAACAGCTATTGACTGATGCGGACGTCAGTCCTACTAACCGGCTTTGCGCTCGCTGTGGCGCGATTGGCCTCTCTGGATGTTAACCGCCTCCCATCCCTCCCTTACGGCCTATCGTTCTCCGAGCTGGGCACCGAGCTGGCTCCTAACTGGCTGCGGGCATGCCATAGTGTTAGGTTGCGCGCCGGGTATATTTAGCCGGTGGCTGAGCACGCTGTTGCGTGAGGTGCTTCTCGTCCCCTTCGGCCTGCCTGCCCGCCTCGTACGGAGTGAAACCGCCTCCTCCTCCTCCGCGTCCAGCTCCGCCTCGCCCGCAGGTTGGTGCGGGAGGGGCGCAGACAGGTCACGTCCTTCACGAGGGGTCGAGGAGTGGGGAAAGGGGGTCTCCTACCCCTGTGGCGTCTCCTCCGCCGCCACCGTCGCCATAGACACGCGGCTGCGGCGGCGCTCCTCCCCCTCGTCCCGCGCCGCTTTTCGCTCCGCGGCCTTCAGCCTCGGGGCTGGAGAGGGACGCCGGTGGCGGGTGGGCAGGCGGTGGGGTGTGTCTGCTGAGCCAAGGGGGCGCTCGGGGCTGGCGGGCGTTTGCCTGGCCGGCCTGGCGGTATATTGAAGGGGGAGGGGAGGTTGGGGCATAACGGGGAGCGGCGAGCTGGGCTCCCTCTGCGTGGCCGGGCCTGAGCCGTTAACAAGCCCGCTGGGTAGCAAAAGCTAGGCGAGAAGGACCCGCCCGTCCGGGGAAGTGCGTGATCTATAAGACTAAGAGGACAGAGAGTGGAGGGACGGGGCGGGTGGGCGGCTGTTAACGGGTCGCTGAGCTGGCTTGCGAAGGGAACTCGGTGCTGGCTTAACGACGAGGGTCTCCTTTCTGACATGCGGAGGAGGCGGCGCCCAGCCTGGCCCCGGCGCGTTCCTCTCCCTCCCTCTTCGATTGCTCGCTCCGCGCTATGAATAACTAACTAGGAAGGTTCCTGATCGTGCCTGTAAAGCGGCCTACAAAAGAGATGGGGATGGGGAGCGGGACCCTCTTGAAGCGCCGTTGCGGCGCTCCCCGCGCTTCTCTCGCGCCTCCAGAACCTCCCACCCACCCCACCGAACAAAAACCCGCGAGCTTTGTGAAAGAGCGGAAATGCACGAACGGTGCTCGTTCCACCGGTGTAGGTGGCGGAGGAGGAAAGCAACGGGAGGTGCGAGACGCCGCTCCGTTCACTGTTCACGGGAGTAGCTGCGTAGGAACCGGAGCATAATGGTGCTCCTTTTCAGTGGGGCAGACGCTGGTGAAAAGGGCCCGCGGAAGCGAGCTGTGCTCATTGTGCAAGCCTAGGCAGACGGAGCTGCAAGCTTTTGTCCGTTGCCGCACGCAGCCTGCTTTTCCCTAGCGCGCAGGCAAAAAGGCTAGGCTGGAATATACAGTAGAGACCTATGTAGCTTTGTTTTAAAGTGGCGTAGCCTTTCATTTGAGAGATGAGATCGGCAGTGTTTTAAACAACCCTGAGCTGTGGACTCCTAAAAGCAAAAAACAAAACAGAAACAAAGCCCTCCCAACAAGTTTTTGCTTGTAAAAAATAAAGTAATAAAGGCAGAAAAGTAAGGACATTTGCTCAAGGTCAGTCTTAACGTGTTCATAGAAACTAGATTAAGCATGCCTGGAGCTTCTAGTAATTTCCAGGATCTTACTAAAAACTATTAGTTTTTCTATTGAAATAGCTTTAGTGGGAATCGTTCACTGGCATGTTTTTCTGATAAATTGAAATCTGGTTGTGTCAGGTGGCTGCATCATAATCTGTTGCGGAGTATTTGTAGCAAGTAGCCATGTTTCCAGTTTGTGCTATTTTTGTCTGCCTCTCCCATGGACACAGTGTTAGGTTTAGGAAACGGAGGCAGACTACTAAGCTATAGGAAAATGCCCATTTATTAAGAACTTCTGTTTGGGGGGCACTTGCAGGGCTCTGGTCAGTCATTAAGTAAAAGATAATTCTGCTGCTAAGGTGATCTGTATGGTTAAGTGGAAAAATACCATCATGTGTTCCCATAAGGTTTCACAAAGATGCCAACTATTTAAAATTTGCTAAGTCCATAAATGAGACTTAAATGAATTTATCAATTGCTTGGCATCAAATCTTTTTTGCACTTGTTTGTAGTAGCCAAAACAGCAATGGTAAAGTTTGTGCTGTCCAGACATGCTCTTCTGTGTACTTAACTGGAAGTGCTGCTTGAACTATTATATCTAAAAATAGCAGACCCTGTTGGTAGAATCCATTTTAGACTAAGATTTTCACCTGGTGTACTGAACTTTTTGTATTTGAATAAAATAATCTCAGGAGTTTTAGATTGTGTATGTATAATCAATAGGGTCTTGGGTAATGAAATGTTGGATTTAACAGATTCCTTTTTTGGTTGCCCATACACTAATAATTTAAATGAGTTAATAATAGGTATTCCCTACAGGTCATTTTAAAGACAAACTACATGAAACAAACTTCTGCTTTTTTTAATATGGAGAAGACTTACATATTTCAGATATGCTACTGGCTTATGGACATTTAAGCTAAGGATACCTTAACAAAGACAACCTAAGATAGTCAGATAAATTTCCTTACTATGTACGTTTGCTCACTCACCTAGACTTAAAAGTCCAGGAATAAAACAAGAGAAATGGCTTGTTGGGTCATTTTGTGGTGGATTAATGCTCTCTAAATTTACCCAAAAACAAAATAAAAAAATCATTCCAGTAGCACCTTAGAGACCAACTGACTTGGTCTCTAAGGTGCTACTGGAAGGATTTTTTAAATTGTGTTTTGACTGCATCAGACCAACATGGCTACCTACCTGTAAATTTACCCACTCATGTTTGAAAGTTGCAGTAGACTTTTAGAGTTGTGATGCTCAGTTTAGAGTCTAAACTAGGGGGTGAGAGACCTGTCGTACTCCAGATATTGCTAAACCAGAACTCAAACCATTCCAGACCAAGATACTGCTTTTGACAAATAAATATCTGAATAGCTTAGGCTCAGGTTACCTGAAGAAGCTACTTTCCCCAAACTGTATGGGCTTTCATATCAGAGGAGGCCCTTCTGGCAGTGCCATCACTGAGTTAAGGTCAGAGGATCCACAAGGTGGCCAGGAAGGCCTTTTTGGCATTGCAGCTCCATTGTAGAACATCTTTTCCCTTGAGGTTTTGCTAGGAACCACTGGAGTGAACTTTAATTTTCTTCCAGGCCATCCATTCCACTATCCCATCTCAGATCCTTGTATTGTTGAATTGTACTGGAAAATTTTAACTGTGTGTTATTGGCTCATTGTTTTTAAATTGTAACTTGCCCTGAGATCTTACGTTGTGACCCTACCCTCTCACCGTAGAACTCTGAGCGTTTGTAATACTTAACTGGAACTGATGGGGATTGAAGTTCCATCAGCATTTGAAGGGCATAAGATTGGGGAAAATGTAGGGTTGTAGTGATTAATAGTTAATCCATAGATAGCCAGGAAAAGCAGATACAAAATTACAGTGGGATTGAAAATTATTCTCCTGTTCACACTAGAAAACAACACATACATTTAATTATACATACATGTTCTTGATTATACATAAATTTATTAGTATACTTTAAGCTGCTGAGGAAATATTATTTTATTTAATAAATTTATACATTTGTTTGCAAAAAATCTCAAAATGATTTACAAAATATTAAACATTAAACTCAAATTCACAACTATACTTTAAAACATACAAAAGTTAAAATACTAAAACAGATTAAAATTACCTCAACCTTCTAAGGATTTGGGTAAACGTGTCTAAACAAGAATGTTTTTAGCATTGAAAAGAGTACAGTGAAGGTTCCTGCTTGATCTCAATAAGCAATGAATTCCAAAGTGCAGTGGGTGTCACATTAAGTGACCTAGTTCTTACAAATGTGGAATGGGCATAATGTGACATCTGTAGTAGTGTCAGTTCTGCTGACTGAAGTGATTGGGTGGCACATGGGGGTAAGGTGATCTTGTAGGTAAACTGGTCTCAAGTTGTTAAGGGCTTTATGTACCAATAGGTAAAGGTAAAGGGACCCCTGACCATTAGGTCCAGTCGCGAATGACTGGGGTTGTGGTGCTTATCTCGCTTTACTGGCCGAGGGAGCTGGTGTTTGTCCACAGATAGCTTCCAGGTCATGTGGCCAGCATGACTAAGCCACTTCTGGCGAACCAGAGCAGCACACGGAATCGCCGTTTACCTTCCCGCTGGAGTGGTACCTATTTATCTACTTGCACTTTGATGTGCTTTCAAACTGCTAGGTTGGCAGGAGCTGGGATCGAGCAACGGGAGCTCACTGCGTTGCAGGGATTCGAACTGCCGACCTTCTGATTGGCAAGCCCTAGGCTCTATGGTTTAGCACCTTGAACTTTGCCCAGTAGCAAATTGGCAACCAGTGCAGATTTCTGAGCATAGGGGTTATATGTTGACAAGGCGTCACTCAGTAGTCATGGTGCAGCATTCTACACTTAACAGCAGCTTCTGGATCAAGCACAAGGAAAACCCCACATATAGAGTGCATTGCAGTAATCCAGTCTTGAAGTAACCAACACATGAACTACTATGGCAAGACTTTCCTGGTCCAGGAATGACTACCTGTCAAACCAGCCACAGTTGGTAAAAAGCCACTGAGGTTACCTAGGCCTCCAGTGATAGAGCTTGATCCAGAAGCACCCCCAAATGGCGAACCTGCTGTTGAAGAAATAATTGTGAAATAGGAGTTTGAAAAAGTTTTTACATAAAACTGTTTTGGATTAACTACATTTTTACCTCTCTCCACGCCCCAAACAGTTTGCATGTGACTGTTATTCAAATTCATAGTTTTGAATTCGGTTTCATTTCTGAAATGTTATTCTGTGTTTTAAACGTGATATCACCCACCTTCAGTGATGTTTAAGTCAAAACCACACTTGGGTACAGACTAGGCAGTTTAAACACTTAACTGGGGCTTATGCACTCAATAAAATCAGCTGAGTGAAATCCAGAAGGTGCAAATCAGCCTAGCAGTTTCATTTGACTTCTGACTATTTGAAAACCACTATGATTTACATTTAGGTAAAATAAGTAATTTTAAGGATTGAATGTTTTCAGCACCCAAAATAATAATAATAATAATAATAATAATAATAATAATAATAATAATAATTTATTATTTATACCCCGCCCATCTGGCCGGGTTCCCCCAGCCACTCTGGGCGGCTTCCAACAAAATATTGAAATACAGAAATCCATCAAACATTAAAAGCTTCCCTAAACAGGGCTGCCTTGAGATGCCTTCTAAAGGTCTGGTAGTTGTTGTTCTCTTTGACCTCTGGTGGGAGGGCATTCCACAGGGTGGGTGCCAAAATGTTAACAATGCCTAAGAAAAGTTACGTTTAACGCTTAAAGTATTTCACATACGTTACAACAACATCTTTACAACCTTGCAATCCCCAGTGGGTGGATCTGTGGTCCTCCAGGTTATTGGGGATGGTGAGAGTTGCAGTCTCTAATAACATCAGTGGAGCAGTCTCTAACAGTATCACATCTGCTCAGTGTTAGAAACAGATGAAAGCTAGGAGCTAAATGGCGCCTTAAACTTAGGTAATAGGCGTGTGTAGGTGCGTTTTTCTAATATCAAGAATACAAAGCTAAAAATGAACTGCAGCTAAAATATGTTAATTTTTCACATGGTTTAGTCCTCCCCCTGCCCACCCCCATAATACTCTTAAGAGGGTCTCTGCCAGTCTTCAGAGAGTAACTGGAAGTGGGGAGGCAGAAAAAGCTCCACCTTTCCTTCCACTATGCAGTTTTAATCTGAAATCTTCGGCACAGTACTGCTCTCAGAAACTGCTCATGCTAATGAAATTCCCACCTGCTGTGGCATCAATATTGGTGTGCCAGAATAATAGGCTTTCTCTGACTTGTGCCCATTTCTAGACTTAAAGGTGAGAATGGGATGAAAGCATGTTGGTAGTAGCTTGGAGGATTGGTAGACATTTCCTCCACCTGTTCACTATTTTTCAACCTCCAGCTGACAAAGGATTATCAAAGATCATTATTGGTGGCAATTGTAAGCTTTTAATTTTTTTCATCTTGATACCCAACAGGAAGTTCAAGATTCTCTGCACAACAGTGAGGTGGGTTTGCTGGAAACCCTGCACAACTGTGATGTGGATTTGCTGCCCTCTGCCTAGGGCAGAGGTTTTCAAACTTTTTGAGTCCACGGCTCCCTTAACCAACTACATTCTTTCTGCGACACCCCCGTGGGGCTCAGAAGCCCAGTTATGTCACCCCTTGTCTGCAGAGCTGGCAGACTCTTGCCCTTTTTCGAACACCCTCCTTGGTGGAGTGTTCCCTCAGTCTCTTCTCCTTTCCCTTCTCCTTGGGAGTCCTCCGGACAGCTGCTGCTGTCCCTGATTTCTGAACTGCCCCCCCCCCCCCGCTGCTTCCCAGAAGCACCATTTGCCTGCAGAGCTTATAGCCAGGGCTGTTGCAATAAACAGCTGTGCAAGCCTTTGTGAGGCAGAGACATGAGAGGGCATCATAGGAACGAGGGGAGGAAAGAGGGACGGAGGCCAGTGTTGTCCGCACCCCGCATCATTCAAGGCACCCCAGGTTGCCACAGCACACTGGTTGAAAACCACCGGCCTAGGGCTAGAACAGTTCCCATGGAAAAATAAAGAACTGGAAAGTGTTATACCTTACATCAGTGCTGCACATTGTTGAGAATTACTGTGTCTGGGATGGATAGAAGATGTAGGACAAATCCTTCTGTTAGTTTTCTAGTACTTGTGAATAAATAGGGTATGTATGTATTATTTTATTCTCCTAATCTGTATGAAAGATGGGAAGCAGTAAGACACATTGTTGGCATCCATCTGTCTTGAGAGACAATAGAGTGCACCATCTGAAAAACTCCAGTGCAGAATTCTTGGCAGTGTATGTGGAAGTTCTCAGCTGTCCAGATGACAACACCACCTCTGCCACTCTCAGCCTTGCTGATGTTGTTCAAAGGAAAGCAAAACAGTACAGTACATGTGGCACTAGCTTGGCTGCAGGAATTGCCAGAATGAGGTGAGCAAGGTGCCATCCTACTGCCTTGGGGACTGGATTTGTGTAGGGTTTAGTCCTTAGTCTTTCCTTCTCCTGGAGATGTCCCACAAGGTAGCGTATAAGGATTTTTCCTTGGGAGTTTACTCCTGAAGCCTTTCTTATGGATGAGTATAGCCACAAGGCAGCAGAGGTTTGAGGTCAGAGTTTTAAGGTCTCCTAGATGGGTTACCTTTCCAGGTTAACAAGCCCCATCTGTCTTCTGATTTTCTTCAGACATGAAGGGAACAACTGCTGCCCAGTTAGCTTTCTAATGATCTCTGCCCAGTAAACCATGGCTTATTTACTAAGAGCCTTGTGCCTCTGTTCTGCCCTCCTTTCTCTTTTGTGTTGCAACTGACAATGTCTGGGGTTTGTTACACCACAGTCTCCCATTATATCTGAAGTGGGAAACTGGCTAATAATAATAATAATTTATTATTTATACCCCGCCCATCTGGCTGGGTTTCCCCAGCCACTCTGGGCGGCTTCCATCAGAAAAATAAAATACAGTAATCTATTAAACATTAAAAGCCTCCCTAAACAGGGCTGCCTTCAGATGTCTTCTAAAAATCTTGTAGCTGTTTTTCTCTTTGACATCTGATGGGAGGGCGTTCCACAGGGCGGGCGCCACTACCGAGAAGGCCCTCTGCCTGGTTCCCTGCAACTTGGCTCCTCGCAACGAAGGAACCGCCAGAAGGCCCTCAGTGCTGGACCTCAGTGTCCGGGCAGAACAATGGGGGTGTTTTCAAACCATAATCTGATCCTGGTTTGATATCTGAGTTTGTAGCCTGAGATTAAGCTACAGTTTCCTAGTTTGCATTCAATAGACACTGCTATTTCAACACGTAGGGGAAGAGAGGATGAAGTTTGTGGTGTAGCATTGCTTCCCAAATATAATAAAATAGTTTGATAGAATTTTGTTTAAACTGGTCCTGATATTTCTAGTTTCTCTGTGTGTACTAAGCACCTGTACACTTGTGGGAGGGCTTGGGTCAGTGCTACAGAAATAATAGTTGAACCAAAGTACATGAAATCATACCAGCTGAGCATATGGACATGAGCCTCTTCTTCCCATATATGTTTTCCTTCCAGTGTTACATGTAAAGTTTTTCTGGAGGGAAAATTTTGGTTTAACTTGTGCAAGTTATCCTTGAAATAAGGTGGCTGCTGAGTGTGAAGTTGACTACTACAACAGCAGCAGCTTTGGGGCAATGCATTTCCCTTTGTTCTTTTTTATAATAATATTCATTTTGTAGAAAACAACAACAAAAAAGAACAAAATACAACAATACAAACTAAACATACAAAACTGAAAACAAAAAACATACAAACTTTTCTTATAAAAACCTAACCCCCCCCCAAGACAGCACCTAGAATTCTATGTGCAAACATTTTCTTTATCACGTAAGTATGTGCTGCTTTATGACTACATATTTCTGGTCATTAAGGTCTGAGCCAGCAAAAGAATCCAGTTGTATTGCTTGCTTGCTTGTTTTTATTAGGTAGCAATTGTTTAAGCTAACCCTGGCTTAAGAGAGGTTTTTACTTTGAGTGCAATACTGATATGTGCAGCTGAAGATGCTTACAGCCACTGAAAGTCTAGAAATCCACAGTTACACCAGAGCAAATGATAAGGTCTTGTTCTTTATGTGCTTATATAATGCCAGCTATGGTAAACTCATTCAAAAGCCTGCCAGAAGATTAGTCATACAAAGATCAGGACAGATACACTACTTAGCAGGTCTGAATGTGAACTTGGCTCCATACATGCAGAGCCACTGCTGCAAGTGCTCTGCTTCTAGCTGCAGGAAATCATATCTCAGGTAATGAAGAGGACATAAAACGGCTTTAGTTTCTGAATGCAACTAGTCCAAGTTGGTGTTCAGTGACTTGAAGGGTTCTTAACACAGAAACTAATACTTTTAATTGGGCTCAGAAACAGTAGTATCTGATGAAATTGCTATAATACAGGTTCAAGGTGTATTAGCCAGTATTCAATAGAAGGCACACAGTAGCATTTTGCATTGGCCGAAAGGTTTGCTCGGATAGATCTGATTCTTCATGGTTGGGGTAGTCAAAGTGAGGTCTGATTTAAATGTCTGAAGTATGCCAACTCATCATGGTTTGTTCTCAGATAACAAACCATTATGTGATGCCATGGTTTGTTGGTTTATAAACAATGACTTGTTTGAACTATGATTTGGCCTTATGAGCTAATCCAGCTCCTTTGGTTTAATCATGGTTTTAAATTGTGGTTTGCCACAGCAAATGCAAAGCTACAGAGGCATGAGTAGAATTCTTAGAGGGAAAAGATATGCTTTGAGTGTGCTTTAAAGGTATAGTATGTACAAAGCTGAAGATGATGGACCAAAGATCTGACTCAGAATAAGGCAGCTTCTTAGGTTTCTGAAATGAAAAGCTATATATAAATTACCCAATTAATGATCAGTACTTTCTTTAAAGAAGGAGAAAACTTCCATTTATCCAGAAAGACATTCAGTGCCTTGGCCTAGAAGACCATTGTTTGCTGACGCTGACCTTCACCAACTCTACTCTGCTGTTCAAGAGCCAAAGTACATGTGGTGGTTTTCATAATGGCAAACTGTCAACATTCATGGGAGATATATTCAAAATTGATCCAAGCAACTCATACTTCTGTATAGACAAGCCTGGAATTGTCACATCTGTAGCTCCAACAAATTGAGCAAAAATGGAACTTCTGAGTAGATGTGTGAACTTTGTGGTACCTGTAATCAACACCACAAAATTTTTCTTTGTTTTTGAATTATTTAATGTTGGGCCTCCCATGCTAAAGCTTTAAAATAGCAGGAATTACAGTCAATCGATGCCTTAATATTTATTTTTTAATATTATCAGCAATATTTTCTTTATAAATAACAATATAGTTTTTTTTTAAAAAAACCCCAACAACATTAATCTTAGAACCCAGGAAAGCAAATTCAGTGGCCCAGTTGGCACATTACAGTAAATCATTGTTAAAAGTCAAATGTGATATAGCAAGAATGTGAAAAATACTAGTTATAAGGCATGATGCTGGTTGACATATTGGAAGAGGAGCGCCACAGTGCTGCAAACCAGTATGCTGCTTGCTTTATCCCAGTGTTTCATTTATTGTTTAAAGCAGGCATTGGCAAACTCGGCCCTCCAGATGTTTTGGGACTACAACTCCCATCATCCCTGGCCACTGGTCATGTCAGCTAGGGATGATGGGAGTTGTAGCCCCAAAACATTTGGAGGGCCGAGTTTACCTATGCATGGTTTAAAGTGACACGAACCAGGCCTTTCTCACATGATATAAAATTATTCAAAAGAAAACAAGCTCCTAATAATATATGTTCTTGTATGCTCCCTCACTTCTGTGAATGCACAGTTCAAATGTTTTCTGTTAGTAGGAAGGTGCGACTCGAGTACAGATGTTGGCAGGGAATTTTTGTAGTCAATTGGGCAAGGAGCCCAATAAAAGTGTTGTGTCACAATGTTTCTTGCTTGGAACAATATACTACAGCCATCAGTGCACTCCGGAATGGTGTTTCTCATGGCATTGAATTTGTGTAAGGTAATTGTATGACATCACACACTCTAGGGATGGCAATTCTAACAGTTCTGCTACCCAACCATCAATATTAAATATAACTTTGGATTTCTAAGTCATTGAGATTCGTTTCTTAGCAACTAAGATCACACATTGAATCTAAGCCACATGCATCTTAAGTGTGCTCAGATAAAGGGTGTTGGTCCTATTACTGGACTTACCTGTTTTTCATTAACGTTTGTGGTTTATAACTTTTTATTCCTTGAAGGCTTCTTGTGGACTTATTTGAGTTGGAAAATAAAGATACCGTCCATTATCAAATGAACAAAGAAAACAATACTTAATGTGAGGTAATTATTTTTAGCCCCCCCCCCAGTCAAATACCATTCATACTTTCAATTGGCCTCTTATTTATTAATACCTCCTACCAAGAATGTGTAGGAGGTTAAGCTATTGGACTTGAGTCCCCCCCCCAGTCCTCTGGGAGTATAGGATCCCCCAATTTTGTTTGTGCAAAGCATATGGAACCCAGATCAGAAGCTCCACTCTTAAATGACAATATTTTTACTCTGGAGAAAATAGACAATATTTCCAATGAGTTAAAATCAATTCTGGTGTTTGAGATGGTGTAAGCCTCAGGCACAGAGATTAGGAGTGCCATCCCTTTACATGTCTACTCAGAGTCATTGACTTAAAGGGGGCTAATTTTTGGGTGAGTATTAAACTGCAGCCTGAGATTACAGTCCTACTGTGCATATACTTACAAGGGAGTAACCTTGTACATATACATATACTTACAAGGGAGTACAGTGGGCCTTCATTTTGAGTAAATATGCAGAGAATCAGGCAGTAAGAAATGTTTAATGTGGTTATAGCATCATTGTTTGATATTAAGCAATTTAGTTTGTAAGTCTTTGAAATGTAGTAGGTCTTGAGTATGCAGTAATTGCTAGACTGTGAAATGTTCTCTCAATCAAGCTTGCCATAAAAAAGGGTGACCTTCAGTTCTGAGTATCTGTTGGAGCCAGGTTAGTGAGTTACAGAGCATGTAAAGATTGAATTTCTGTACATCAGCCAGTGTCCTTCATTTAGCCCAAGGTGCAACAGTGGTAAAAGTTAGGCAGAACTGAAATCGTTTGTTCCAACTTCCAAAAGTAGGTGCGAATCAAGAGAGCTCCAGAATTATTTATATTGGCTGGAGTTGCTCATAGTGTCTGTCTTAATTTTGGGAGATTGGAAAAGCAGAATGAATAAGAAGTAGCTGAATATGGGAAGTGAAATCTCTCTTGCTTTGTAGATAAGTATATGTTACACAAATTTTAGACAAATTGTAGTTTGTTGAATGCAAGAGATGATGAGCAGTTGTGCCCTGTGAGCACCTGAGTGTAAAGTGCTACTTGTGCTGCCGAAAACAGCACGGGCACTTAACCTCTTGTGTGTGTGCCTGAGAGGAGGTATTCTGTAATTATGTGGTTAGGAAAGGTAGCTGTAGTAGTAGGACAGGTGGTAGCATTGGGCAATATGTTGATATATCCAAAACCAGGTTGAGGTCCATATGATACAGTTTCATAATTTTTGACCTGGCATATCGCGAATCATGATGTGTGTTAGGGCTGAACAATGTATGGCTTTCAGCATTGTGAAATATCACCAGCTAATCATCGTGATATACAATGAAATATCACCAGCTAAACATTGTAATATCACAGTGTCTGAAATATATCACAATGTCTTAAATAAGGCTCTAACTATGTAGAGGTGCACGAGGTAATGTCCTGACAACTGCTACTATTTAGGAGTATAAAACTGATACATTTTTACTTACCTGTAACGGTGATTCACGATATATCGCCATATTGAATATTATGAAACTGTTACCATAATGTGGACTTTAATCTGATTTTTTGACTATGTATTGATACGTTGCCTAGCCTTAATATACGTGTGTGTGTGTGTGTGTGTGTGTGTGTGTGCGCTATGCAAAAATCAAATGCAAAAGCCATGAAGCCAGCCAATGACTACATAGCTCCACCCTTATTTCAGGCATCGTGATATTTCAGTATATTGTGATGTTTAGCTGGTGATGTATCACAATGTGGAAAACCACATATCGCCCAGCCATATTCTGGAACTTACACGTAGGGTGAAATTTAATCGTACAAAGTGTGTATGGTCATAAGAAACCTCTATAGTTTCCAGCTGATTCATTCATTAACAGGTGACAGAAATAAAGGATTCTTGGATATTTCTCGGTTTGCAACATGACTGAAATGAAATGTAGCTGTGAAGCAAGTGAATGCTTCCAGGGTTTTTTGTTGAGTTTGTAATAAGGTAATTTGGGTATAAAATGGCTATACTGTACAAGAAGAGTTGTAGACTTTGATCATCTGCCTTTAAGGAGATGAGCTCAAATATAGCAGCTTTGATCACATGCTTCCCCTCCCTCAGTCTATAATAGGAAGGGCTTAAATGGCTGGACATCTTTTAGCCTGGAAAAAGGGTATTTGTAAGGTGACTTTGGCAGACGTGCAATGGAGACTGGGGATACAAGAATAATTTGCATTAGGCTGTCCGTGGATAGGCTGAGCTTGATATTTGCCACTGTTTTGTGAAGTCACGTACTGTACAGCAATATACATTTTTCTTATTCTGCTTTTATTTGTGGCTATTTATAGTTGGGATTCATAGTAGGTACATAGGAAATTAACTTAATTGAGTCAGATGATTGGTCCATCCCATTGGCCCACTCATGGGATTCTTTCCCAAGCTGGAGATTCAGGTATTGAACCAAGAACCTACTGTATTTCCTGAAAGCATGTGCTTTTCTTTAAAAGCATGCCCTTCCCTTTAAATGTGTTTTTGTATAGGTGTAATTTCTTTGCTGCAAGAGATTATACTAATTTTCCACAATTCTGAGTTGCTTGTGTTAATAATTCCAGACATATAAAAACATGAAACAGTCAGCAAACCTGGATAACTCTTCAACACAAGGGAAACTTAACATACATATTGACTGTTTTATAAAGACGAGACCAGGCCATTGAAAAATCCAGAAATTTGAAAGACTTAATATTCTGCTTGCACTGCAGTAGTCAGACTGCAATATTTTATCTTGAAAAAATCCCCCTCCCCCCAATCATCACCACAACCAGCATGCCTTGGACTGCTGTGTGAAAGTGTTGAGCAATGTATTGGAAGTAAATGACATGCTCTGCTCTATCGGTCACAGACCTTTGTTGTGCTGCTAATATGTGCACAGACTAATATGTGCTGCAAAGCTAATGCCTTCCTGTGGTTTTATAGTGCTCTGACATGTTTATTTTTAAGTTACATTTCAACAATATGTTACTTTTTTGGGGGGAAATCTAGCCATAAAAGTCTTAATGCTGATTAAAGGTCAGTTTAAAAGGCTGGGTGATAAAATTGTACACATAGTGAAGATGTGCTGAGCTTCAGATGGCTGCCCATCTATAGCAGTTATGTCACGCCCACTAGTGTGAACAGAACATATAGAAAAAGTGAAATATCCCTAAAAGTGTGGAATACCAATTGCAATTCCACTTGCATCTTACACTGAAAGAAAGGTGTTTTTGTATTTGTATTAATTTTAGGAGCCACCTCTCTGGAAGCAGCTCTACAGAAATGTGTCAAGTCTTGACAGATGTCAAACTTCAGTGTGCTTGGGAATGTAAATGTTTGCATATTAGTAATTTAAGCACTGGGGGTTATGGCCTGTTTTCAGATAAGTCATTAAAATAGTGAGTGGTTGAATGCTACATAACTGTTCCTGCACTAAAGTTTGGTGTAAATTTGAAAGCAGGTATTAACCATCATAAACATACATTTTCCTCAATGCCATGTTAGCCTATTGCAGATTTAAACTAAAGGGGTAGAATGAGCAGTTCAGGTTTAAAAAGTAACCCTTAGTTAACTTGAATTGATCTATTCAGATGGTATAATTTGCTGAAGCAATATGCATAAACATTTTTACAAATGGCAAGTACTGTATAGACCAACTTACCTAAGCCACCTGGTGATCTTTCTTAGTGACTGCATTAAATGACTGGGTGGTAGCCAACTAAACAGTTATGCTAGTGTAGGCAATTTCGGCTGTGCCACAAGACTCCACACACCCCCCAATCCTGCAACTAAATTTGTTCTGGGGTTCCCTAACCCTCTGGAGCAGATCTAGGGAGTGCATGGGGAAAGGAGATGAAGATGAAGAGAGGTTCCATTTTGTTGGTTAAAGCAGAACTGTTTAGTTGGATACCATCTGGTGTGTCTTAATTTTTAAAGAAAACCTAGTTCTTTATTGCCCTCCAAAGATTTGTTTTTGTTTCTTTTTTTGTTGTTGTTGTTTAAATTAAGCAACAATGAAAATTCAAACCATATAATGCTCAGTTAGTCATGACCAATCTATGTTTAAGAGTTCTCATCTATGTTACTGTTTAATATTAGAAAAATTCAACAGCCACAGGCAAGCATTATGGTTAACTTCACTATACATCAAAACTCTTTCATAGTGTAAGCATAAAACTACAGTAACTGCTGGCTTTTCTCAAATGTGCTGATGCTTGATGTAGCCTTACCTTTGTAGAGCACTTAACTCCTTGTGATAACTCAGTGTGGTAGATGATTGTTTCCATTTTAAAAACTCAGACTTGTAGTTTTCTAACAGCAGCAATGTGTTTATATAATTTCTTGGAACATGGAAGGTCTGCTCAAATGTAAGGCCTTGTTTACTAGGCCACTCTGACTCTCCCCACAACATGTGTGTGTAATATTATTTATTTATTTATTTATTTGATTTATTTATATCCACTCTTTCCCTCAAGTTTATGGTATATTGCTTAGCTTGTAGCTGAGAGATAAAGATTCAATCTTCATTTTATTTTAGCCAGTTTATTTCCCCCCTACTTTTAGACTGCTTTGCATACAAATAGGATCACGGGGTTTTTCCTAATGCAGTCATAAGACAATAAAACAACAACTTTAATTGTTTTACTGGTGTGGGGGATGTTAGGGGAAGGGGTAGAACCTCTGGTGGGGGACACTTTGTGCTCCTTCAGAGTAGTTTGTCAGCTTTTGGTCCCCACAATGCACTCAGCTCTGCATGCAAATACAGGCTCTGGCAGATTGAGTGGATCAGACAAATAGTAGGTCCAGCTGTCAAGAAGGCAGTTTCTGCATTTTCTGTACAGGGAAGTGAGGGACGGATGGGGCTTGTCAACCTGAAAAGGTAACCCATCTAGGAGAAGGGAAACGCTGATCCTAAACACCAGCTGCCTTGTCTTTGGGAGAAGAAAAAGCTAAGGAGCAAACCCAACGCAAATACGGAGTGGGGTCCTTACGACTGTTGTATGGCACCTTGTACACTTCCTTCCGGCAGCCAAATACCATGATCATGAAGGTGAATGTATTATTGTCTTTCCAGATCAGTCAGCAAGAGTAACTTCTTATGGACAAAGCTCCAATGGCAGCCCAGCTTTTAAAGACCCACCCCACTCCTGACAAATGAAAGCCCTGTTTCTCACTTTTGGCTTGTCAGGTTCCCTCAGTGCTGGATGAAGATAAGAACATGGTCTGCAGGAATACATTTGCCCATGCTAGGCTTCTTACAGATGTGCAGTGGGATGGGCTAGTGAGTGATCAAGTTTCCCCTCTGTGTTCATAATACACATGGGCTGAAAGAACATAGGATTCAAATTTACCGGTATGCATTAGGATATGTGTACTGTATAGGGACGCAGGTGGCGCTGTGGGTTAAACCACAGAGCCTAGGGCTTGCCAATCAGAAGGTTGGCGGTTCGAATTCCTGTGAGGGGTGAGCTCCCGTTGCTCGGTCCCAGCTCCTGCCAACCTAGCAGTTCGAAAGCACGTCAAAGTGCAAGTAGATAAATAGTTAGCACTCCAAGCGGGAAGGTAAACGGCGTTTCCGTGTGCTGCTCTAGTTCGCCAGAAGCGGCTTTGTCATGCTGGCCACATGACCTGGAAGCTGTATGCCGGCTCCCTCGGCCAATAACATGAGATGAGCGCCGCAACCCCAGAGTCGATCATGACTGGACCTAATGGTCAGGGGTCCCTTTACCTTTATTCTATTGTGAAGTGGCTGTTTTTCAATGGAAAACAATTGAATAGTTGGCTTTAACATATGTATAATTATGTAGGGGAATGATCACTCGCCCCAAAAATATATGTTTTCAAGTAAAGAGCATTGTTTGTGTACAAAAAATAACATTCTAGCTTACTGAAAGGGGTATGAAGGAATGATGGCGCCCAAATTTTGCTACTTCAAAACCCTTTTTGTGCACCTTACCCTGCTCTGCTCTGGACTCCAATTTTTTTGTGGGGGTTGTTTGTGAGGTGTGCGCGTGAAGATTTTGGCAAAATGGGTGGGTGGAGAGCCAATCAAGTAAAAAATGGTGGATAAGAGGTATCATGTCCCAGCTTATTGCTTAGATGACTTACTGTATGTGAACTTAAAGGTCATTGCACCTTTTCTTGAAGCCTCTCAGTTCAGCTACTGAAGTCAGACAAGGTTAATGGGAATTAGTGCAGCCATATACCCTGTTTCTCATATTTTAAGACATACCCATAAAATAAGCCATAGCAGGATTTTTAAGCATTCAAGGAATATAAGCCATACCCCGAAAATAAGACATAGTGATAGGCGCAGCAGCAATGCCGGCCGCGGCAGGAGGAGGAGGAAAAAAATAAGACATCCCTTGAAAATAAGCCATAGTATGTTTTTTTAAGGAAAAAATAAATATAAGACATGTCTTATAATATGAGAAACACGGTATAGCCTCTTAAATTCTACAAGAAGATTTACTTGCTTGCCACCAATTTTTTGCTGCTATACTTGGAATTTTGGGCACTTGTATTTTTTGATATAGTCACTTCAAAAAGCTATGTTTGGATTATAGTCTTGTTTCTTTTCCCCACCATTGAAATATTTCAGGTCATTTAGCAGTGTGTGCAGTAAATTGGCAACTGTGTGAGAAGTTGGTTATAGTTTATATAAGCTTTCCTTGCCAAGGATGAGTATTTGATATATTTTCACAAATGTTTTGGTCTTCAGTTTTCAGTTGACCAAAGAAATGGTGATGGAGAAGCCAAGTCCCCTGCTGGTTGGGCGGGAGTTCGTGAGACAGTATTATATTCTGCTGAACCAAGCACCAGACTTCTTGCACAGGTAAAGTCTCCTATTTGAATTAATTTAAATAATCTTTCAGAATCAGGGGCACTGTTATACAGAAATACTGGCTCCTCTTCACAAGTTTAATTTGCCAAAAGCAAAACAAGAATTATGGGTGCAATGAAGACTTTGCAGATAAACTTCTACATCTCTTCTGTTCTTTGTCCTCCCTGCAGTTTAAATTTGAGCCAGAGTTGTATATCCTCCAGGACCAGATTCCCTCTTCTATTACCACTGTGAAGTAATAAATTGATATTCAGTGTTAGTAATATTCAGAAAAGACTCATTGAAATCTGTGGTCTTGAGCCTATTGATCTCATTGAGTCTTCTCTGGATATGATTTAGTTGAATATTGCCTATAATCTTCTGAGTTTTAAGATTCTTCTTGTCACTCACTATTCTTGCTTTGCCCTAAAATAGAAATAATAATAAAACTCCATACAAAAGTAGTTTCCAGCTTGGTTTCTTCCATGTAAGTTGTAAAACCTCAGTCTCATCTTCCCTTATAACCCAGCCTCCGGGCAAATATAAGGAGATAAGAGTTCCTTGCGAAGACCACATCAGGCTACAGGCAATATGTGGACTGCCATTTTAATTTATTGAACAGTGAACTACACAAAAAGCAGAGCTCTTTTCTACATACAGCAGAGCTCTTATGCAAACAGCAAGAGGCTTCTAATGTGAAAAAACTGCTTAACAAAATAAGGGACTCTGGTGGCAAATTTAGCAATCTGTGAAAACCTGGTTTTTTATTTGATTTAATATTTGTATTTCACTTTTCCAACAACAAATGTTGAGCTCGAAGTGGCTCACATTAATCACCATAACATTTTTTAAAACTCCAAACGTTGCAGTGGGCATGGTTGTTGAGTGGTGATCAGCTGGTGGTTAGCTTCAGATGTGCTTGGAGGAAAAGGATTATCTGGACTTGTTTCAATCTGGCTTTGGGCCTAAAATCAGAACCGAAAGAGCCTTGAGGCACAGGCTGATGACCTTTACGACCTTTAGAAGAGAAGAGGCACCAGAGGACTGCTACTCAACTCCTTAGCAGTTGGCTGTAGTATACTGCAGGGTTACATCTTGTCCCCCATGCTTTTTAACATCAATATTATGGCACTGGGGAATAAGCTCACCAGTAGTGATTTGGAGCTGAGTGCCACAATGTAGATTGTTACCTGCGGGGAACTTCTAGTTACCAGTGGTGGCCAGGTAATCGTGATAAAGTTGTGATTGTGTTCCTAGGAGACAGACAGTTAAAAGACTTGCTTTTGACAACGAACAGCTGCAGAAACTGGTTTGATAACTTGCTGGCTTTCCATCAGCCCACATCAAAACAAAAGATTGCTTACGCCTAAAGTCAACAATATGGCTAACATTTTAGTGCTGCAAAGGACCATGTAATGGAATTGTACATTGATGAAATGGATGTAAATTGCTCTTTCACAGGTTCTATGGAAAGAATTCTTCTTATGTCCATGGTGGCTTGGATTCAAATGGAAAACCAGCTGATGCAGTCCACGGGCAGTCTGTAAGCATTTGCAAAATCGTTTTATGATTGAGTGAGTCACAGTCAAGATGCAGTGTAAAAGTCTGAGGAAAAATACTTCAAATTAGAAAATAGAATTTGAGGAGGTGGGAAACTAGTATCAGATTTCTGTGCCAGCTATCTGAATTCTTAGTCCTTAGGTATTCAGTTGATGAACTTGAATTGAAGTAAATATTTTCTAGATTTCTATAGGTCATGTATTTTCAGGTAAGGTGGCATGAGTCTTTAAGAATGGATGCTGGAAAGTATATGTTGGTTAGCTTAATATGTGCCCCTGGAAAACTGGTGGAAAGTATTGTTGCAGATGGGACAATCAAGCATATAGAAGTACAAACCTTGCAGAAGTGGGAGACAGCATGGCTTCTGCAACAGCAGGTCCTGTCTCATGAACCTGTTGGAATTCTCTGAGAGTGTCAACAAACTTCTAGATAGAAGTGATCCAGTTGTTATTGTGTACTTTAACTTTCAAAAAGCTTTTGACAAGGTACCTTACCAAAGACTAATGAGTAAGCTTAGCAGTCATAGAATGGGAGGTCATTGTAGATAGTTCGATGAAGATGTTGACCCAGGGTGCAGTGGCTGTGAAAAAAGCAAATTCCATGCTAGGTATAATCAGAAAAGGAATTGAAAGTAAAACTGCCAGTAGCATAATGTCATTATACAAATCTCTGGTGCAACCACATTTGGAATACTGTGTACAGTTCTGGTTGCCTCACCTCAAAAAGAATATTGTAGGGTTGGAAAAGATTCAGAAGAGGGCAACCAAAATGATGAAGGGGATGGAACAACTTCCTTATGAAGAAAGGTTGAAGCTTTTGGGACTCCTTAGTTTAGAGAAAATGTGAGTAAGGAGTGATGCGGCATGGAGAAAGTGGATAGAGAAAAGTTTTTTCTTCTTCATAACATTAGAACTTTACATTTAATGAAGCTGAATGTTGAAAGAGTCAGGGCAGATAAAAGAAAGTACTGCTTCATGCAGTGCACAGTTAAACTATGGGACTCGCTCCTACAGAAGCCGATGATAGCCACCTACTTGGATGGCTTTAAAAGAGGGTTAGACATAAAATAGAGGTCTGTCAATGGCTTTTAGCCATGATGGCTATGTTCCACTTGCCACCGGCAGTATGCTTTAGAATAGTGAATCCTTAAAGTAGCTCATACTTATTTCAATATTGATTTCTGTAGGATATCCACAAGAAGGTCTTGTCACTGAATTTTAAGGATTGTCGCACGAAGATCCACCACGTGGACGCCCATGCCACTCTGAATGATGGTGTTGTTGTACAGGTCATGGGTGAGCTCTCCAATAACACACAGCCAATGCGGAGATTCATGCAGACTTTTGTCCTTGCTCCTGAGGTACGTAGCCTGTGGGAATCTTACGTCTGGGAACCAGTATGCCCGACATCAGTGTGTTACTTCATATGAGTGCAGTGGGACTGGGGGTGCCAGGAAGGTTCAGTTGGATCCCCTCTGTCATTGGCTGCAGAACTTCTTTACTTTAAAGTCTTAAAAACTGTTTTCTAGCTTCTTCTCCTGATCATTGATACTTTGAATGAATGTTTTTTAGTTGAGTTGAGCGTACTTCTGAGATGGTTCAGGAAGTTATGCTCATGTAACAATGAAAGTGTCCCTCTATATTTGTATCATAGTGCAAGTAGGTAGCGCAGAGTTAGATTGTTTCAAACATAAGCAAAGTGGGTTTGTGCTGCCAGATTAAACATCAACACTGTATTCATAGTACACTCGTACTTAATACAGTAGTAAACTAAACTTCCTTTTCTCCTTGTGTTGTCTCCAGGGTTCTGTTGCGAACAAGTTTTATGTCCATAATGACATATTCCGTTACCAAGATGAAGTTTTTGGTGATTTAGATGCTGAACCTCCAGAGGGTAAGAACCAAGACTGTCAATGTGTTTTCCTCCTAAATTAGTTCTCTGTGATGAAAAAATGATAACATGATTTTCCCAGTCAAATTCAAGTTGCTTACAAGTAATGAACTTAATATTATTAATATATTTATATCCCACCTTTTCCCCAGACTGGGACCCAGCATCAGAACATGCTAAAACTTTAATAGCAACAGTAAAACTTAGTGCTAAAACTTGAGCCAGCCAAATTTTATTTATATTTATATAAGAGTTAGATATTTTTAAAGTTCTTAACTTTAGCAGCTGTCATTCATACCTTTTGTAACCGTGTGCTATGTACTTGCTTGAAGTTTAGAAGCTTCAGTTAAAACCATGCCTCTGAAATATGTTGATCAGCTGTTTGTGCAGTGATGTGAACAACTAGATTATTAGTATTCTACTGTTGGTTATGTATATATTATGGTTGAGTACTCTATTTTATAATGTACCTGGCCTGGTATTAGCATTGTTGGAGTGGGGCAGGCTATAAATATTTGGTTAAAATAATGTTAGGGTAAGGGGATATTTCGGCTAACTAAAATCACATTTCCCCATGCCTAATATGTAAAATTAGTCATAATTGCAAGTGACTGACCAGGAAGGCAGAGTTTGTCCCTCCTAATACTCCTTGCCAGCGAGCAGGAGCAACAAATCAAAATTCATGACCTAGTGTTAATGTCCAGATTGGGGGCTGTGGTTTGTTTCACTCCAAATCAAATCAGAAGCCAAGGTTTGTTCTTGGAATTACCAGTCATAATTTGTTTGATTGAAACAAGCAACAGTCTCCAGTTTTGACAAAACATGAAGGTAAGAATTGTGCTAGTGATGTCTTGTTTGCTAGTGGAGAGGAGTGAGAGAGAAGCAATCTGCATGTCAACCATTAGCACAGCTTACTATACCATGAGGGACCCAGGTGGCGCTGTGGGTTAAACCACTGAGCCTAGGGCTTGCTGATCAGAAGGTCGGCGGTTCGAATCCCTGCAATGGGGTGAGCACCCGTTGCTCGGTCCCAGCTCCTGCCCACCTAGCAGTTCGAAAGCACGTCAAAGTGCAAGTAGATAAATAGGGACCGCTCCGGCGGGAAGGTAAACGGCGTTTCCGTGCGCTGCTCTGGTTCGCCAGAAGCAGCTTTGTCATGCTGGCCACATGACCCGCTCCCTCGGCCTATAGAGCGAGATGAGCACCGCAACCCCAGAGTCGGACACGACTGGACCTGATGGTCAGGGGGCCCTTTACCTTTACTTACTATAACATGAGAATGCAGCCACTGTGTGTACATTCTGACTGTAATGTGGAAATTTGTCCTGTACTTGATCGGTGTAAAATCTTTTCTCCCTCACCAGAATCTGAGGAGGAAGCAGAGGAACCTGAGGATAGGCAACAGACTCCTGAGGCAGTTGCTGATGATTCAGCAGCCTACTACGAGCAGTCTGTCAGGTAACTCAGACATGGTTGAAATCATAGCTATGTCACTGCTTCTAACCAGTTTGCCTATAACTGCTGGCTGAAATGTAGGAAGGAGACCAGTATTCTGTAGAATACTAATTTTTCAGACTAAACCTAATCTCATTTCTGTTTTAATAATGGTCTCCTACAGAATCAGTGCTGACTTTACTGCAAAAAACTAACATTTTTTTTAGGACCTGATCTCAAGACTATTGTTCTAACAAGTGTCCATCAATATACTCAACAATGCTGCAGTCTTTTTGCATAACTAAAAGTCCACAAGCCCTTTCTTAAAATTTACTGAGGTGGGAGCATTGAAGTTCAGATTTCTAGGGGAGTGTGTGTGCATGCGAGAGGTCGTGAATGAGTATAATCCATACTGATTTAAAAGGGGAACATTGCTGACTTAACAAAGCATTGTTGCATGAGGGTTCAGATTGGATGGATGTTTGTTTGTAACCCTGGTACTGAAATAGCACAATATTGGGATTCCATTTATGGTCCTGGTGCTTGAGCTCTGCAAATGCATTGTTACCATAATGAAAATATTTTTCCACCAACAGCAATGACTTGGAGGAACATTTGGAGGAGCCAGTTGCAGAGCCGGAACAAGAAGTTGAACCTGAACCTGAACAGGAGCCTGAACCAGAGGCTCAGGAAGAAAAAACTGAGCCAGCGCTGGAGGAAGCAGCACCTGAAGAGACTGTAGAGAAGAGTCCTTCTCCAGCCCCTGTGGACCCTGCTCCTGTAGTGCAAGAGGACTCGAGGGTAACATGCATGATTTTAATGATGATACCTCCTTTCACATTTACTCATGTGTATTTTTAAGTTTGAAGTGAGAAAGATTTCAAGAGCTGTCAAGACGTTTAAGATAATTCCTGTGTTAGATCATGCTACTCTCATTTAGTTGAAGAAAAGGCAGTTGTATCTTAGCAGAAAGTGAGTGGCAGGTATCTTGATAGCAAGATGGCAATTGTTCAGACTGTACTGTAGTTGCCAAGTTGTAGAGCTTCAGTCTTTACAGCATACAGTGGTACCTCAGGTTACAGACTCCACTAACCCAGAAATAGTACCTCGGGTTAAGAACTTTGCTTCAGGATGAGAACAGAAATCGTGTGGCGGCGGCAGCGGGAGGTCCCATTAGCTAAAGTGGTACCTCAGGTTAAGAAGAGTTTCAGGTTAAGAGCGGACCTCCAGAACGAATGAATTCTTAACCCGAGGTTCCTCTGTATCACATTGTAGCATAAGAATTGTATAAGTCCAAAAAACCTCTCTGTATTTTTGGTCACCATAAATGCTCTAAGTAGTATCTGGAAGAATACTCTTTGTCTATTGGGTATCTTGCTGGCAAAAAGAGCCTGACAACAGCAGCCATTCATAAATTGTGTAGGTTTAGCCATTTGTAGACCTTTAGGACAGTTTGTAAGACACATCTTAAGTTTGCATTCCAGATATTGAAAGGAACCTTAATTTCCAAGGGTTAAATACTATTTATATAAAGGCTCTATAAATAGCCTCTCTACTTTCTGATTTATTGATTTTTTTTGTACATTTCTAATACATTTTTGCCTGAGTTCAGTTTATAAATATTATAAAGACATAGTAGCCACAGGGTGTGGGCTTTTGAGGGCTCTTTTTGCTCCACCTACCCATAGAAATGGGGTTTTCCTTAGCATGCCAAACAGCATGGTTGGGGGAATGTAGTTTCAAAGGATAGGAACACATCACGGATATCCCTCACGGACATAATCACACTCCCCCAGGCAACCAAACACTTTTCAAGCTTAGAAAAGTGCAGTTTCCTAAGGTAGAAAGGCATGCAGGGACAGCCATTCCATGAAAGCAGTGCTCCCCTCAGCCTGCCATAGAAGTGAGGGGCACAACTAACTTTGGTGGCGTGAACTTGATTGGGGGGGGGGGGTAGTTTCGGCAGTCACAGCAAAATCTACTGAAAGCCTCTAAGGTGCAGTCTGCCCACATACTGTCTCTAACATAAACATTTGTAGCTGTAGAATTTTTTGAAGAAAGATGTCAAAATTTGTAAATGTGCAAGAAACATTGTAATTTTGAAGAGCACATGTACCTTATGTTACTCAGAAATAATGAAATCTTGTTTGTTTCTGTTAGACATCTTCATGGGCATCTGTAACCAGTAAGAATCTCCCACCTAGTGGAGCTGTTCCAGTATCAGGCATACCACCTCACGTTGTCAAATTACCTGCATCACAGGTAAAAAATATACCAGCCAACTAATCAACTTGAACCAGGGTCAACAACTGTCAGATTAATTACAAATTGATAGCATTTCAAGTAGTAGAGCATTATTTTTACTGTTTAGGAAATGCTCGTTTTTTGTTGATGATGCAGTCATCTTTCTCTGAAGTTTGTTGCTTGGAGTGCGATTTCAAGTAGAAGGGTGGATAAATCTTCCTCTATTCTGGCATCTGAACTTGTGTTTTTCCCTTTCCTTGGGGTTCCTAGGTTTAGAATGGTTAGGGTGTGAAGATGTTTACACAAAGCTTTGCTTGACTTAGATGCACCACATTTGTGCTGGTACATTTTTGCAGCCCCGTCCTGAATCAAAGCCTGAATCTCAGACTCCACCGCAGAGACCTCAGCGAGACCAGAGAGTGAGAGAACAACGGACAAATATCCCACCACAAAGAGGCCCTAGACCAAGTAAGAAATCTGGTGTACTTGGTAATAACAATATAGCTACTAAAGCATCGCTCTCTGTTGGAACAGATGAAGTCAACTCTTGTGGTGATACTCAAAGATGTTAAACTATATACAATAAGAGTGTGTCGTAAGAGGAGGAAAGAATTTGGGAATAAATTAAACCAGATGCTTTCAGAGTCTGAAGTGCCACAACTTCATCTTAAGTGGACACTTCAGTCTGCTTACAGGCTTTTTAATGGTAGCAACAAGTTACTCATTTGTTGTGTTTTATTTGAAGCTTTATTGTCTATTGACTTCTGTCATTATTCCAGTAGGCAAAGCTTATGTTGGTGTTTATAGAAAGCAAAAGATGATGAATGAGTTATATCTTATCTTTTTTAATTGTAAGTGCGGGAAGGAGAGCCAGGTGACATGGAAACTAGGCGTATTGTGAGGTACCCAGACAGTCACCAGCTGTTCGTTGGGAATCTCCCTCATGATGTGGATAAGGCAGAACTAAAGGATTTCTTCCAACGTAAGTCTTGAATATTGCTTGCCTAGTGGTGGGGCTTCAGGGTTGTGTCTAAAAGTACATGCCTATGTCTACAGAACAGTCTAATGTGTGATCAAAGAAATTGGAAATTCTTTTGCAGGTTATGGGAATGTTGTGGAACTACGTATCAACAGTGGAGGAAAACTCCCTAATTTTGGATTTGTGGTGTTTGACGATCCAGAGCCCGTTCAGAAGATCCTTGCCAATAGGGTACATTAAATGATATTTAAGTGATAAAGGTTATACTGAGGTGTACTAAACACTGGTGTTTTGAAATAAAGCAAACACAAAAAACCAAGAGAAGCCTATTAGAATGTGTGTGCACAACTTAGGTTTATTCCATTTTATTAAAAAGCCTCCTTTGTTTAATTTTGTGGTGGCAGCTGAAGTGGGAATAGACAGACAAAGCTGTTGGTGCTCTTGGCTAGATTACAATATTAATTTGCAGTTCCAGATAAAAATAATGGCCTACACAACAGTGGAAAACTATCCTTGCCAAATATGGGTGGGGTGGGGGTTGAAAGAATTCACAACTTGAGTAAACAAAGACATTGCATTTTGGGAGATCAGGATCTACTTTTCTGCAATATCTGTCCCGTGCAATAATTCACTTCAATGAATTATTGCACGTATTTAGCACTTTCTTACCTGTTCATTGATTCCACTTTACCGTTTTTTCTCTTACAGCCGATCATGTTCAGAGGAGAAGTGCGTTTAAATGTGGAAGAGAAAAAAACGCGAGCAGCCAGGGAGGGTGATCGCCGAGACAACAGACCCCGTGGGCCTGGTGGCCCCCGTGGGGGGCTGGGAGGTGGGATCCGAGGGCCTCCACGTGGAGGAATGTCTCAGAAACCAGGATTTGGCACTGGAAGGGGCATCGGGCAACGCCAGTGATTAATGGATGACATGATGAGACAAACCCTTCCTGCAGATTTGTGAATTTCAGCCTTGGGTATCTTGGAATGTGGCCCTACCCTGTTATAGACTGCTACGTTTGATACTATTTTGGCCCATTTTGTTTGTGTTTGGTTTCGTGATTTTTTTTTCTAGTCTTTGTCCCAGATTCCAGCTTTGTGGAACAATATTTCGGGAAAAAGTGGATTTTTTTTAAAAAAAGAAAAGAACTGAATCCTAGCTTGCTGCAGACATGTGGACTGGATTTTTTTTTGTACCTGTTGTTTTTCCTAATGGAATGTGTGGCGCTTTTTTTTCTTCCTTACTGAAATGGGGTGCGCTTCAGTCAGTGGAATTAACCTTTTCAGCTGCATGTGTTCAGGAGCCTATAGGAAAAACTAGTATGTGACAAACGTTTCAAGGGCAGGGAAATCCGTCACCCCTTGGGGTGGGGTGGGGTCACATGACCTGTTGGACCTTGGTCTGGAGATGTTGCCTCTTGAAAATTGACATTACCCTTTCTCTGTGGCGCTGTAAAAGTGGAATAAAGGGTATCAATAGAATGCTCTTTTTTGGTACATGATCACGAAAAGGAATTCTCGCTACTGTTTTACCACTTACAAGGATTGTGGGATAGGTTTTAAATGTCTAGAACTTGACTCTTTAAAACACTGTTCCTGAACTTGTTTTTTTTTTATTGAAATAGGGAAGTTTTTTTCATGTTTAGTTTGTATTTGTATTAAAACGAAAACAAAATTGTTGTGCCTTCTATTTATCTCTCATTCCAGTCTTGGCAAATTGTTAAAAAAGAAATAAAAAAGTCTAGATTTGCTTTATCCAGTTTTTGGAGTATGTTGAAGTCTTTCAAGAGATCTGTTTGTCCTTCATGTCTCCTCATGGGTATATATGTTTTCTAGAGTTGCACATTTTGTTTTTTAATAGCCTCGTGGAATTCTGTAACATTTTATAATACTTTCTGAGGACTTCCCAACTATGTATTGATACTGTCATTAGCTCTGAAGCGAGTGCCTTCCATATGTGACTATGGGAAATGACACCCTAAATCTTTACCGCGCGTTTTTACAGTATGCACAAATGCAGTATGTGTAGTATGTTGCGATGATGTTACTCATCATTGGCTTTAAAATGCCATTCAGATATGGGTGAAATGATTAAATCCTGGTTCTTATGATACCCTTTATCACTGTGATATATTCATGGTATTGCATAAGCTAAGACATCTGTTTTTGTTGAATGTATAAACAAAATAAATTAAAATGCAGAAACACCATTGCAGCTGTTGGAGTTGCTGATGGTCTTGCACACAATTTAATGAGAACAAGGCAGTGTGCAAGGCATCTAGGTGAATAACTGGGGTTCCCAGTTTAGAAGCACTCTGGCTGTGATGTAGGTAGGAATGGGTCAGTGTTGTGGGCCACAATTTTAAATTGCATTTAATCCAAACTTGCCTATTTTACACAAATATGATGTCGCAGTTGTGGTGTGCTGCGGTTGAATTATGCAGTGTTTGCATTCTGCAATTGATAATGTGAAGAAATGCCAAACCTCAGAAGACTTTTAAGCCATTTCTGTTAAAAGTCAACCTTTTAGCTTTCTGTTAAACTGTTTTAAGCATCTCTGTAACTTAAGGACTAGAATTTTTTAAATGGGAAATTAGGGTCTGTGTGATTTGAATAAACCCAAAAGTTTGTTTAGAGTATTTTATTGCTTAATAAATTGACTAAAGTTCAGATCATTAACTTGTGGATACCATGGACTATCAAATGTGCCCAAACATCAGTTAAGGTAAGTAACTTGTTTTTTAAACGTGCTACACAAATGTGCGTGGGTTTCAGTGTTTCAAGCTGTTACTTCTGCTGATACAGAATAGCTAGTCCCAATTCAGTTCATTAAACGAAGTAATACTTTTATAAATCTGCATGAGTCCACTTTGAAGCCTCAGCCCTAGTTGGGCTTTATTATTGTGCTGTGAAAGGCCCTTTGGTCAGGAGTAGGATGCATGCTTGGCATGCATCAGGTTCCAGGTTCAGTCCCCTGTATATTGGGTATGGCGGGGAAAGTGTCCTATCTGAAACCCAACAACCACTGCCATTCAGTTTTGATGATATGCTGGATGGACCAGTAGTCTGTCTTTCCAATGTTTTGAGTAACTAAATTTCTTGACCCACTTCCTCTGGCTTTGGAGATAAATAACTTCTTGGTCACTAGCTTCACTCTGCTTGCGTAATTTGTAAGTCAAGAGATTATCTGAATCTGAATCTCTCTATACAGTCAAAGCTCCGTTTACGACCACAATCCGTTCCGGGGAGCCGGTCGCTCCCCGAGTTTGTTGTAAACGGAGGCGCTCTTCTGTGCGTGCGTGAAGTGCTGATAGAGCGCTTCTGCGCACACACGAGCGCAGATCGCTTCTGCGCGCGCGGAACCCTGATGTAAACACTTCTGGGTCCACGGCGGTCGCTCCCCAAGTTTGTCGTAAATGGAGGCGGCCGCAAACCGAGGTTTGACTGTAGTCTCTCTTACATTTCGCTCTGCAAAGCTGAGAGTACTATTCCAGGAGGTGCTTAATCACTTCCTGCTCAAGCTTTAAAGCTTTTGTATCTAATAAGCTGTTCAGTATAGTGCATATAATCCAGCTGTACTATTCTGAGTTTGGCTAGTTCCTGGGAGTGTATGGAAGGTGTGAGACAGTGGAAAAGTTACTCTCGGTAGTTAATTATTTTAGCTTCTTACAGCACAGGACATTCATAATCTTGGATCTGATGTAGTGCATTCAGTTAATGGGATGTGATTAGTGATAAGAGGACAGTTTTGTAGTTTCTCAGTGTTTACAATACAATGATGGATTAACAAAATGCTTTTAACAATAAAAATGTTTAAATTTCAGGGCGGTGTTTAATAATTGTGCCCTAAATTTGCAAGCTGGTACACATTACAAGCCCCCCCAAATGAAAGCAAAACCACACCAATATGTAGTGACTGCTTTGACCCAGAATGCTTGACCCTGGTTGTATTTTGAGGCTCCAAAAATAACAAGGCACTATGGGACCTGTCTCCAGTGAAACTACCTGTGCTACACAGGGGCTTGAATACGTATGAGCACTGCAACATCAAAGGCATCTATTCCAGTTCCAGTCATAATAACACTGGCAGTTGGGTTTAGCTCCATTGGCCGGAATTGTTTGTTTCATGTTGCTGTCATTTTAATTGCACTAATTCCTGCCAGGCTTTATTCTAATAGATTTATTAACTTTTTATCTTGTCTGTTTTAACATAAGCCACTTGGTTTCAATACAGAAGCGGCATACAAGCAACAAAAAAAGGTTTTCTCTGGCTGTCTAGTTGTGTGTGCTCTTTCCCCCCCAAAAAAAAGTTTTATCAGGTGGTGGTTGTTTTTTGCCAAAACATTTAAGAAAACAACAGCATGACAGAATTCTTATCAAGATTTCCAGCTTTGGCACAACTGGAAATTGGCAAGTACGTAATTTTCATAACAATACTAAAATTGTCTCACCAAGAGCCATCCCTGCTATAGCACGATGTGAGTCATTGGGCACCGATAGAGGTGTTAATTCTGTTAATTAAAGCTGATGAATGACAATTGTATTAAACATGACCATGTTCAGCTACATCTCTGATGGATTAAGTGTTCTAACAATCTACTTCACATAATTTGATCCACCGCCCTTCTTTTTGGCGACTTTCTGTTGCCTTCTACCATCTACGGTAGCTGCTTCCATCAGAGCTGCTGTCGGCAATACTGATGCTAGTTCTTTATGGTGCAACAAGGGATTCTGATTGTTTTAAGCTGAGAGCAATGTTAACATCAGGTCTGGGACCAAAAGCTGGCTCCTGGACCAGAGAGTAGCTCCAACACCACAGTGCAGAATTGTTTTACTTTGATGCAGTCCCATTGCAGGTGCATAAGGGGTTTTCTCCATATCTGTGTCTTTGCTAACGACATCTTTAAATATTGATCTAAAATACTTACATTGTGCCCCTTAATCGAGAGATCTCTGGGGGAACAGTCAGTTCAATAAAACAGTACCACAGAATAAAAATCACATGAACAAGTAGAACAGGATGCATAATTCTCAACTGAACACCAATTTCCAAAAGCCTCTGTTTGATAGCAACATAAGAGGCCAGAGGGAATTAAAGGGCTGGGGAGTTTGAAGACTGGCTGCCATGGAGAAGGCCCACCTGTGTGATGTATCCTCTATACTGTGGAGCTGCTTAACTTCCAGCCAAAGTGGGGTACTCCTTCAGGTAAGAAGGTTCCAACTTCAGGCTTTTCTGTGTCACTCACAAAGCCTTGACTTTGGACTGGAAACACTGGTACAAAGTGATGTCCTTGAAGGACTAATGTAGTGCAACTCTTTACTAGTGGTTCTATGCAATAGCTGTGCTGCTGCATTTTGCACTAGCTGCAGTTTCTAAGTAGCCTCTAGAGCAGGGGTCAGCAACCTAAGGCCCATGGGTCGGAAGTGGCCTGCGGAGGTCATTTGACTGGCCCATGAGCAGCCCCTGAACCGACTTGCCCGCTAGTGCAGCACGGCACAGGGACTCGCTTCCATGGCGCTGAAAATTGCATCTGTGCAGATGCCGAAAATCACGCTTGCACGGAGGGATCTCCGTGGGACCAATCTGGCCCAGGCAAGATAAACCTTGCTCTAGAGCACATTGCAAGGGTCATCAAACTTTTTGATACTGTGAGAGCTGGGAAATTTGAGCAAGTACCATGTGACCATTATCTATGGTTTCTTCTCTCCCCATCCACCTGTGGTGAGAGAAAGTGTGTCATCTGTGCACAAGTGCAAACTTGGGCTTTCCATGGGGTCTGAGTGAAAGTGATCCAGTGGCACTAAAATTGATCCACTTGAATGCATGATTTTATATGGCACTGCTCTGTGAAAATAATTTATGGTGCTTGCCAGGACCACAATTCAGGGCATAGATGCTCAGATTTTCATGGCTTACCCCCTGAAGCACCCCACTCCTCCCTCTTAGTTGCTCCATTTCCCATACCCTCTAGTCTCTGCCCCTTACCACTCTTGGTTACTCCACTTCTGATGTGAGACTTGAGAAGCACATACGGTAAGACATGAAAGAGAAATTGGGAAAGAGTGTCGTTCTTTGGACTTCAGTTCCATGTATTTTTAAAGAGCGGGGAAGATAATTTCCCTCACCCCCACATGTTAAATGGGGGAGTGGCGAGAGGAGCTCGGAAACTTCGGGGACATCAGGAAAAGTCTAAGGGTGTTGTTGCACCCATGATCCTATTATTGCAGCAATCCAGCCAGGAATTGGAGCATAAATTACTGAGGCCAGGCTGGCAAACTGGCAAAAAGTTTCTTCATGAAGAAACTTGGGGCTCCAGTAACAGTAGAAGTCAGGAGCAGTCTTGGCCTATGAACTTGCTCTTTCAAGGAGAGTGCAACCTTGTCAAGAACAACCATTTACCTGATTCCCAGACCCGAGACACACAACATCTCTGTTTTATCTGGATTCAGTTTCAATTTATTAGTCCTCATCCAGTCCATTACAGCAGCCAGACACTGGTCCACAACCTGATGCCCTCAGGTGAGGGGGCACCTGCATACTGATAACACCCAGCTCCCCAAGCCCAGGTGTGTTTGCCCAGCAGCTTCATACAGACATTGATTGAACAGCACTGTGGGCAGAATTGAATCCTCTGGGACCCCATAGATCAACCGACACAGAGTCAAATGCATGTCTTGCAATGCAATCTTCTGGAACTGGCCTTGTCAACTACCATTGTCAATGGTATCAAAAGTGGTTCGGGACAATCCCCCGTCTCATCCCATCTCCACCTCTGCTGGAGGAGGCAATCTGTTAGGGCAACCAGGGCCATTTTGGTCCCACATCCAGGCCGAAAGCCTGACTGGAATTGGTCTTCTTCCAAGGAAGCCTGAAGTTGAGCAGCAAACACAAACCTTATGCTTATCTTGTCTGCTGAAAAGGCAGGAAACAGATTGCCCGATTACCAGTGTGGAGAGTGAGGCAGCATATTTATAAAAGTCAGAAGAACATTGTTTAAGAACCATAGTTATGGTCTTGGGCTGATGCCACCACAGGCAGTAACACACAACAAACAAAAATGTCAGAAAATGTTTATTTTTGTTTTTAATTGGAATTGGCATGAATGTATGGTTGAATAAATATACTTTTTATATACACTTAACAGAAATTTACATTCCATCTTCAAACTGCTGAAATAGATTTTTTTCTCTCTTAAAATTTATTTTTACAAGCCAAAAAAATAATCTGCCATTGATATCTGAATGTTTTCTTTTTCTCCTTGTGTGTGTTCATGCAAGCTGTACTTCATATAAGTTACAGGTTTATCATGATGTAAAAATGTTTACTCTTAAGGAAGCAGTTGCTTTGTTCTCTGGGTCCGATGTAGCAAAACACATCCTTAATGGAGCATTAAGGCCATACCAATGGGACACATACATACAAATTTCACATAGAAAAGGCAGGGCAGTCCTTCACTTCCTTATAAAACGATGAGCCACATCGCTTACTCAGACTGTGTTTCACATTGACTTGATAACATTTTTTGGAAGGTCCTTCAGTTGAGGAAATGCCTCCTAAAGTGCATGGTTTCAGTGTTCAAACAATTCTAGATTGAAAGTATTGGCATTAAAAACAAACTCTCCCCCCCCACTGCTTTATTTCCCACCTGAGTCATATTTTTGGGTGCAACTGATAGCTGGCCTAGTGCTAACTTATCATAGGCAGGACTTGTGTACTGGCACTGTCAATTTGCTATTACTTTAGTAGATTAAACGTGACTATAGGATTCACTTGACTAAAGTGCACTTCACACATACACACAGAGAGATACATGGGAGCAGATTCCCTGCGGCCTGAGTAAAAATGTGCATATCATAGCTATGAGGGTGGGGCCTATTGCATGGATCTTTCTTACCCAATTGTGTCCTGGCTGAGTGGGAAGGATCTGTGTGGTTTTCTCTGTCCACATGGTGGCTTCATTGTGTGGACAGGCTCAAGGAGAAAGAGCTCCCTATGTTTCTCCTTGTTGTTTGTGTGTAGGAGACCTAATCTGGAGTTTGATATAAGAAAGCTGGGCTGAACTAGTTCATTTCATTCGAGACCCGACTTCCCCCGTCTAGTGGCCCCTGGCTGCTGTGGACCTAAACTTCGATCTGCACCAGCTAGCATAGGATGATCGGAGTCGGATGATGAGATGATGGGAGTTGGAGTCCAGCAGCATCTGTGAGGGCCACAGCTTCCCCACACTGCCCAGCAAAGGCTTTGTAATGTATTCCTAGCCTTTGGGGCACATGAAAACTTTACCACTTCTATGCTATGGATTCCCAGTGATGTATTCCTGTTCAGTAAACTGGATCTGCTCTTTTATGAATGACTTGGGCCATGTATTATGGAAGTATAAGTAAGGTGAGTTTGTTTGTATAAAATATGGCACGTCATTTGAGGGGAGGAAACATGGGGCTAGAGGGAAGAGATCTTTTCCCAAGCTATACATTTGGCACTGCTTAACAAATTAATTTCAGGTCTCACATTGGTGTGTAACACACTCTTCTTCCCAGAACCTTAACAGTTACTCTGCAGTAGAACTAGTTCAGGTTGAGGTTGAGTATCAGAAAAAAACCTGTTGAATTGAAAGAGGGTTTTCTCCCCACTCCCCTCAGCTTCAGTTCACTAAATAAACAAAACGCCTTGTAAAGTGCACAACTTGCAAGTCTGTAATCCTGCACAATGAGGTACCTTGCAGGGGTATGTTTCTGCATAACTGACTTGCATATTTTGCTGCAAGATGGAATTGGTCCTGAAGTGGATGGGCTTAGAGTCTTAAGGAGGGGTGCTGCTGGGCCAGACCTGTGAATGCGTTTGGAATAAACATACAAGGAAGCAAAACAAAACCATCCTGCCAATAAAATAATCCTCTAAGATGAGGCTATATTAGAAATGTCTCCTTGACATATTAGTCATATAAGTGACAGGAGCTTTTTATAGGGGAGGGGTGGTGGCTATCAAACTATGATGGGGTAAAGGTAAAGGGATCCCTGACCATTAGGTCCAGTCGCGACCGACTGGGGTTGCACGATCATCTCGCGTTATTGGCCTAGGGAGACGGCGTACAGCTTCCAGGTCATGTGGCCAGCATGACAAAGCCGCTTCTGGCGAACCAGAGTAGCACACGGAAATGCTGTTTACCTTCCCACTATAGTGGTACCTACTTGCACTTTCAGTAGCACCTTAGAGACCAACTAAGTTTGTCATAGGTATGAGCTTTCGTGTGCATGCACACTTCTTCAGATACGTATCTGAAGAAGTGTGCATGCACACGAAAGCTCACACCTATGACAAACTTAGTTGGTCTCTAAGGTGCTACTGGAAGGAATTTTTTTTTAATTTTTTGTTTTGACTACGTCAGACCAACACGGCTACCTACCTGTAACTAATACTTACACTTTGACGTGCTTTCGAACTGCTAGGTTGGCAGGAGCTGGGACCGAGCAACAGCTCACCCCGTCGCTGAGATTCGAACCGCCAACCTTCTGATCGGCAAGCCCTAGGCTCTGTGGTTTAACCCACAGCGCCACCCGCGTCCCTGGTCTATGATGGGGTATGGACCAGCAATTGGGTGAGGTTCCTGATCTTGTCATTTGGCTTGTTGTTCCTGAATCGATGCTAGCTGTATGGATTTGATCTGAAACTGACTCAACCCAAGTGTCACTCTTAAACTCAGAGGAAGTTGCAACACCGTGTCTCTTCACAAAATGCTCATGAACAGCCCTACAGCAATGGATGTTAAGGTCCCGTGTATTTTTGTTCTAGTTTGATCATAGCTCATATTTCATTGTTGTCACTCTTACCTGTCATGGGTGAAAGCAGCTGATACAGCTGCTGCAGGGATGGGGAGAGAAAATGGAAGCTACAATGTTTGAGCAGAAGTTTGTTTTACTCGGGCAATGCCACTACGGATTGTGACCTATGTTGCTGGTTTTTTTTGATGGGCTGACTGGAACTGTCCTACCTTTTGGTATCGAAGTTGTCTTCAGTCAGCTGTGAGAGTTTCTCAACCCTGTAATTTCCTCCTGAAAGCTTTTGAGTATGCCATGACTGAATATGTATGGTATGAACAGGAAATAAAAAGTTAACCCCTAAATCAAGTATTAAATCAAGTAACAAGCCTTCTGGATGTCTGTTCCAAATTGAACCTCATTTAATTCAGTGGGGAATATTATTATTATTATTATTAATAATAATAATCAATAATAAATTAATAATAAATTAATAAATAAACAAATATTTCTAATGCTGCCCATCTGACTGGGTTGTCCCAGTCATCACTCTCAGAAGCTTCAACCACTCTGTAGCATTGCTCAGTGCTATTTTTCTAGAAAAAGAGGTGCCAGAACTAACCACGGATGCCTCCCTTGTTCTCTTACAATGGCAATGGTACCCACTTGAGGTGCCAGAACTGAGTTCCAGTGAGTTCCTGTTGAAAAAAAGCACTGGCATTGCTTAAAGTAAGCAGACAAGGACCTTATCTGTACCTGGATGGGAGCCCTACTGGAGACACTGCACTTTCTAAAGTTGGCCCTATCTGTCTCATTTCACAGCTCTTCCAAAACAAAGATGGATTACGGTTGCAGTTCTATACATAGGCAGCCCTGTATACCGAAGTTGTTGACGTTTGACATTTTATTGTGTTTCTATATTTTGCTGGAAGCATGCTAGCTTGGGAGGTGCGAGGCAAGCCACGTGGTTTTCAAAACCGTATCTGTTCCATGCCCCTTAACACCTGCCTCAATCTGCCTAATAGTGGAGCCAGAATATGCCCAGAGTGGCTGTGGCAATGTAGTCAGATGGGCGGAGTACAATAAACAAACAAAGTAGATTAATATCATTAGTTTATGGATAGATCACCAAGAGGCTGCAAGTGGATGGGATTGTAATCCACGAAACTGCATTGGCTCTCGGATCTGCCTTCTTCCTTAGCAAAGGCAGGCTGCCTTGCATGGCCTCAATTCATGCAATTTAACCCAATTTCAAAGCAAGCTTGTGTACTCAAGAAGCCCTGAGTGCTGGTGCTTTATAAAGGGATCAGGGGATTTCTATCAGTATTCTCAGCACCTTAACAAAAAAGCGTCCACAGATTACACATTTGTTTTGGAGGGGGAAGCCATGACAATGAAACCAGGTGAATGGTGCAATGTAAATTGCCCTAAGCAAGTGTGTGATTGATTTGGGAGTAACAGGACTTGTAGATCACATCATGCAATACAATGCTTGGATGCCTAATTGTGGCCAGTGCCTATTAGGACTGATAGCATAGAAGGCAGAGAAGCCAACAGGAGACAGAGACAGAGCTAGTCACAGGCAGAGCCAACTCATTCTAGTTCGAATCCCCATGACGGGGTGAGCTTCCGTTGCTAGGTCCCAGCTCCTGCCAACCTAGCAGTTCGAAAGCACATCAAAGTGCAAGTAGATAAATAGGTACCGCTCCAAGCGGGAAGGTAAACAGCGTTTCCGTGTGCTGCTCTGGTTCGCCAGAAGCGGCTTTGTCATGCTGGCCACATGACCTGGAAGCTGTACGCCGGCTCCCTCGGCCAATAATGCGAGATGAGCGCCGCAACCCCAGAGTCAGTCACAACTGGACCTAATGGTCAGGGGTCCCTTTACCTTTACCTCCTGAATTAATTCAAGGATGATATGAAGACTGCGAAGGAGGAGCATGACTGGACAAAGACAGATAGGGAGGGAATGACCAAAGCCAGGCTGAGATTGCCTGGGTGGTACTCCATTCACCCTAGTGAAGCAGCCTCCACTGGTTCATTCTCGCTGTTGCAGCCAGATATGACACAGAAAAAGCTTCACTAAGACTGCAATCCTGCATCTGCTTACCTTGGAGGAAGGCTCACTGATCTCAACGGAACTTATATTGGAGCAGATATGTACAGGCTTGTGCTGTTACTAAGATGCCTTCCATGCCCCAGTACTCCCACCCCACACATTTTCGTGTATGTAGAATTACAGAATTTTAGAGTCATGAAATAGGAAAAGGATATGGAGTGGGTAGTCTTGAGGGGATGGAAGGCAAGTCATTTATGTTTAGGAAATATGGGATTTAACACAGGTGTGGGGAGCCATTGGCTCTCCAGCTGTTGCTGAACTACAACTCCCACCAGCCCCAGCAATTGTGGCCAATGATCAGCGCTAATGGGAGTTGTAGTTCAGCAACATCTGGAGGAGGGCCAGACAGTTCCTGATTCATCTGGAGCTGCTTGCCACACAGATCCAGATATGGGGCAAGTCAGTTGTGGTAAAGGCAGGTTCTATGACACAGAATTACAGACTCACCCTGCCTGGCACTATCAGAGAATGTCCACTGCATCCCTCTCTTTCACCTTAGCTTCTTTTGAAACTGGAAGGTAACTCTCCCCACTCCCCACCGCCTTTCTCAGTTCTTCAGGAGCTACTCAGTCAGAATACTTGCTGTTGTTTAACAAAATGGGTAGAGCTGCCTGTAAAGGGGAACAGCCACAAAATCAATTCACTGAAGCCAAGCGATTAGTTTGAAATTGTGAGCCTCTGAGCTGTGCCTGAGTTACTGCTGACGGTGTCCACAGAGCGCCTTGAAAGTATAGCTTGAGGGGAATATGCCTTGAGCAAAATTGATTCTGTCTGGAGGACAGACAGTGCTGTAATAGGCCAGAGCAACAGGGAGAACTTACTTAAGCGAGGAGGGCTGGACACCTTCAATTATTAAGCACAAAGTGTGGCATTCTCATCAAAATTTGTGTTTTATGTTGCAGTGAATGGCTGTGATCTGCTGTTCTAAGTGGTGTTTTTCTGGATACGTGCTGTGTGAGTGTGCACATGCTTCTGTGTGAGAGATCTAAGCCAAACTGTGAGAGTAATGATATTAACGTCCTCCTATTCTCATGCATGAACATTTGGAAATGGTAATCAACTATGGCCATCAATAAATGCCACCTCTCTTGTCCTTCAAGCCTGTCTTCAAAATCTCTTCCTTGAAGTCTTTGGCCTCCATCTGATACTGACTCCCCACTGACACTAACCCTAAGTACCAGAAACTGTATTGACACATATTTTTTTTACCCTGTTACTCCTTTCCTTTCCCTCCTTCTGTGGAAATTTAGATTGTGATTGACTGAGCATTTTGTCTTTTTTTTTTTTTGCTTATGATTTACCTGCAAAGTGCCATGTACATTGTAGTGCTATAGAAATAATTCAGTTAATTTGACTCTCTACTTTCATTGAAAGATACAAACATGATTCTCTAAGTATTCAAGGCCAAGGATGGGACAGCATTGCCTTAAGCCAGTCTTTCTCAACCTTGGGTTCCCAGATGCGGTTGGACTACCACTCCCATCATTCCTGATTGCTGCCCCTGCTGGCTATGAATGATGGGAGCTGTAGTCCATCAACATCTGGGAACCCAAGGTTGAGAAAGGCTGCCTTAAGCCCTCAACATGTCAGAAAAGCACAGTCTTTCCTTCTGAAATGGGATCTACGTTTTGAAAAAAATAATGACATTAGATAACATAAAATGTCATAGATCTCCCCCCCCAAAAAAAACCCCACTGCCATTTGTAGATTGAAAGTTTGGTTAGTTTTTAAAGAAAAATGTTGGTGAGTAAAGAATTTCTCATGAAGGACTGAAGAGTCTTGACAATATTTGTAGAGGGGGATGGAAGATAGTTAGCTTTCCACAAGCACAAGCACAATCCTTCCATATTGTGACTGGGCTGGCAGTGTAGACCAGGGGAGGGCAGGCTCCTATTTACTTGTTAGATCAAATTTGGGTTGTTGTTGTTGTTTACTAGCACACTGATATCCACAACAAGAGGCAGGTACAAAAGACACATTATTAGAATTAAAGAACATGGAGCATATAGACATTTTCTGAACCTAGGCATTATATTCAGTATCAGAACTGAACTGAGGCCACAATCCTATCCTACAAAATTCCACTCCTAGTTAGCTTTCTTCACTTCAGAAGAAGAAGAAGAAGAAGAAGAAGAAGAAGAGGAGGAGGAGGAGTTTGGATTTGATATACCGCTTTATCACTACCCGAAAGAGTCTCAAAGCCGCTAACATTCTCCTTTCCCTTCCTCCCCCACGACAAACACTCTGTGAGGTGGGTGGGGCTGAGAGACTTCAGAGAAGTGTGACTAGCCCAAGGTCACCCAGCAGCTGCATGTGGAGGAGCGGAGACGCGAACCCAGTTCACCAGATTAGGAGTCTACCACTCTTAACCACTACACCACACAAAGCCTACGTAATTTTGGTGAGGATAGATTGTTGTGCTGCTTATGTTAAATAATCAGGAGTCAGAAATATTCCAGATATACAGAAAACCATGCAGAGATCTACCAGTAAATCCCATGAAAAGCGAGAACGTTCTGTTGTAACATTATATTTTCAAAAAGAAAAATAATTAAAAGAACTCCAATGCTTTTAATGGCAACTCATTACTTTCTGAACGTTGGAGCCAAGAGGACTGGGTGGGTGACAGATTTCTTAACATCTTGTGATGGAAAAGCCTTTCTTTGATCTACAGTAGTGTAAGGTCCAGAAAAGTTCTGGTTTCCATCATACTGTTAGTAATGTTCATTATAATCTTTGTTTAAAATATTTCTGCTTTTAATGAGGACCAGAATATATATATCTATCTATCTATCTATCTATCTATCTATCTATCTATCTATCTATCTATCTACCGGTATCTATCTATCTATCTATCTATCTATCTATCTATCTATCTATCTATCTATCTATCATCTATCTATATAGCAAACAGGCACTGGACCCAGAATTAGCCCCTATTTGTGTGCGCAGCACCCAAGGGTAGAGCTACACATTAAAGCTGGACCAAATATATGGTAAGGGCTAAAGATCTGTATTATAAATGTCAATAGTGTACATTTTGAGTCGCCAGACTCGCCACAGATAAATGAAACAAATATGATGTTATTTAGACCATGAAAAGTGAAATTTAGATCAGGGAGTCAATGTTTCTCTATATGCATTGCAGCCTCCACTCCTCTACTGCTTGCAGTGCATTTTGCAATCCCACTTCACCTCTACCTCTCGCCCAGGAAAAACCCTTTTGATAGTGATTTCCTGGGCCTGCAACTTCAAATACAAATAGCCTCAATTGTCTGCAGTTGTGTGGTCATCACCAAAACTCCCGCTTCTCAAATCCAAAAAAGGGAAACTATTCTTTGTATCCAGTCATGACTGAAAACATAAGCAGAGCCCTGCATAATCAGGCCAGAAGCCATCTTGTTCAGCATCCTGTTCTCACAGTGACCAACCACATACCCACCCCCTGGAAGTCTGCAAGCAGAATCTGCATACAACTGCATTTCCCCTACTTGTGATTCCCAACAACCGGCCTTCAGAGACCTATTGTCTCTGAGAGTGGAAGGAGAACACAGCCATCATGGTTGGTAGCTTTTAACAGTCTAATTCTCCATGAATTTGACTATGAGCCAATGACCGACTCTGCTTCTTCTTCAACACGTGAAACACTCTTGGTGGAAATTAATACTGCTACTGGTATACTGCCAGTGTTATCAACATTGTTCTTAAAACGTGATCTTTTTGAGGCCTATTGAAGGATGAATCCTTCTTTCAGCTTTTAAACAGAAGTCGCAGACAGCAAGCCAATGGTTATGCCAGGGACTTGATTAGCAGACAAGAGATATTTCCTTCCTGTCCCTCTGCCAATAATTTCTATTTGTACCACTGACTCTTATCTAATTGCTCCCTACCATTTACAGATACAATAAAACAGCTCAGTGAGAAGAGGGAGGTCAATAAAGAGTAATGCCATGAAAAAAGGACATGCACACACAAAAAAGCTCATTAGGGCTGGAGCTGCTGCGTGTCCTGTCAGCCTCATCATTAGCTATTTGGAACTCTTTCTGAGGTGAATATAACCGGGCTGCGCTGAATCACTCATCTGATTTGAATTTCATTGCAGCTTTTCTAAGCAGAAGAGTGAGATGGGAGCTCAGGCACAGAAGGAATGACTTTGTGACAGAGCAATGCCAGTTTTTGATGGGTGGTGGAGTTCCATGTTTGAGAGTGCTCTCAGCAAAGTACCGGTATCCTCTGGTGGGCCATCTCCACCATGGCATCACCCAAGGACCCCCTTCCCCAACTGTGTGCCCTTCAGATGTTTTGAACTACAATTCTCATCAGCCATGGCTGGGGGAGCCTGCTCTAGGACACTGTGGGGAATTGAAACAATGGTTAGTGCCAGTTGCTTGGGGCCCAAGTCAATAAATAGTATGAAGGGAAAGGAAGGGGCAGACAGTGGCAGGCTCTATTAGGGCCTTGGAGGGCCTAGTGACTGCCTGAGGATACTGGATATAGATACAGTGGAACCTAGGTTTTGGACCATGTCACAAGCTGAACAATTTGGAACCCGAACGCCAAAAACCCAGAAGTAATTGCTTCCATTTTTGAACGTTCCTCGGAAGTCGAACGGCTTCCGATATGTGTTTTTCATTTTTTTTCATTGACTTTGCAGCCAGCCCATTGATCTTCAGTTTTCGAATGTTTCGGAAGCTGAATGGTCTTCCGGAATGGATTACGTTCGAAAACCGAGGTTCCACTGTATAGATAAGAGAGGGTGGGTGGGATGATTTTTTGTGTGTGTTACAAAACAAACACATAAACAGGGAAAAGTACATACAGCATCTCCACTTTCAGTTTGTAGAGTCATTTCATGGTTTGTCTGCATTCGTTATGAGACACTATTGTCATAGACACTGTGTGGTTGGGGGACAGGAGAGGGAAGAGAGAGAGAAAGAATGAGGGAGAAATATAGGGAGGGAGAATGATATTTCACTCCATTGCATAGAGTTTGTGCAGGGTTTTTGTGTCAGCGTCACGTGGGTAGGTCCTTTGTTTATATATTTGTTTATTTTTATTGGCATTACGGGATGGGGGGGGGTGTCCAGAGCTTGGTTGGTTGAGTTCAGTCGTTTGCAGCATGGTTTGTTGGTTTGTATGTGTGTGGGGTGTGTGTGTTGTTGGGTCAGGCTAGCCATATTGTATGCTGTTGGGGGGGATAGGTAATTGTCTTGTTCGGCTGCATATGTGATAAAGGGGAGCCACACTGGGGTGAAGGCTTGTTCATGTGCTAGTTTAAGTTTGTTGGTTAACTTTTCTAGTAGGGTAGTTTCCCATACATTTTGGTATCAGTGGTCTAAGGAAATTGGTGCCAGCCCTGGTGGCGTGAGGGTAGGAAGATGAGCAAAGCATTGAATGCTGTTTCCAATGGGACTTGCAATGGCTTTGTTTAGAAAAGGATATGCCCAAACCCCAGAAATGTAAACACTACATGATGGGCCTAGGCTAGAATCCAGGGGTGCCTTAATGATTCTAAAAAGTAAAAAAAGAGAAGAAGACTGCACAATAATTTCCGTTTCAGGGCTAATCGTAATACCCTGAAGGATGACGGATTGCTGTAATTATCTTTCAAAATAATGAAGTGGCTTGATAAATGCAGTGGAAATGTACTAGGAAACCCCGACTTCTTCCCGCCTGCTCTTTTTAGTCAACGGTAAGGGCACCCAAAGAATAGGACTTTGTGCATTGAGGGGCATCTAATCCTGCTACTGTAGAGCAAAGAGGGACAATATTTTTTGGCTAGAATGGAGGCTGTCCAAAAAAGAGGAAGGGTTTTTAACAGTAAACAAACAGCAGGTTAGAAAGGATACCTGCCAGTCTAGGCAAAGATCCCATATAACGGTTGCTTATTTGAATTGGAGAGGATGGCTCTGTCTTGACATAATAACACTGCAAACAAAGTGAAATTAAGAAGAGAAACACCTAGATCATAGACACCCACTTGAGCTGCCATAGTGCAAATAGCGTTTTGGTCCTGGGCACGAATGCGTTAGCTAAAGCAATGCCACCTTGAGGCTCGTAATCAAAACTAGTGTGTGATGTTGCATTGATAGCACTGTTCCTGGGCCAGTCTAACAGATCTTGGGAAGCCGTGTATAGGTGGAACGTAACATCTCGTCTTCACTGCCAGCACCAAGCAAAGACTTTACTGGACATTGACCTGCTCCCTTGCGACCAGCAGCAAGTAGAAGTGTCAGTGACTACTGCTACTCTGGTAATGGGGCAAGATTCCGATCCACTGAAACTCTGAAGCCTGGTTTTATGTGCATCACCTTCAGGGCATAGGAATGGGATGCAGCATTCAATGAAGGGTGGGTGAATAGGACCTCCCAAAATTCTCTAAGCTATTTGTAGGTAGTAAAATTGAGGCATTGGGTAGAGATATTGCCAGATATTTTTGGGGGCTGATAATGGGTAAAATTCTCCAACAGGGTTTCCTTCAAAAAATTTCTTCTAAGGAATTTTGTCTCACCTAACGTGGAATGAAATGCTATTGTAAGTTCACATTGATGAATGAAAGAAAGCAAGAGGATTGGAAGGAAGAGGAGTAAAGGCTACTGCCTCCTTCAACAGCATTAAAATAAATAAACAATATTGAAATTAGATCCACAGTTGCACCCAAAGTTTGTGGATAGTGAAACTGGGGAGGCCATTTGACCAGAACAGTCTCCAAGGAAGATTTGGAATTTTCCACTTTTCTAGGTGTTTGATAAAGCCCCGCTCCACCTTTTTAGGTCCTTTCTAAGAAATTTCAACCTAGCCCAAATCTGAATTGATTAACGAAAAAGTATTTGCTAATGCAGAATGATCTGTCCAGCAGAGATGTGCGACGAGGGGTACTTGTGGGCTTTGGCAAAGGATAGGCAAGTCTCAGTTTATCACTTTTCCAATTTTAAGTAAGCTTTTTCACATTTCCTCATAGAAATTCATCAGTATTTCAGAGCGAATTTCTCTTAAGAGATTTGAATGCAATATGCCTCAAATGCACTTTTTTTGCAAGCAAATTGGTCCAATATAATGCATTCTTGTATGTTACTTTCATTAACACTTTTTTAAATGCATACCCCACCCTGAATTATACATTTCTGAATGGATTACTTGGTTGGAGAACTGTACCGCAAAATTCAGAGAAGGGCAGATTTGCAGGATGGCTGTGTTTTGGCCTGAGTCAGGGGTGCCAACTCGAATAAAATATTGTGGGGGCCCAGGTAAGCCTCACCCTGCATAATAGATCACATGATGCAGTGCACACACACTATTTGAATGGGAATGCCCATCAACTTTGGGGCTCCCCAGTCCCCTCAAATATTTTATTTTGGGGGGCCAAAGCCCCCACAGCCCCTGGGAGTAGGTTTCTATGGCATGAGTAATGCTCTGGGAAGTGTGAATTGGGTAGGTCCTCTTTGAGATGTGAACTGAACTGAATTGCTCCCTTACCCCTAGCTTTGGCTATATTGAAACAGGATGCCTTGCACAATGTGTTGCTAATAATCCAAGGGCATTTGCATGAGTGACATTCAGAAAGTCTTTTGGTCTAGAATGCTGAAGTTGCTTACACAGACAAGGGAGCCGCTTCAAATGAAAGAAAAAAGAAAGAAATGCCATCCTTATCAGGGGAGGTTTGGCATGCACAGAGATTTTACAAAATGAAATAGGTCTGTGAAAAGGAAGCAACATGCTTAAGTACCCCACCACGCCCAAAATAAATGCAAGGAGTCGGGTGGAGTGGCAGAACTCTACAGAAAAGCTAATGACTAGTCAAAGAATAGGATTTAGCCATGCTTTGACCTCCCGTCAAACCATCAGAGTCACACCTGAGAAAAATTGGCTCGGTAAAGAGAAACCCAGTCAAGCAAGTCTGAACGGAGAGCAGGCAGGTAGCCGTGCAAAAGCCATTGCTTAATGTGTCTTGGTTTGTAGCATCTGTGCCAAGGTGAACATCGACTCCCATTCACATGAGAAAGAATGAACAGTGGGAGAGGCACCAAGGGATTTTGTGTTTGTGTTGCACGTCTCAGAGAGAGGAAGGAGAACTCCTCCATCTGCACACTGACTCCAGACTACAACCAGGTGGCGAGAGGGCTTCCTGAGCCCAGAGCTTGTGCAACGGGCTACCATTTGTGCTGCAGCAGATTCAGCAAGCAAGCTCAACCCCAGCGGCAATTGTGGGCTCTACACAAGATTCTGAGTGCAGCCCTTTGCATGGTAACAACAGCTCAGCTATAATGCTTTGGATTTCAAAGGGACATGCTTATGTTTGGGTACATGCTTTCTTTGGGAAGACAGCTTTCTGAATGAAGAGGAAGGAAAGAACAGCCTGCCACCAAGCTTTCATGGAGGCCTGCAAATGCCCTGGCTTTTCTTTATAATCTACCCCTCCTGCATAGAACGGCATTTCCCACCAGACACTTTCAAGCCACAGTGCCCATTCCAGCTTTTAATTGCTCTTTGAGCAAGAGGGCATCAGCGGGTCTTCCTCACCCCATTTTGCCTTTGCCATGAGAAAAAAGAAGACAAGACAAAGAGCTTGATTGTGCCACATCATGACCTCTTCCAGCCCCACAACAATATATGGTTATGGGAAGGAGCTTTCTGGGTAAAGGCTGTAATTTCTCAGCAATTTCATCTATGCTTTAATAAAGCTATGCTTTACTTTTGCACTACTCATAGCTCTTCCTTACACATCCCGAGTGTGGCAGACTTGACCCTGTGTGGAACATTCCTCTAGGAGCAGTTCCATGTGTTGGGTTAGCTGTGGGGAAAACAAGCCTTGCGCTGGAGTTTCCCCACAGCAAACGTAGAGTGTCTGCACATTTGAGCACATCAGTGAACCCTTGCTGGATCCAAGTTGCGCATATGTGTCAATGACAGCCATGCTTTATGCATTTGCTACAGGGGACATCAATGCAAGAAAGAGACTGGCGTTGTCTACTACAGCAATTGAAAGGTGGGGAACCCCCCTGGTTTGGGCTATTGTTCTTTGCCACTACAGGGCCCACACTGAATGCAAATTGATTGTCCCGCTGAACCTGCTCACTAAATCTTTTTTTCATGTTAACTTTCTAAAGTGCAAAAAAGGGGGAAATTAATCCAAAAGCAGTAAGCTTGTGTCTGGAAGATCGTACTGAAGGACACTTCCTTTTCTCTTTCACCCATCCTCACCCCAAACAGTGACTAAACATCCCACTGCCCCAAAGGGCTCCTCACTGCCAGTTTTAACTTCCCCTGTGGAGCTGGTCACCCCCCCCCCCCAGTCCATGTAAATGTGCATAGCCATTTCTTCTTCTCTGCAACATAGCAGCAATGGAAGCCATACAGGGGGAGGGAGAAGAAATGCACAAATGGAAATCTCGTTCGTGTCTTGCTAGCCATGAAAGCTAAATGCAGCACCAAAGAGAGTTACAAAAATATAGTTGGGCTAGCAATCCCACTGGAAATTTACTAATGCTATGAAATGTCAAAAAATAATGGTCATCTTTTCTGTATAGATATATATCATTCTTTCCCAAAGCCCACCCCAGGTTTACCGATTAAAATTAATTTTCTGTTACTTCTATTTGCACACACACACCACACACACACACACACCTTCTTTCCTGTAGTGCAGAATACCTTCCTTAAGTGGGTCCATTTTAAAGCCTTAGCTTTTCACAGTAACAATTTGCTTTTGTTATTTAAAGAAACATGGTGAGCATCTCAAATATTAATGGGTTTTTGTTTTTGAAAAACCACATGGCATCATGACTCCATGATCACACTGAGGTGAATGAGTTGTGTCTGAGTTGTGTATGAGTTGTGTCTGAGTGTCTTTGTCCCCAAAACACAACTCCTACCTCTTGCAATTTAAGAATTGAAGGCGCAACCAGATTCTCACTGAAATCTATGGACACATCTCCAAAAGGATGTTCAAGGATGTAAGTTACAATTTTAAATTCAATGCCATGGATTTGCACCACTCTCTGAAAAGGATATAGGACTGTTATCTAGCTATCAATATATATCTATATAATATATGTTCCTTTTTCTTGGATCATAAAATGATTGCTTTCTAATATGCAACTTTGGCACCCCTTAATCTCTAGTGGACCCCGACTCTCCCTTCCTTTTCTTTTCTTAAAAAAATCCCCTGGCCCAACTCATTCCATCTTCAAACCATACACGAACAACATGGGGCAGTATACAGTATATGACTTTTTTTTTCTCTTTTGCTTGTCTTTTTTGTTTTTTTGTTTTGCATTTTTTTTTGCGTGCTTGCTTAGAAACTGGTATGGCCTTACAGAGCAAGAGTCTGGTTTAAGCGTAATTGCAATCCTCTTTGCACATGGAATCATGAATCATTCCATCGGCTTTAGAATCTAAGCTGTTAATAGGCTAAAAAAAGGATTTATTTTTGCATTATAATTAAGCATGAATATATATTTAATATATTACACTGCTTGGACTGCCGCCGTAGCAACCCTAAACTTCCCAGTGCTGCAAAACAACTTGCCCCTCCCATAATCTTACCCCACTCAAGTTTTCGAAAGCTTTCTTCCCACTGCCCACCCCCCGTAATATTCCTCAGTTCATATATTTTGTTTTAAAAGTCACCCCCTTTGTTTTTTTTAAAATAGATATTGCCACATTCTTAAATTCATGCATCACTGCATTGCTATTGCACGTAGTGTGTATAGAGTAGCCACCTGTCTTGCCTTGAACCACCATCCATCCTCATCTTCTTGGAATTCCACCTACGAACCTTGCTCCCCAGCTCATGGCTTGTGGACATCTTCCCTTCGGACGATCTTGTAGATGATCCAGTAGAAAATGTTGAAGATGAGGAAAGCCATGGGGAAGCCGATCCGCGAGATCTTATCTATCTTCTTGGCCCGCTGGACGAAGAGCTTGCGCATCTCGGCGTCGGACTTTGAAGGGGGCGGCGCTGGGTTGGCCGTGTTGTTGTTATTGGCTCCCTTGACTGAGATGCCGTCCTTGGCCTGAAGGCAGGCGGGCCCCATCCCGTAGGCCGAAAAGTTGAACCTGCCTTCTCCGGTGTCGTCCTCCTGAAATATATTAAACATAGGGCTCTACTTACAAATAAGATATAGACCGTGCACCCTTGCTATAAGGCTCTCCTACCATAGCTTCAAAGTCCCTGGGGACAGGTTCCCTCTTGTCAGGCCTTGCTCAAGTTAGGCAACCCCCTCTTGGAGAGACCAGCCTTATAGATGGGTGCAGTAAAACGCACAGATGCAAAGCAGGGGATCCATTGGAAAGTGGGTTGACCTGCCTTTCCTTCGGGAACTGTTCCTTGTCCTCAACAAGATATCCCCTGTTTTGCTTCTGCCCCTCCTCCCCATCCATACCTTCTTTATTCTCGGCTTGCCCAGAAGGAGTGGGCTCCATGTAACTCATATAGCAAGAGTTGTTCCATGTGGATTTCTACGGAGTTACATGGACTTTGAGCAGAAAAGGCTCGTCCTTTAAAAGATACCTGCGTACAGCATCAGTTTTGATGGCCGATGCTCCTCTCTGTCTCTTTGGGGCTTTCCCTTTCCACTCTTGTTCCCTCCCTCAGTCTCTTGCAGAGATCTCTCAAGGTCATAGAGGCACAGCTACAGGCTCAAACTGGGCTAACAGTCACCGCAAGGGATTCTGGGACTGGGTCCTGCCGGTGTGTGGGAATGTGAGTAGGGCTCACGGTATCCTCACAATACTTAAGAACCCAATAAAGAATATTTTATGCTTCTATGAGCTAGAGAAAGGCTACATTCAGACTGACCTGCCTATTTTCGAAAGAGTTAGTTTAAAAATATAATAAATAAAAAAAATTAAAGATAGTGAGACATCACCTATGGGATGTATGAATATATGTTATACTTTAAACTGCCCTGTGCTCCTCAGATGAATTTAATACTGTATTGGCCTGAATATAAGCCTCACTCCCCGCTCCCCCCAACTCCGACCGTTAAAAGTTAAAGTGCGGCTTAAATTTGTGACCTTACAAAAATTGGCTTTTACGATATCGCTGCTGAAACAGACATCCGATAAAATGGAACGGGCATGAGTGCCTGCAGAATTTTAAGGGAGTGGCTTATATTCGGGTGCAGCTTACATTTGGGCCAATACAGCAAATTGATTAAATAAATAAGAAGTCTTGTCAGGGCCAGGAAAAGAAGCCAAATAACTGATGGCCTTTAATTCAGAATATGAAGCAGCTGTGATGATGCTCTGAACACAAAGGTCATTTAGCAATTCCACGAGCTCCTGGCCTAGATATTAGCATATAGAAGCTTCTGTTTTTCTAGCTTTCTTAAATATCAGTACACACAGAGTAGGACATCCAGTTTAAGACTCTGCATTCATTATCATGGGTGAAGCATGACCTTTCCAAGTTATATGCTGGGGAGCAGTTGGAGGAAAAGGTGTGGTGAAAATTGCCATCAGTTAACCTATGGACTTTGATTTAGACCAAGTTCCCTATGCATGGCTTTTCCTTTTCCTTTCTTTGCAGAGTATCTTTTAAGAGCGGCCTTGCATGGTATGGATGAATTGTACCGCCACAAGTTCACAGCAAGGAAGTATGAATGGAGTTGAGAGCGCTTTGGCAAATCTGAGCAAATAATACTGAATGAAGTTTTGCTTCACCTGGAGTTCGCTGCCAGGCATATGACTTACCTATGGAACTGTTTAGTCTCAGGAGCAGGTTGGATCTGTAAGCGCATCATCCCTGTTTCCCTTTCCTCCCCCCTCTCTCCCTGGGAATAGCACTGGCTCTCTAGAGTCAACACCAAAAGAGCTACCTGTTCTCTGTTCACACTGTCTCATTTCACACCTTGAACTGGCACAATGCAAGGCGCTGGTTTTGATGTTTACAGTACACTTTCTCAGCTGTGAAAATGTTCTAAAGGTGGTATTCAAAGAGTTATCCTGTTGAGTTTTTTTATATATATATACTTTTTCCAGACTCCCTTCACTCCCATGTGCAGAAATAACACAAAGTGCTTTGGAAAGTCTGGGTTTCAAAAGCAAAGGGAACTGCTGTACAAGATGATTAAAAAGTCCAACACCGTTTGGTGAGGGAAGAAAATCTCTTTGGAAAAGCTTTTGGCGAGGGAAGAAAATCTCTGAAATGTCCCTGTCTTTTCACCTTTGTTATCTGGAAGTTTTGCTCCCTCCTGGGCTCATTTCTTGTTTTCATTTTTTAAAAAACCATTAACAGCTTTATATCATTGACAATTTTTATTATTGGCTTGCCTTAGAATCACAGACTTGGAAGGTAGCACAAGGGTCATTTAGTCCAACCCTCTTTTTGCCCAACTTTGGGCTTCAACCCATGACCCTGCGATTAAGAGTCTCATGCTCTACCGCGCTATCCCAGCTCATTGTATCTTTGCATTTGGCTTGCAGGTTTTTGGCACTTTTTATTGTTTCAGTAGGTTTGTCAAGATTTCCTTTTTTCTTCTTCTTCTTCAAATGAATCATTCTTGTGCTTTGTGGCCTCCTTGATCCTGTTGCTTAACCATGCTGGCATTCAACATCCAGATGGCCCAAAGAATGTATCCTGATGAAAAAATATTCCCAGGGTTCTAAGAAAACCTCCCTTTCTTCCCCTCTCATCCTTCTTCCTGGGGAAAGATAGAAAAGGGGAGGTGATCTTATGCTGGTTTAATGGATAAAAGGAGAGAGATAGGAAAGATCACAGCATCAGCCTGCCGAGAACAGCTGCTCTCAGTGCTAGGCAGTGTTCTGCACTGTGTGTAGTTGCTGCCTGCTTTCAAGTACTTTAATAGATCTGTATGCTACTTCCCCCCCTGGGGAATTTCCATGCATGCATAATATTTGTCCTCAATTAGAACCAAGATAAAAGGAAGTCAGGAGTTCATAGAACTATTATTTCTACAGTTTTGGCACTAAACTATAAAAAGAGATTCCAATTTATTTAATAGGCAGATTTAGATTATGGTGACACAGGCAAACGTGGGTTATCAAATTATTAAATGGATTTTGCTACTTTAATTTACGTGATAGATGAAGCGTTGAAAATTACCACCCAGTTAAAAGAGAAGGGGCGAGTTAAGAATTGGGACGGGAGGCAGTCTTTTAACCTCAAGATGACTTGGGGGCTTTTCAAAGGTGGTTTTTCTTTTTTAAAAAATGTACTGTCTGCCTATCTTTCCATTTTAAAAAATAAATAAAAAAGAATAAAACCTTGCTCTGGCCAGCAGGTGGCAGCAATGCGAAGCAAGAAACTTATCTGTATCCCAGGAGTCACATTCTGCACTTTAGCCGTACCACAAAGATAGACTTCTGAAACTCATGGGGTTAGAAGCTCAACTCTAAGGACTTAGAAAAGTCTATGTGGAAATGGTGGGTATATTTACATTTGGGAAGGTAAAATTGAAGCCCATTGTAATATTAAACTCCCACACACCTAGTCATCCCACCAGCCAGTTTTGATATTTTTCAAAGAAAAAGCAGTCAGGAGATCTGGTTCAACTGCTTCCTCTCTCACCCCCCTGCCCGCCCTCCATGTCCAGTGCTCCACTGCTAGTGCTAATTCTTGCACAAGATTCAGGAGACTAGGTGTACAGACTGATATTAAATCTACACCTTATTCAGAAAGAAGAAAGAGAGAAAGAAAAAGGAAGAAAAGAAAAGAAAGGAGGCAAGCCTCAAGATGGTGATGAAAGGTAACAGAACTTTAATGAAATGATAACTCTAATTGAATTAATTAATTAATTGTCCCTATGCCTTTTGATTGAAATATTTCTCGAGGAAGAAGAATGGTTGAATTATTTTTGAGAGATGTTGCCTTACCAGAAAAATAACATTGTTCAATTTTCCTTTTCATTACAAGTTCCCTTTATTTCTCAGTATCATTTTCAGGCTAGCCTCTTTTTTTCTTTTCTCTTTTGTAGTGCCAGCCAACCTTTTTCCCTCTGCAGAAAGGCAACAAGCCACCACAAAAAAAGAAGAAACAAAGTACCTTCAAAGAATTTTTGTGGCAAAATAGTAGATTGTCACTCTTTTCCAGCTGCTCAGTGGGATATTTATTCCCTCTTCTCCATTTGCTTTGGGCTGGTATGAAGTCACCCTCACAAACCCACCATGAGTGAGGCAGGCAAAGAGCAAGTGGCTGGAGTGGTAGCAGGAACATGTCAAGAAGCTGCCTTATGTTGAGAGTCACACCCTTGGTCCAGTGTTGGCAAAGAAAAACAACTAGAGAATCACAGCGCCTGCTGTAGCTGCAGAGACTGGTAACTCATAACTGCCGCCTCCTGTGTTGCTTTTGTTGTGTTAGTGGCACTGAAGTGACCTCTCCAGGGTGCAAGTCTGGGCAGTTTGTATGGAGGTCCTGGGCTGCCCAGACAACAAGACCCCTATCTTGGCTTCACTGATGTGGACCAAAGGAAACCAGAGCAATATATTTGGCACCATCTTGGCTGCAGGAGTTGCCAGAAGGAGGAGTATGAGATGCCATCCAACAGTCTTAGGGACTATACTCCAGATTTGTGTAGGGTTTACTCCACAGTCTTTTCTTTTGCCAAAGATGTCCCGAAAGACAACAGGTATGGATTTCCCCATGGGAAGCCCTTCTCATGAATGAGTATGGACACAAGGCAATGGAGATTTAGTATCAGAGTTTTCCTTATTCTAGATGGGCTACCTTCCCAGGTGGATCAGCCCATCTGGCTTCTTGATTGTTGAAGCCACTCTTTGTTTCCTCTGCTCAATCCGCCGGAGTCTCTAGCTAGCTCAGTAATATCTGCACTGCCTAGCAGCAGTTCTGTGGAATCTCAGGCAGGTAATGTTCCAGGCCCTGCTTATAGATGCTGGGGACTGAATCGTCTCTGTGTAAAGCAGGTGCTCTGCTACTGAGTTACGACCCTTTCCTGCAAGTTACCAGAGCCCAAGGGCTAGTGACAATATAAAGAGGAAGCTCCGCACACAGCTCTAGCTTCTATGAAGCCAAAAGAAGAGGTCTAAATCCAATCCTTTTTCTTTCACCTCCCCTGCAACCCTCTCTGGTAAAGCCTGAACAAGACTACAAAGCACCTGTTTCAGGTTGTAACCCTGAACAAGAGCATGCTAAGGGCTGGGGATATACTGCAATGTTCTGTTGTAGACGCCACTTGCTGTTTTTTGTCTCAAAAATGTCTTGCCCCTTCAAAACACTTCTTTGGAGTAGGCAGGTTCAGAGTCAGGGAGGCACAAGGAGGCCTACCAAGTTCACCTTACTCAGCTTGAGGCCAGTCACTGACAAAGTTCATCCATACAGTTTAGCATCATTACAGATGGCCAGTCAAACTGCTTAAAAACCCTCCTTCCTTGGAGGTTTTAAAGCAGAGGTTGGATGGTCATCTGTTCTGGAATGCTGTAGTTGAGATCCCTGTACTGTAGAGGGTTGGACTGGATGACCCTTGTGGGGGGGTCCCTTCCAATTCTACAATTCTATGATTCGACAAACAATTCTATGATTGACTGGTGAGAGAGTTTGCTCTACTTACCTTTATATAGGAAACTGGCTACTTCAGCAGTGCAGTTCTAAGACCGTTCCTTGCCTCCCAACCCAGCTAAAGAAAGCAGCATGGACCCATGAATGATATCGCGGCACGTGAAGCAATGTGGACAGCATGACCGGGAGAGCTTCAGTTACAGGCACAGGCTCTTTGAATCGGTAGAGTTAACTTTTTGCAAAACTGGGAGAGCAAGCTGAATGTCAGAGAAGCAACTACTGCATTGGCCTTCTGTTTTGGTAGTTTCCCATCCATTCTCAAATGCTTCTCTCAAGCCACCTTAATATAACACATTATGGGCCGAGTTTCACCCTTTACACAGAGGGCAGGTTTAAAATGCCAATGATGGTGACCTTCGGCGAGCAGCACAGCATTTGAAGGGAAGGTGTTTGCCTGTAAACCAGGGCCCCTCAGAAATCTTTGGGCTACAGCTTCTGCCATCTTTGGCCATGCTGGCTGGAACTGATGGGAGATGGAGTGAAATAGATGACTACAGCTGTCCACCATGCACCAGAGAGCATTGATTGGCTGTAGCTCCTGGCCCCTTCCAAATGATACACACATCTCCCTTTCAAATATGGCTGCCAGGCTCGTCTTATTGGCTCATCGCTGATGTGCTCCAATCTTCCCTGTCCGAATGAAATGGTCTCCAGTGTCCATTCTTGATCAGGCCAGCCTTGCCCCAGGACCCGTCCATTTCAGCTGTGCTCTTCTACACGGCTGCGTCGGCTCGTGTATCGCTTACCTTATGGTGCCGCCTTCTCCTTCTGAACCTGAGCAGCTCCTTGTGCTGCCGGGACACAAAGTTGACAGCGGCATACTCCAGCAGAGCCGAGAAGACAAACAGCAAGCACACAGCCATCCATATATCAATGGCCTTCACGTAGGACACCTGGGGGAGAAGAGAGGATGAGGTTCACAACTGGAGCCAGGTGCTCTCCAGCCAGGTAGACTGGCAAGCCTAGCAAAGTCTGCTCCAAGTTAGCCAGCTGGGGTGGTTCGGTTGCATCGCTCTCTGCTTGAGGGAGGGCCAAAGCTAGCATAAATGTCCAACCACTTTCAACTTTCCCAATATTTGTTGATTCATTTTCCCAAGTACCCATTCCCTAGTACAACTAAAGGCCAAGCTACACATTCTGCTAACCACATAGCTTTGCCTTTAAGTGTAGGAAGGTGTTTTTTTTAAAAGCACTAATAATCAGTTTTTTGTGGGGGGGGGAAGGTGAATCTGGATTGAGACTCTAGTCTAAGGAATGGGTTGGGGGCTTTAATCTTTCAAGACCTTCCATAATAGAGACCTCTGTTGCTCCTGTTGCAATTTGCATTGGACCCCTCCGTTCGCTTTTCTGGAAACTCCTCCCCCTATGCAAATTGCAGATATGCCCTCCTATAATCTGGATCAGGTCCATAGGGAGGAGTAATGGGTTAAAGCCCTTTACCCGCTCATTAGGATCCTAATTTGTAACATCTCAGCCATGCAGACCGACTGGCAACTTGTGTAACCAGTCACTTAATGGCACAGATATTGAAATAGCCAAATATTATTCCCATGTCTCCTCCTCGTTCCACTACCTGCCTTTCCTCTGTTATCTCCCTTGGTGGCCTGTTTTCTGTATTGTCAATCCCACAGGGTAGAGATCCATCTTCTTCATGCAGTGCTAGGTGGGTGGCTCCATAATGTTTTTATTTATTTACCAGAATGGATATAGTGCTTGCTAGATAGAAGAACTCTATCATATTTGGTTGGTACATAATATAAAGCCTGCTCTCTCTCTCTCTCTCTCTCTCTCTCTCTCTCTCTCTCTCTCTCTCTCACACACACACACACACACACACACACACACTTATTATGTCAATGGAAATGGAATTCCCACTCCTGTATTTTGTCTTACAATAACTTGCCCCACACATTTCAAATAGATTTTCTACCCAAACAGAATGGATAGCTTCTGACCTTTGCTTGCAGTCTCATAGCACACACACATACATCCACGCACAATGGGCAAAGTCCCCTCTTGCCCTTCAACAGAGAGCAAATGAGTTTGAAACATTACTACAGGGTTTAGATAGCACTGAGATAGAAAGGAACACAGGAAGCTGCCTTGTACCAAGTCAGACAATTGGTCCATTTAGCTCAGGTTGTTTCAGAGTAGCGACGTTCCCAGTGTACTATGCCGGAGATGCTGGGGTCTGAACCACAGGCCTGTTGCATATGGAGTAGATGCTTTGCCACTGAAGCACCACAATTTTCCTCCAGTACGGAACCTACTGTATATTTATCAAGTTTCCCCCATGAATAATTCCATTCTCCCCCAGAAATTTCCATTTGTAATTTTGTTGCCTATTTTCTCCGCATGTTCTGGGTTTTGCTTTTTTTTTTTTAAAAAAAAGTGCAACAACAGATAATGCATTTGAGCAAGTGCTTCCTTTGACTTTTTAATGTAGGAAACTGCCTTGTATGGGGCCCAACCATTTGCCCTTCGAAGATCAGTACTGCCCACAATGACTGGCAGCATCTCTCCAGAGTTTCAGACAGTGGACATTCCCAGGAGATTCCGGGTATCGAACCTGGGATCTTCTGCATGCAATACTGATGCTCTACTGCTACTGCTGAGCTACCAATGTTACGTCCTTCAATTATTCTTCTCTCATCAGTCCTGGTTGAAAGACAGCGACTGATTTGTACATGCTATATTGTACATAACAGTGGTCTTACATGGCTCACATGCTGTTGAACCTATTGAAAGGATTTTATCTTTTATCCAATTTTTAGACCGTGGGGTACCCATGGATCATAATAGCCTATCTGCCCTTCTTTATTGAACTCAGGGTCAAAAGGAAGTGAAGCTATAGGGCAGGGGTGTCCAAACTTTTTTCAAAGAGGGCCAGATTTGATGATGTGAACATGCCTGAGGGCCAACCCAAAGTTGTTGACCTTTTTTATTGGATTGAAGTTGTTGAGCTTTTAAAAAGGATTTTACCCCAGGAAATAAACTGCCACAGGGGCCGGATTAAACCGGCTGGCAGGCCGGATTAGGCCCCCGAAACAGGCTATAGGGGATCGTGCTGGTGTCTCCTAAATTTGTCTTGGGATATGATGGATGGCACTAAATAGATAATAAACAATGAGCCAGACAGTTATTTACAGTATGTCTGGGTGGAAGCAGGAATCTAATAGGAGGCTAGAATCTCGAGCCTATAATGATGGTGAGATTTCTCATGAGAGAACCATGACTTTCCCTAAGAAGACGGTGCTGTTGGTGCATCTTCCTAGCTAATGCACTGACTCCTCATTCAACCCTCATTTATGAGAATTACACTTTGCTATTTTAAAATGTATTTTGTATCTTTGTAAATTATTGTCTTTATTTCTCTAGGAAACTCAGATGACTGTTTCTTTCTTTCTTTCTTTCTCCAGATGGTCTTCCTAGCAAGGGAATGGACAAACCGTCAGCTTCAGTGATCTTATATATATTCCCTTAAACCAATCGGAATTTAAAGTCCCATGCTGAATGTTACTTCTCTGATCACTCTTCACTGTGCCCTGTAACTCAGTCATTGTAAGGGCATCACATAATTTCAAGGTGCTTCATCGCAGCTCATTTGATCACTACACATATTTGGGTGAAGCAAAATCCCAACGGACTTTTTTTTTTCCCTTGGGGAAAAAAAAGACTCTTCAGAAGGGGATGATTTGGAGCAGAGAAGCCAAAGAGGAGGGAGTGCTTAATCCTGCTCTGATAATTTCTCTGCTCTAAATTGCGCCCCCTTCCACCAGCTGCTTTCCTCCCCACAGAATTTCACATCTAGGAAGGTAAAGATGCATTTGGAACATTTGGTGCAATTGTGGGTGTATGGTGCAACGAGAGAAAAAGACTCTCTCCCCAGATCAGCTTTTCTTTCAAACAGGTTTTATTACATGCATTTGCAAGCAAGGTTTAGTTCAGCCCCAAGAAATGATACTTTCAATAGGATCCCTTAAACCTGAACTGTAGCTATTACCTGGCTGGCTACCTGTCATCAAGAGTTAAATTAGTTCTGCTTTAACATCTTCTTTTTATTATTATGATTACCATTAGTTAATTAATCCATACTAATAATTTTAGACAGTTAATTCACAAGCTGCAATTCATAAGGACAGCTTAACAGGGGAGAAAGCAAGACCATGAAATGGTGATAACCAATATATAATGTGTTAATCACTAAACTTGAAGTCATTAATATTATATATTTTCTTCTAGGACTAGAGTAAATCTTCTGGTATAATCTAATTAAATGTATATATTTATAAATGTATATATTTTAAATATACAGCTTTCAAAAAATAATAATTTTATTTTCTTGTTCCTTACCTACTCTGAATCTAATTACCGTAAATGCATAAGTACCACTGTTTAAGTATTCCATGGTCTTTTTAGCTGATTCTCTATCTGAGGATCTTCTCTGTTTTTTCCATTTATTTGGATTCACAATTCATGCTGCAATTATCATATTATTAACCTGTTCTTGCTCGTTTCCAAGGACCACATATTCATTATATTATCAAAAGCTTCCTTGAAAGACTTCGGTAATACACAAAATACCCTTAAAAATATATAACCTTTATGACATCATTTGAAAACTGATGGATTTTGCCATTGTTTCACTGCATATGGAAATAATCTGCTCCTGGAGATATACAATGCCAGCACACACCCACTATTTCACTAATGATTTGGTTTAATTTAACTGGTGTTAAACGCTTTATCTTTCACTGAAGCTTACAAAAGAAAGTGAAAGGGATCCACCGGTTATATATGCTAGGGGTTAGGGGTATGTGGGAAACAGCTGAGGAATATGCCAAGCTGGTGTTTTGAAAGGCGTTAGCTGCAAAAATCTACTTAGGAGTCTCCTTCTTTGGAGGTCTTTAAGCAGAGGCTTGACAGCCATCTGTCAGGAATGCTTTGATGGTGTTTCCTGCTTGGCAGGGGGTTGGACTGGATGGCCCTTGTGGTCTCTTCCAACTCTATGATTCTATGATTCTAGGAACAGAAGAAGCTGCCATTTACCAGATTGGAATATTTGCCCATTCAGCCCACTATGTCCTGCTTTGACTGGCAGCAGCAGAAGCCTTTCGCACCCCCTGCAACCCAACCCAACTAGAGATGCTCTAACTGAGCTCTGCCTGCTCCCATAGGGATTTCTGAATTGCCTGCTTCAAACAGGACATGTTACCTTGGGCAAAGATGCTCGGGAACCGGAGCTCTGTGTGGTCATAGTGAGCACAGTAGTGATGCCCAGACCAACTCGGGCAGGCGCAGCATCCATGTTGATCCAGAAAGAGATCCAAGAGAGAATTACAATCAGCAGACTGGGGATGTACATCTGGATCAGGTAGTAGCCCATCTGCCGCTCCAGGTGGAAACGAGCTTCTATGCAGGTGAACTTGCCTAGGAATGAACCAGGAAAAGGTTAGCCTAATGGGGACCAGCAGGGGCATGGGAGAGTCTTGATAGGAAGCATTTTTAGGCAAGAGGTCACCTGCTCAAATAACCATTTCATGCCCAGGCCTGGGATTCAGCTATATAGCTGCAAATATAATGTTCTAAGTGCACTATACAAATGTGACACTAGATGGTGCTGATGAGTTAATGACAAATTCCACATATATTTTACAACATTTTTTTAAAAAAGCATTTTCACAGTGTTTTGTTTTTTTAAAATATATATATCTGTGTAGATTCAGCCCTGGGCACAATTTCAGGGCTGCTTCACAGGTGACACTTTCCCTAAGAGGGAAAGATGTGCAGATTGCAACATCCTAGTTAGTACATATGTTGGGAAATTGTGTTGGGCAGTCGGTTCCCAGCGCAAAGTAGGCATAAGCTCTCACTTGCTTCTGGGTTTCTTTGCCCTTTCAAACAACAGAGCAACAAGTATTTAGCGGCTTCCTATCAGGAATACTAAACTGCAACCCACCTGTGGGGATAGATGTGTGTGCTTCAGCCTGCATATGTCTGAATTGAAGGAATTATTGAAACTGCATGCTCCACCTCCCAAATTAGAGGCATCCCACGTATACAGAGAGAGCTTGTTTACGAAAACCTTTCAGAGATTTACTTGCAGATTCTATGAACTGTCAAGGGTTGCATCTAATGATAGTTCTGCTTAGAGTAAACTCATAGAAATTGAGGAACATGACTCACTTAGTACAACTTGCTCGGGAGATTATGGTAAGGGTAATGTGAATGTAGCAATTTTTCCTGGATTCCCAGTACCATTCTGTATAATACAGGGTTGGTATGACACCACTGCGCTGTGTATTACCTCACCCTTGCCTAACATCGTAGGTTGCAGTGAGGGTGTGGAAACTAACAATGTGATGACTAGGGGTGCTGGAGAATTCTAGTGAAAACAGAAACAAGATTGGAAATCAACAATGTTGACTTATTCATCCCATATTCGGACTGGAAACCAGCCCAGCAAATGCAATGTTGTTCATGCTTTCAAGTTGCAAGCAACGTGTTATTGACTAGGGTTCCGCACCCCTGCCATTTGCATTGCATTTTCTTTGCACTGAAATGAATGGGGTGGAACAGCATAATGACAATGTGACTTAAGCAATTGACTTAATTAATTATGTCAATTAGATCATTTTGCCACAGCAAACAGTGTGCCAAAAACAGGGCTTTTAGCGGAAGATGGGCTGCAGTGGAACGGAACCAGAGCAGCATGCAATGAACATGTGATACAACAGAAAATGATGCCTAGTGATGGGATCTTGTCAAATTACTAGGAAGGAGGGAGGGAGTTCCTCGTCTCTTGTAATACATAGTTCTGCCTTTAAAGTGTTCCGAAAACAAGAAGCTGCTGTAAATAAAATTTTGGTCCGATGTAGCAACTTTGCTAACACACTATCAATTACAGGTAGGTAGCCCTGTTGGTCTGACGTAGTCAAAACAAACAAACAAAAAATCCTTCCAGTAGCACCTTAGAGACCAACTAAGTTTGTCATTGGTATGAGCTCTTCAATCTGAAGAAGCTCTTCGATCTGAAGAAGTGTGCATGCACACGAAAGCTCATACCAATGACAAACTTAGTTGGTCTCTAAGGTGCTACTGGAAGGAATTTTTTATTTTATTTTTTGTTACACTATCAATTAGATTAGATGGCTTGTTGAACAAGTGGAATGGTTGGTGTTTATCACTAAAGAGAAATGCTGAACAAAATGTGTGGAGCCAGAATCTCATCAGTTGACGATTTCTAGGGAGAAATGTTTGGCGTATATTGGCCATCCCTGACATGCATTATAATGCTTAGCATGGTCATGCAAAAAGTGCAAGTCCACCACTGACCTGTATTGTAATGCTTTGTGCAGTAGCGCAAGTCCTTTTCTTCCTTTAGGATGAACTGAGGCAGGGTTAAATCATCAGCAACCTGCACAGCTCCTTTCTCTTGCCACTCAAATATCAGATCGTTCATTGTGTAGCCAACTACAAACAGCAGAGGGAAAAACGAAACACTTGAGCATGAGCTGTGATTTGGACTGGATTCAAATGCTTGGAGGGGGCAAGAAATAGCCCCAAAGTTGCTTTGAGTTAGGTGTGTTTCCCAATCCTGAATAGGTTCACTGTGGTAGGGATGTTGGGGTGCGCACATTTGCAAGCATGGATTAATTTAAAGACATATAAAAAGAAGTGTACACAGGGCAAAATGGCACCGGGGGCTTAAGGTAAAATTCAGATGACCAACTGACATGGCTGACATTCACATCTAGTACAATGGTACCTTGGTTCTCAAACTTAATCTGTTCTGGGAATCCGATTGACTCCTGAAACCATTCAAAACCAAGGCACGGCTTCCAATTGGCTGCAGGAGCTTCCTGCACTCAATCGGAAGCCGCGCCAGACATTCGGCTTCCAAAAAACATTTGCAAACTGGAACACTTATGGATTTGCAGTGTCCAGGAGCCGATTTGTTCGGCAACTAAGCCATTCAAGAACCAAGGTATGACTATAGTACAAACCTTTTGTCTCTTAACAGCAAGATACACACATATAACGGATGCTGCTCCCAGCCAGATAGTTCACAATTTACAGGAGGGTCAAAACTAGATGCTAGGGTAAATGCAGAACTGCTACCTAGAGTGGCTGCTGCTCATTTAGTCTTCTCCTCCCCTTATCTGACACCTACATGCCTTGTGATGTGTTATCACGACATTCTGCATTATCTGGGCTCCACCACTGGCAGCTAGTGGTGCAGAGCAGGGGTGAAGAAATGCGAAACACCACAGCACCACGAGTTCTATTAGACACCAGGTGGACACCAGGGAACAAGGCACATGGCAGCCAATTTTGTTGATGGCAGAGCATTCAGCACAAAAGCCTTCATCAACCTGGTACCATCCAGATATAGCTGGACTACAGCTCCCACCAGCCTCATAGGAGTTGCTGTCCAATGCCAACTGGAGGACACCTGGCTGGTGAAGACTGTGCCCTAATGCCTGTGTTGGCCCCTTAAATGGACTCAACAGGAATGAAGGACAGAGGACAAAGGCTGATAAATAATGAGCGAGCATTGTATCGCACAGTCTTCTCCAGACAAAGGATTTTGTTGTTGTTGTTGCCCTCTACCCCAGAGTATTCTCCATTGAGAATCTGTTGAAGCAAGCTAAATTTAAGCTGGACGGATTGAACACTGGCAGGGAGTGTGATCAGAGAAGCATGAAAACTTGCACATGACAACACAGTCTGTCCCAATGCTTCATCTCTTCCTTCTTCCCTCCGGTTTCTCTTTCATAATTGGAGGATTCGGCTAAGAGCTGAGCAGATGATGCAGTGGAAGTCTGTGTGCAGAATGGCAGCTATTTTTAGAGGGGAAACCTTCAAGACTCACAGCTCTCCAACTGCATAATACATGTCTGGACGTCCATGGGGAAGTTCTTCAGATCCATGGGACAAGCCAGCGTCAAGGTGATCCTGTGAAAGGAACGGAGACTGAAGTGATTCGAGAGCTTCAAGCTGATGTGACAAGCAAGTCATTGGGGTGACAACTGAGGTCAGCAGGGGTCACCCTCAGGCCTACGGACAGAGGAGGGAGATACAACCCCCTGACTGCTGGAAATAGGGCCATGCTACAAACATTAACTCCATTAATGCTGCTTAATATTTATGCTCCCCAACATAGATACCTCCACATATAAAAAGGCAGAACATCCAGAGGAACCTATGCTGCAATCTTCCCTGGCTATGTAAATTCAAATAACTTTTTTTGAGGGGGGGGGGCAGTGGCAGGGATAGCATTAAAGCATTAAAGTCCCTCAACCAGCAGTTTGAAATGCTGCCATCACCATGGGGTATATTGTTCCAAGGCTGATGATCACGTATGCTGAGGACGCAGCTATCAGGTGAGGAGAAAATGTTCCTACATGTTCTGTAGTAAGAGAAACAGTGAAAGCTACCAGTGTCAGAATGAGATTGGACCCATTTTTTCCCAACAACAGCAGCAATAACAGGAGCACTTCCAGGTAATTGCATCAGAGAGAGACCCAGGTCAGGTCCTTGGGATTTTGCTACCTGAGGCGAAGGACGACATGGTGCTCCCTCCCGCAACCCCATTCGCTGTGCAGAAGCTGACGGGCAGCTGAATCGTACATCAGCATTGGCAATACAAGAGCATCCTTCTGAGCACCCAAGGGTTGCAGGCGAGTTTTAAAGGGATGCCAGACAGGCCTATGGGACATATAGGGCAGCAGACAACTACCGGTAACTCATTCTCTCTGCACAAGGATTTTTTAAATTACACAACAGAAGGTTTGCCCCTTGCCTTCATTTCCCAGGCGCCCTGTGCTCTGGAGGGTTTTTGAGGAAACCTATAAAGGTTGAGGGGGTGCATAGTGGGGAGGGTGGGAAGCTCTACAGCAACCTGCAGGAACTCTTGTGCTGATGGAATGAGTGAGTTAGATACCACCCATAGCTCTAATCTATAGGCGGAATGAGCAAGGGGCTCAGGAGGAATGGCAGATGGAAAGACTGCTGTTGCTGTCTCTCAAAATCCGTCACATGGCATGAGGCAACTAGTGATAGGTTTGACCTTGGAGAGACCCAACCCAGCTGATCCCTGACCTGTTTAATGCATGATGGTGAACAAAAGGGCTAACACAGTCCTACGGAAGATGCTCCCCGCCCCGCTGGGGTCCTTTCAGACTCTGCAATGGCCCCTGTTTAAAAAATATTTTTTGTTTGTTTTTCTGCCCTTCATTCGAGGATCACAGGGCAGTTTACAATATAAAAACACAAAATTACATAACATAGTAATGAACAAAAACAATAACATGCGCATACAGTTTAAAAGGTCATAGATTGTTTAATTAGCCAAAGACCTGGGAGAAAAAGGAATATTTTTGCCTGGCACCTAAAGGTGTTGAACAAAGGCGCCAGGCAAGCCTCCCCTAGCATCCCCCATCCTGTTTAGGGAGCACAGGGGCACAAGGAAGAAAGGGGGGGCAAGTCCCCATTGCATGAGCAGACCTCATTCCCCCCAAACATACTCTACTTAGCACACACAACAACTTGATTCAATAGGACTTTCTTCAGATAGGCATGACTAGGGTCATCCTGTAGATCACTCCACCTTTCCCAACACCAACCTCCATGAGTATTGCTCCTCCGTATACCTTTCAGACACGAGCGGTATGAGAACACATGTCTCTCACCTCTCCGAACAGAACTACAAATGGTAGGTCACCTTTGTTGGCAGTTGTTTTATTACCTACCTATTGTTAGCTGGAAAGCATTTCAAACAGCTGTGTGAATTAAAGCTTTAGGTTCCCAAAGACCTGGGCTACGTGCTTGGACTACGGCTCTGCTGTCTGCTGTTTGAACTGAAGCCACCTCCTGGGTCCCCCCCCTTCCTTTTTTTGTCTGCATTACTACACTGGCTGTTTATTCTGTTCCTCGGCACACCAGCACGACACCTGCGACATGAGCCAGGTGTCCCTGTGGGATGTGCCCCTGTGCATTTTGGGATTGCACTGCAAGGCTTCAGCAAGCCAGAGTTTGCAAACATTGCGCGAGTTCACAGAAAGGTAGTCTTTAGAATCTATTGTCAGCGCTTTCCTTCTCTAGCATTAGGCTGCACTTAACAGGAAAATGGCATATTCTTAATTGTATTCTTTTTAGGAGAGCGGGGAGGCATCGGGAAGGGAGGTTTGGAGGTGGCTAGAATGGATTATTTCCAAATTGAAACCAGTGCAGTTATCTCAGTTCACGTAGCATTAATCTGAAATCCAATGACCCAGAAATAACTGTGTTGAGAAATGGTGTGTGTGTGTGTGGGGGGAGCCAGATCTATCTGGTTCTACTGTGTGATTTGCCCTCTCTCGAAATAATTTTCATTCTCCTCCAAGCAAAGGAGACTGAGCTGGAACATCTTTCAAACTGTAATATACCAGCATGCGGAGAATCCCCTTATATATTCTCAAATTTTACCAAATTTTCAAAGAAGTGCTGTTGCAAAGGGCAGCACTAATGTCTGTCACCTGGTCTCTAGAATTTTTTTCTAGAATCTCTGTGATCCACTGAGGTATTGCCATTTTACAAAGCAAGACTATGTACAGTGGTACCTCGGGTTACGAACTTAATTTGTTCCGGAGGTCCATTCTTAACCCGAAATCATTCTTAACCAGAGGCATACTTTCGCCAATGGGGCCTGCCGCTGCGCCACCGCCGCACAATTTCCGTTCTCATCCTGGGGCAAAGTTCTCAACCCGGGGTACTACTTCCAGATTAGCGGAGTTTGTAACCCAAAGTGTTTGTAACCCAAATCGTTTGTAACCCGAGGTACCACTGTACAAGATTTTGTAGCAGCGAATCAGGCACAATGAATCACGGTACTGTAAATCCTGAATATGGCTGAAGTCTACACACCAAGGGTGGAAAACTTGCTCCAGGTTGAGATTAGCCTTCTGGGTCTCCTCCTGACCATCAGCTGTCTGGCAGGGAGCAACTGAGAGGTCAAAGGGCAAAGTGTGCAATTGCAGCTCCTCTGTCTGCAAGAAGATCAAGGCAGAGGGGAAAGTGTCTCGGTAGAGAGGCAGATGTGTCCCTTACAAATACTCAAAAAGTCATATATGAATTTTGCAATTGCACGCATGTAGTTTTTGGGATGCACATGCATTTCGAAAGTTGTGGTTTGGAACAGTTGTATTGCAGGCCTTGCAGTTTAGCCGTGTGTTGAGCTTATTTGGTGGATTCTGCTTGAGATTACTGAGTTGCTTTTTGCATTTTGCACAGTCAGGAGAAATAAGGGTGCTAGAGAGCATCTCCTGCACACCACCATTCACAACCCTTGGGGGAGAGGGGGAAAGGCTATGGAGAAAACAAAAAGGAAAGCTTCAGTGTATCTGCTTACATGGAAAATAGTTTTGTGTGGGTGTATATGTGTATGTAATTGTCTGCCTTCTTTTGACTCTCACTCCACTCACCACTTGAATGAAACCCCTGAGCTCTTTCTCCTAGGAAGTACAGCTAGTGGCTTGGAAATGGCGCCCCATCCCTTCTACACAAACCTACTTTGGCTGGGATTTTTGTTGGAATAGATATGCATGGGATATTGTTGCATGTGTTTTTTCTATAGAATCTAAGAAGCACCCGCTCTGACCAATGTGTCATAAGTTAAAGAAATCTAAGACAGTGGAAAAGTTTAGTGCAGCCCCTGGCACACTGGCCCTTTTGTTTGCCTTTCTGATATAGGAACAAACCTTGGTGCCGGCTGGACCATGCATTGTTGTCAGTAACCCTAGCCATCTTAGATTTTGTTAACTCACGTAGTGTAAGAGCAAACAATTATCTCAGGGCTGAATTAGCCATTAAGCAAAATAAGCGCTATACCAGGCATCCCCAAACTTTGGCCCTCCAGATGTTTTGGACTACAATTCCCATCTTCCCCGACCATTGGTCCTGTTAGCTAGGGATCATGGGAGTTGTAGGCCAAAACATCTGGAGGGCCGCAGTTTGGGGATGCCTGCGCTATACAGTCATATCTCATGTTACATCCACTTCAGGTTGCATGTTTTCGTCTTGTGTCCTGCAGCAACCCGGAAGTACCGGAATGGTTTACTTCTGGGTTTTGCCGCATGTGCAGAAGCGCTAAATTGTCCCGCGCGCCTGCGCAGACATGGCACTTCGATTTGTGGGCTTTTCACGTTATGGATGGGCCTCCGGAACAGATCCCATCCATAACACGAGGTACCACTGTAACTTTCCATTGCCAAATTTACCATGGAACACATGGTGCAGCTGAACCAGGTTCTGCAAGAAAGGTTCCCACAATATATGTGTGTCGTAAGTTCAGTGCAACCAAAAAATGTAAAAAACAAGATTCAGTCATGCTGAACTTTATACAATAACTGTAGAAGACAATATTTTACAGTTTATTATTGTTTATGCAGTGGTACCTCGACATCCGAACGATTCGACTTCCGAAGTCGACAACCACGGAAGTCATTTTGCCGCGCGTGCGTTCTGCACCTGCACAAAGCGGCGCACACGGTCGGCGCATGCACAGAAAGCAGCACTTTGAAAACCAAAGACTTCGACTTACGAAGACTGCTGCGGAACGGATCATCTTCGTAAGTCGAGGTACCACTGTATTTCAAATTAGATATCTATGGGGGAACCAAAATCTTTTAAGTGCTTGGGGCTTCTAAAGGTCTTAATTCAGCCCTGAAATATCTTCACATGATTTCATGCTTTTGCAATATAATTTTAAATGGAACATTACTCCAGAATTCATGTTGCGGTCTAGTTCAAGATCAACATGTGAAGGACCTACACCCTGGAGACTCGCGAAGGGTCTCCATGCTTCCTTTTCTCACCTGATACTGTACAGGACATTCCCATTTCTGGCGATGCGCAGAAGTTTGTTATCTGTGGTGATCTCATGGAAATGAGCCCCTTTTTCATTAGCAAAGAACAAATCGGGCTTCCAGATGGAGTCCAACATGGATGGGTCCAAGTCCAAGGAATCATCTGGATACTCATTGTACGCCAGCCGGGGGTCATTCCACTGCTGCCGCAAGAAAATATTCACTCTGTAATCCTGCATGGAAGAAAGAAAAGCAAAATTATGGGATGCACCAAGGAAAGGTGTCAGAAATGGCCAGAAACTGCAATGCTAAATTGCACTGAAAAGCAGCTGAGACTGAATGAACAAAAGCAAATGCAAAGTCTTTACTACTGCTAGGGTCAGGGTCTTTCTCTCTCTGCGAGTTTCGCTGCTGGTGCTATTTCTTAGGGAAGCGCCTGTATTTTTAGCTCTGCAGCCAAAGGGGTTATCACAGGGCAAACAGCTGCAGCCGACACCTGTTCCATGCTGTGATTTTCAGACCATCCATCGACAGACAGGGGCTGTGGTTTATCAGACTGAAGAGGGGATATTATCCAGGCTCATGGAATAGGCATTGCGGGATCCTCTCCCAGGTTGGGCTGGGGTCACACAATGATGAAAGACCTCTTAGGTATATTGAGAATGTGCAGAGGATGGAAGGTTGTTCTTGGGAATATTCCACCTGTTTCTCAAGATTAATGGTAATTTCCAGAGCCTTTTAGAAGCAAGCAAGCAAGCAAGCAAGCAAGCAAGCAAGCAAGCTATTCTACAGTTGAATTTCATAACAGCTCTATGAGATCAATTCTGTTTTGCACATTGGTCTCCCATGGCCAAGATCTGGGGATACTAAGGAGGGAGAAGATTGGGCAAGGGAATGGCTTGAAACAGAACAAAGCCCAGATGACAGTGCTCAGCCAGAAGGCTCTGTGAGAAGAAAGCCCCATTAACCAGCACTGCTGCTACCTCCCCAACCCAAGAAAGTTGCCCCGTCCTCCTCTGAAGACTGCCTACAAACTCTCGGTAGAACAGGAGCCCCCATCCCCACCACTGCCTGAAGAATCAAGCACTGAAGTGTGCATGCACATGGAAGCTCATACCTATGACAAACTTAGTTGGTTTCTAAGGTGCTACTGGAAGGATTTTTTTATTTTGTTTTGACTGCGTCAGACCAACACGGCTACCTACCTGTTTCCCAGAGGCTGTGAAGCAGGAAACCTTGACCTACCTCTACAGCTCATTTAAAGCTCTGATTGTCTCCAGACCTTTCCTGGAGCAGCGTCCTAGCTCGCTTGCTGCTGGGTGCCTGTATCCAGCTCAAATTTCCCTCAGCTCCACGGGGAGCTGTCCATGGTTCTGTCTCTGTGCCTTAACACTCGTCCCACTTAGCACCTCCTCTCTAGAACAGGATAAAGGGGCAATCCAAGTTGAGAGTGTGTGGCTTAGTCGATATCATCCATGCATCTGCTTTGGCTGGATTAGATGGGCCATTGGCCTGATCCAGCAGGCTCTTCTTATGTCCTTATGACTGTCAGAGAGTGTAAAGCTCTGAACTGCAGTTGCTGGGAGAAATGGAGGAAGGGATATTGTGTGTTCATGGGCATTGGGTTTGCCATTTTGCAAAGCAGGGTGCTGGATGAGGAACCATTGATCTGACGGAGCTCTCTTCTAGTGGCTTGGACAACTGCATCTCTGATGGCATCTCCATTGCCACTTCAAGACATTTTAATGGATTTTTGATTGTTTTCAGATGTTCTACTTTTTGTTTGATTGCTTTGATGTTGTATTGTCAAATTTTTGTTTTGATTTTTTAAATATTTTTTTTAAAAAAGAATGAAAGTGCTATATGAAATAGGTGAAATAAATTAAGTAAATAAATAATCTAGTATGGCTTTTATATTCTTACTTCTAAATACTCTTCGGGTAGATCTTTACAGGTATAACAGGGAAGTGTGCCTTCAATATTTTATCAGGTAAAACACAGTGTTCCTCAGCTATCAGACCTTTGTGAAATTCTCCACCAGACCATACTAATTTCAAAATATGTTACTTGCTCATTTTTTAAAAAAGTTTCCACTGTTATTTCAAATTAGCATGATGTCTCAGGAAGAGAGTGCAAGCCTGCATGCATGAGGTTCTGGGTTCAAGTTCTGATGGCTTCAGGCAGCAGAACAGCGAAAACTATTGCTTGAAGTCTCACAAAGCTGGGCTTGAGATCCTCAGTCAATAGTCCAGATTATATTCCTAGGGTAGAAGGCCAGAATATACCCTGCAGTATTTCCTCCTCCAAGAGAATAGCAGTTAAATCATATACAAATCAATGAACAAATGTTCATGTTGCACATTATTTTTTAAAATAGGAAATAATAAACATATGGGAATTTTTTTTAATCATCAGGATTTTTAAAACATAACTTTTAAACAAATGTCCACATTGCATAGTATTTAAAAATGAAAACAAGTAGCATCTGGAAGATGCTTCCAAAAAAATTTTTTTAACATCTGTTAACGAGAGCTAATTTGAAATGTTCCAAATATACACATTTTCAGCCTTAAGCCGTGCTTCTAATATAAGGAATTATTTCAGGCATGTGATACCAGAGCCAGTGTGGTGTAGTGGTCAGAGTGTCTGATTAGGGCCTGGGAGACCAGGGTTCAAATCCCCACTCAGCCATGAAGCTCACTGGGTTACCTTGGGCCGGTCACTGCCCTTCAGTCTAACCCGCCTCACAGGGTTGTTGTGGGGATTGAATGAGGAGAGAGAGAACCATGTATGCTACCTTGAGCTCCTGGAGGGGAAAGGCAGGATATAAATGCAACCCATCCATCCACACATCCTCTTCAGCTATGACATGGGTTTGCCCAATGCATGTGAGGATGTTGTGAGTAGACCCAGGCTGCATGCTTCCCCCATTTCAGCCCTCACAGATTCTTTTTTTCAGTGCCTAAAGATTGCAGAGCCTTTTAAATTAAAGGTTAATTAAAGGAATTCATTAAAGGAATTAAAGAACCTTTTAATGAGGGTGAAAGAGGAGAGCGCAAAATATGGTCTGAAGCTCAACATCAAAAAAACCAAGATCATGGCCACTGGTCCCATCACCTCCTGGCAAATAGAAGGGGAAGAAATGGAGGCAGTGAGAGATTTTACTTTCTTGGGCTCCTTGATCACTGCAGATGGTGACAGCAGTCACGAAATTAAAAGACGCCTGCTTCTTGGGAGAAAAGCAATGACAAACCTAGACAGCATCTTAAAAAGCAGAGACATCACCTTGCTGACAAAGGTCCATATAGTTAAAGCCATGGTTTTCCCAGTGGTGATGTATGGAAGTGAGAGCTGGACCATAAAGAAGGCTGATCGCCGAAGAATTGATGCTTTTGAATTATGGTGCTGGAGGAGACTCTTGAGAGTCCCATGGACTGCAAGAAGATCAAACCTATCCATTCTGAAGGAAATCAGCCCTGAGTGCTCACTGGAAGGACAGATCCAGAAGCTGAGGCTCCAATACTTTGGCCACCTCATGAGAAGAGAAGACTCCCTAGAAAAGACCCTGATGTTGAGAAAGATGGAGGGCACAAGGAGAAGGGGATGACAGAGGACGAGATGGTTGGACAGTGTTCTCGAAGCTACCAACATGAGTCTGACCAAACTGCGGGAGGCAGTGGAAGACAGGAGTGCCTGGTATGCTCGGGTCCATGGGGTCACAAAGAGTCTGACACGACTAAACGACTAAACAACAACAACAAAGATCGCAGGCCACAATGTGACAGAATGGAAAACAAATACAAAGCCAGCACAAGAAATGAGTTGAATGAAGGAGCCCTTAGACATGCCATGGATAGGGTGTTGGTATTAGATCTGAACCCAGCCAGGAAACTCACTGAGCAGCCCTATCAAACAACCTCACAAGATTGTTGTGAGGATAAAGCAAGATAACTGGCATAGCTCAGTGGCTAAAGATATGAGCAGAAACATCTCGGGTTCAAGCCCCACTATCAAGAAAGAATCCATAGGACGGCCTTAGGGAAGCCAGCCTCTCTTTCCCGCTCCATCTGAAAATAAGGAGGTAATGCTACTAATTTCCTTTACAGGGCTGCAATCACATATATGAAGTTCCTTGAACATTCAAATATTCTACGGAAAGGGATGCTAGGGAGTGGTGTTCTAATCCAATATATTCTGCCTGAGCAACCCCGAGGAGAACAGAGATACAAATCGTGTAACAAATAAATTCTTTTTTGGGAAAGAGTCATAGCTCAGTGGTAGAGTGTCTACTTTGCATGTCAAGTGTCCCAGATTATTCGTTTATTTCATTTATAAATCACTTCCCATGAGGCAACCTGAAGCAACTCACAATAAAAAGACATACTGTATAAAACAGTTACAAATATAAAAGACATTAATACAATTGCATATGCATTGTTTAAGACAATAGCAGTGCTTGCATGGAGTCACTTCCCACCCAATACAGATATCAACTGGGGTAAAGTCGATTAAATTACTGGCATCTCCAGGTACAGCAGAGACTGTCCCACATCTGAAACCCATAGGAGTTGCTGCCAGCCAGTGTGGACAATACTGGACTAGACGGACCAGTGGGCTGACATATAAGGCAGCTTGCTTTGTTGTGCCTTATGTTCATAAATACTCAAATTCTGGTCTGGGGCAATATGTTGATTCCATCTCCCTTCATAGTATCTAGCTTTCTTTCTGTGCCAAAGAAGAGAAGGACATGTGGTGTGTGTGTGTGTGTGTGTGTGAGAGAGAGAGAGAGAGAGAGACAGAGACAGAGACAGAGACAGAGACAGACAGACAAAGCAAGAGTACACAAATGGGGCCAACCCTATTAAGGATCCCTGTTGTTCATAGGGGTGTCCCATCCAGCTGCAAACCCAGACAGTGATGCAGATTTTATGGGCTTGCCCTCTAATTTAATGGAAACTTGTCTCGCCCGTGCTATTGAGAATGACATTTGCTTCACTGTCTCATGTCTTACAGCTCCCCTGTGTTGTCACCAGGCCAAGCCAAGCCAGACCCTTTCCCTGGACAATAGGTGGTAGCTCTGGTTTCCTTTGTCTGACCAATGGCTTCCCTTTGCCATCTGCCCTCTTGGGTTCCTGTGAGAAAAGAAGCCCTTTTTGCAAACAAAGGAGGCGATAAAAGCTCCCGGTCCCTTCCTTCATTTGCATTTTCAATGTGCTTGAGGAATGGCAGGTCATAAACCAATTTCACTGCCCTTGACCAAATTAATTGTTAGGATTAGGATTTATGTTTTTTATTTAGTGCTTTTCTTACTTGGGATGACCTGAAGCAGTGAGTCAGACGCCGATAATAAAGTGAAGGTGTGTGCAGAAGCCATTATATGTGTGCTCACTAGTAACCGCAGACAGAAGCAGCTGATCTTTTCTCTTAATGCAAATCAATGGTGCTTAGAATTACTGCCTATTTTTGGAAATTTGCCCTCAGCTAGAGGTGCATTGAAAACTGTCGTGAAAGCAGCCTTGAATGTGCACGACAGAGGAGTTCCCCAAAACTGGAGATAGGCATATAAATGTGGAGCAAGGTGGCAATTGAACAGTGGGTGTTTAATGGAATTTGCTCCAGATATCCAGATCTTGGAACAAAATTGCAAATTTATTTACAGTATTCATACATTTAGAAACTGTCTTTCATTAAAAAACAACAAGGCAGCTTACAGAATGGAATCAATGCAACAAAACAGGAAGACCCTAAAAGCTCAAATACCAGAATTTCCTACAGAGATGGTACTAAAAAAGCTGAAAGCAGTCAGGCATAGGCATGTTTTAACCAATTACCCATGGTGCCCACTGCATATCTATGGGAATGCCATTCCACCTCAGGCACCCCCTAACTTCGGCCCTCCAGATGTTGTGGACTACAATTCCCATCATCCCTGACCACTGGTCCTGTTAGCTCGGGATCATGGGAGTTGTAGGCCAAAACATCTGGAGGGCCACAGTTTGGGAATGCCTGTTCCACAGCATGGTGGCCACTCCAGAGAAGACTCTTCATTGAACTGCTGCTAGACAGGTCTTCTCCAGGCATGACATGATTAGGAGTGTCTCTCCCAAGCATCTCAGTGAATGGGCTGAATTGCTCTGCTTTCCTATGGACCACATCAGTGAGGCTGAGATGGGGGTCTTGTCATCTGGGCAGCCCAGGAGCTCCATACACATGGCCAAGGCTTGCGCCTTGGGGAGGTTGCTTCAGAGTTGCTAACACAGCAGTTTGACTTCACCCCTGGTGGTGCACTCCAGTGTCTCTCGAGACAGATGGTTGACAACAATAAATAAAGAGACTTGGCCACCATGTTACTTGCCTTGGTAACTTCTAGACTGGATTATTGTAACACACTTTACACAGACCTGTCTTTGAAGAGGTTTCAGCATCTGTTGCTGGTCCAGAATATGGCAGTCTGGTTTCCACTTGGACTGGCCAGTCATTCCTAAAGCCCGGACCTTTATTAAGGCAAGCATGTGCTGCTCTACCACTGACCAACGGTCCTTCAGCAGACTTTGCTACTCAAGGCTGTTGTCTATAAATCTGCTGAAGTTCCTGCCAGGGACCTTTCTGTGCAGAAGTCCTGCCTCTGATTGGCTCCGGCCTCCCCTAGATCTATTCTCCCTGCCTGAAGCGCAACCAGTCAGAACTGGTTTCAGCCCACTGCTCTGGAGACGAGATATTCCTAGTTCCTGGATGCAGGGCCGTCTTAAGTGCCCCTGGCGCCGTGGTGCAACGGATCTCTCCGGCGCCCCCCGCCCCGTTTCCCAGCGTGGTGGGCGGGCGGGCACAGCACGGTTACCACAGGCGCTGTGCGCGGCGGGCGGGCAGGCACAGCGCGGTTGCCGTGGGTGCAGCTGCGTGGTGGACCGGCGGACCGGCCGGCCAGCAGGTGGGCGCAGCTCGCGGCACCCCCCTGGCGGGCCGGCGCCGTGGTGCCCTGCGCCACTCAGCCTGGCCGTAGGGCCGGCCCTGCCTGGATGTGTAATCATATGGCCAGTACAGGACTGTACCAAGGTTACTGTGGCTTCTGGTATCCCCCGCAGCGCACTGTACAGTAGCAGCAGGAAAAGAAGATGATTTATTTAAATAAATGAATGAAATCCACTTAAGATTCCCATAAACTTGCTAGACTTGCTTGTGGGTTTCCCATAAACTCCTGGTTGGCCGATATGAGAACAGGATACTAGACTACATTGGTCCAGCAGGCTCTTCTATGTTCTTAAGGACTTCTGACCGGGGTGTATGCTGAAATGCATTTGGCAAACATCTTCACGTCCTTTTTAGCACAGTTAATATCCTTATAGAAATTCATGATGTGTTTGCCTTTATAAAGTCCACCTGTCACCACAGGCGCTTTTGCAGTGCTAATGGCACCACATAACTTTCTCCTGCTGGCTCTCCACCTCCATTTGAACTTGAAAGTATGCCTCTTAGAGGCATGAATAAAATTTTATTCCCTGCTCTTTTGCGAGAAGGGATGGGCTCTAAGAAGTCACCTTCACATGTTCTGGCTAATTACCCATTTCCTCCCCAAGGTAAGATATCTTTAGAAAACTGTTGAATAGCTGAAGACAGCCAATAATGGGATTGGCCTTCTGCACAACTAACCAGTCACGCAAGTCTGAAGTCAGGTAAGAAAGATATAGTTAAAATGGGGGCAGGCGGAATGGACAGCTTTGAAGAGAAGAGGCTCGAGTCTCTACGGACAGCAGCTACCTGAGCAAATCAAATGCATCGATTCCCTCCCCTTTCTGTTTGTGAAAATCAGTGATGGCTACAGTCAGTGAAAATCAATGTAATTCGCCTAACAGGCAAAAAGAAAAAGACTCTTTTGCTTATTCAGCTACAAACCGACCAAACGCTGGCAGGTCAGCCCTGATCCTGTGCCTATTTCATGTAAGGCATGAAATAAATCTAGTTGGAGAGGAATTCCAGCAGGAGCTGCTCGATGTTTATTGCCTTGCATGATGAAAAGGTGCAAGAGCGATTTGGGAAAGCAAGGATTTTATGGCTTGGGGAACTAAGCAGTCTTTGAATAAATGGAGGTTTGAGCAGAGTCCTTAACCGTGGGAGATCGAAGGAAGATACCAGGTACCATTTGGGAAAGGGCTGGAGCTCAGCGGCAGACCATCAAAATTACATGAAGAAGGCGCAGGGTTCAACCCTTGGTTTCTCCCAGAGTGGATTTGATTTAAATCATGATTTAAATCACTAGTCAGTAAGACTTGATTTAATTTTTTTTTTTACAGAAAGACTCATTCTTGCTGGTATAATCTTAATATTTACAACCAAAAGAAGGTTTCATTTTTGGAATAATAAATGTTCAGAGTAGTTTTTACAGTTCTATCAAAAATTACCGATTTTGTTATGCTATAAGAAAGACATAGACTGATAATTATGACATTAATGTGAGGTTTAATAAGTTCACTGTTTATATTTGGATAACATTTCTGCTGTACTTTATTGGAAGGAGAAAAAAACAATCCTTTCCTTAATAACAATTTAAACAATTAATTTAACTAAAACAATAGCATTATAGCATATGTATCCATGTTTGTTAACTGATGTGGTTAAGCTTTTTTAAAAAACAAACAAAACAAAACTTAGACTGAGATTTAGCACACATGAAAAACATAAAAGAAATCCTTATTTCCTGATGAATAGCCTTTGGACTATAATGTAACTTAAATAGAAAACTATCTTTAAAAAGATTTTTCCTCCAAAAGCATTTTATTTTAAAAAATCTGATTTTTTTTAAAAAAAATCTGATTTAAATGAAAAAAAAATCCATTTTTTTTTTAAAAAACCATTGATTTTTATCCACCCTGGGTTCTCCAGATTGGGGAGGGGGCGGAGCTCCTATCTGAAATCCTAGAGAGTCTCTGCCAGCTGGTATAGACAATACTGAGCTAGATGGACCCATGCCCTGATTCAGTAGAAGGCAGTTTCCAATGCTCCAATGGGCCTCCCAAAGGGAAGGCTGGTTTTAGTGGGATTCTTCTTATTATTTATTAAATTTGTATGATTCTATACAATGGAATGATTCTAGAGTAAGTGCATTTTCGCGCATGAAACTGAAATTGGGTTGTGCCTTGGTTGTTTGATAACAGGAATGTAAAAAGTGACATCTCCTTGGTGGGACATCTGACTCCTTGGACTGTCACTGTTCCACTGTGGAACGTCATGTGGATCCAGAATTGGCCTCCACAGTCACTTATGGACTCAATGTTAAAACCATGTTTATAGAGGACAATCTTACTCGGCTACGAGTGATCGCCAAAGAAGAAGAAGACTATCTTACATTCACAGCGCTCACACATGACACACGTACAGTGAGAGAGGTCCAGGTGAAACCTCTAATTTTCACTTGGGGCTGCAATGTTAGCACATTTATTATATTATATTCTCTATTTATTAAAATATTTTACAATCTCCTTTCATCACTTACGTACGGGGTGGTGTACAAACTAAAGCGAAAAATGATCACACCACCATAGATAGGACCATAAAATATAAATCCATGAAATCCAATCAAAACAGCTTTACATGACAGTAAAGCACTTCTCTGGCCTCGATGAAAACGCAGAATTCACTTCAGAGGAAACATGAATAGAGTTGCACTTTAGGTTATTTTAGAAATTATTTAATTTCTTATTGCACATTTGAATTCTTTTTTGTTTCAGGAATCAAATGTCTTGAGTTATCTATGGTTCTATACATACCATACATTTAAATCACATGGCTTCCCCCAAAGTGCCTTTCAAAGTGTAGTTTATTTCTCATATAGCTACAACCCCCAGCCTCCTTAACAAACATTTTTGGGTCACTTCTGGGTTCAATGTTCTGTGTGTGTGTTTGCAGTCAAACACATATTGAAAGGGGGTTGCTTGTATACTTCCTGGGGAATTACAGTCAAACCACACCTTCCTAACAAGCACCATATCTGTGCCTAAGTTGCCTTAGTGGATTAGTTTGAACAACTAATCAACTGATCCCTGAGGCCAGAAATAACAATTATCTTGGCAAACCTGTGTATCCAAATTAATGTACTGTAATGAGAATGCAAGGGCAAGGGGCAGATTTATGGGAAGGGTTTGGTGAGCCTGCTCTTCCTGTAGCTGTTGATTCTTCTCAGGTAGAAACCTTGCCCCATTCCTGCTTCTCAGATTGGTTTCTCAGTCTACTTTTGGAACATGACTGGGGTTGGGTAGTGAATGACAGCATGGGGCCATTTGCTAGAGAATTCATGAATAAGGGAAATAATAATAATAATAATAATTATTATTATTATTTATACCCCGCCCATCTGGCTGGGTTTCCCCAGCCACTCTGGGCGGCTTCCAACAGAAAAATAAAACACAGTAATCTATTAAACATTAAAAGCCTCCCTGAACAGGGCTGCCTTCAGATGTCTTCTAAAAGTCTGGTAGTTGTTTTCCTCTGTTGGGAGGGCGTTCCACAGGGCAGACATCTGTTGTTGGGAGGGCGTTCCACAGGGCAGGCGCCACCACCGAGAACGCCCTCTGCCTAGTTCCCTGCAACTTGGCTTCTCGCAACGAGGGAACCGCCAGAAGGCCCTCGGTGCTGGACCTCAGTGTCCGGGCAGAATGACGGAGGTGGAGATGCTCCTTCAGGTATACTGGACCGAGGCCATTAAGCAGCTCCCTCATGTCTCTATGCACATGTAACCACAGTGAGCCTCCTTCCACCACAAAGTTAGGCTTGAAATAAGCATTCTTTATACTCTCTCTCTCTCTCTCTCTCTCTCTCTCTCTCTCTCTCTCTCTCTCTCTCTCTCTCTCTCGTACTTCTTCCATGGGCTAATAATAATAATAATAATAATAATAATAATATATTATTTATACCCCGCCCATCTGGCCGGGTTCCCCCAGCCACTCTGGGTGGCTTCCAACAAAATATTAAATTACAGAAATCCATCAAACATTAAAAGCTTCCCTAAACAGGGCTGCCTTAACATGCCTTCTAAAGGTCTGGTAATTGTTATTCTCTTTGACCTCTGCCTCGTTCCCTGTAACTTGGCTTCTCGTAGCGAGGGAACCGCCAGAAGGGGAGCCACATCCACATTAGAGTTAAGGAAACCCATGGTTGCAAATTCTGCCTTTCCTCATAACTTCTAGCACTATCCTCAGCATATATGACCTGACCGTTCTTTCTTCTGAATGCTCTGATGAGCTTCTTCTCATTTTTTAGACTTGTGGCTAGTAAGCGGAGTGCCCGGATGACTCCTAACAATTATTTTTGGTTATTTCCGGCCTCTGGTTTCTGGTGCCCTTTATATTAATTTCTGTAGCTGTGGGTTGCACTACAGTCGCCTATAAGGTTACATTTGGTTTAACCTTTTGAAGTGAGATGGATAGCATATGAGATTTCTTTAAATAGATCAAATTATATATAGATCATATAGATACAAAAGGGCACAACAGAATGAGGATTCCAAATGTCAGCTCTTGATCTTCAATTTAAGCTTGCATTGGTAACTTTTGCTACCAACTTTGAAGTTACTTGGGAGGCGTGACCAGTCTGATATCCATTCATTATTTTGAGTCAAATATTTATATTCTGCAACTTAATATTTTGACCTCACCTTTCCACCATGGATCCTCAAGATGGCTTACAACAGGCACCCTCAACCTTTTTGGGTCACTGGGTACATTTGGAAATTTAAGAAACTGCTATGGGTAGCACAAAATGTCAGTTTCACAGAAGAAAATTGGTGGTCTTCCAAGCCTCCCCACCCAACAAACAGGGAATGCATCCCCCCAAAGAAGCACAGGCAAAAATGCAGCAAACTTCCCTTTTAGAGCAGGCATCCCCAAACTGCGGCTCTCCAGATGTTTTGGCCTACAACTCCCATGATCCCTAGCTAACAGGACCAGTGGTCAGGGATGATGGGAATTGTAGTCCACAACATCTGGAGGGACGAAGTTTGGGGGTGCCTGTTTTAGAGCCTTAAAGCTTAAAACCAACCATCTGGCTTGGCCCTGGAAGCAAACTGGTAGCAACCAGTAGAGCTGAAACAGGCCTGTTGTAAATACTGTAATGCTTTACACTACACAGTAATCTGGCACCACACAATAATCTGGAAACATTTCTGAACATCTTTTAAAGAGAGCCCTATATACAGAATTTTACATATACCAAAGGTGGATGGGGTGTGAATGACCACAAAAAGGTCTGATCTCCCCAAGAAGGGACTTGGCTGGGACATCAGGAAAAGCTGCTGAGAACTATCCAAGGCCACTATTCTAGGGTAATGCTGGACCCAGGAGTGTTCCCAAACTGTGGACCCAAAACAAGCAAAACCCCTGCATCTGGATCAGTACAGCCTCAAATCAGACAACAGTTTGTCAGATTTAAGCTCCAGTCTGTTTACCTGGTCCAAATTTTACTTCTTTCGCATCTTTGAGGGCAGGTTAAAATGAGAGGTGTTGCTGAGTGTCATCAGCCTATTGATGACACAACTAAATCTCTGGACAAACTCACCCAGCAGTTTCATATAGATGTTGGGAACATAATGGAATCTTGGCCAGGGGGTGAAAGAGCCTTAGCACAATGTGTTCTCAATCCTCCCCTCCAGGAATGGCTGGAGTCACCAAAACATAATATATATTAATCCCAGTTCCATGGGAAGGTTCAGAATGATGCCATAGCAAATCACATTGAAGATCACTGAGAGTTCTAGGTTTAAAAGATTGCGCTCCCTCTATCAATTTCCCAAGATAGGTCTTCTGCCCTTGTTTCACTCTCATATCCAGGCTAGAAGCAAGATTGATGATCCAGACAATTGGTTTCCTTCAGGAATACCTGGAGCTGAGATGCCATTACATGCTCCATTGCCTTGCCCAGGAATGGTGAATTAGAGACTGGAAATAGTTTTTTAGGTTGGGACGATCCAGTGGAGGTTTTTTTTAAAAAGAGAGAGAGGTCTCACAACAGCTTCCTCCATAATCTCCTCCAAGGAAGCATTTAGCTCCTCAGCCACTCATGATGCTGGTTCTCCCTCTTCAATCAGTTGAGAAGGGCAAGAGAGAGGAGTACAAATGGCCAGTTTCACCTCTCCAAAAAAAAATATCCAGTCCACATCCTTAGGTTACCCAAACTGTTTAAAGCAGGACAAGAGGAAACCATTGGCATGTTCAGAATTCCCACTCTGATTGTGATGTCCAAGTCAGAATGTATGGGAGTGCAAAGTAATCCTGTTTTGGTTCTGCCTTATTTATTTCCTGTATAATAATAATGATAGGTTTAAATATTTTATTCTGCCTTTTTTTAAAAAAAAAACAAATCAGAGCAACTTACAAAATTGAAGACATTGCAAAAGAAATGAAAAAGGAAATTAAGCAAAACCATGTGTGTGTGAATTTCCACTCATACAACGGGAATTGCTCTTCCTTTTCTCCTTCCTGAAGTGCTCCATGGACCCCCAGAATCAGATCCATTGGGTCCCTCATCTCTCCAGAGCAGATTTTGAGGATATGCAGGGAGGAGGCGAAGAAGATAAAGTCCTGTTGCATGAGTGGAGGTCTATTCTGCTTGCACATGGGCACCACTGAATGCAACCCACTGTGACAACTGCACACAATAACACTGCGTTATAATCCAAATCATTGCCACATTAAAATTGAACCATACAATTGTTTTTTTAAGAAAAGGAATGCCCTATAAAATGTTCTAAAACTAAACCAAGATTGAAGGGGTGGTGGTGGTCACAATCAAGGTGCCGCCAATATAAAGTCCTTGCTCCATATTGACTCCTAACTTGTAACTCTTAAAGAAAGATGATAGGCCCAAGGATATATAGGAAGATGTTCAGGGTGAGCTGTATAGGTTAAGGCCATCACCACGGAACTGGGTCCAGAAGCATTTAAGAGAAACATGGCCTCATGTGTCACAATTCCCAAGTGGTAATATTGTTCTTGCAGACTTCTAACATGCCTATTCTATTTTCACATTGAACATCATCCCTTCTTTTCCCCACTACACATCGTCTGAAGACCTTTTAACACCTGTGCTATATTAAGCTGACCATAACAGTTTCCTGGGTTCCATGATCACTGCAGAAGGTGTCAGCAGTCACGAAATTAAAAGATGCCTGCTTCTTGGGAGAAAAGCAATGACAAACCTAGACAGCATCTTAAAAAGCAGAGACATCACCTTGCCAACAAAGGTCCGTATAGTTAAAGCTATGGTTTTCCCAGTAGTGATGTATGGAAGTGAGAGCTGGACCATAAAGAAGGCTGATCACCAAAGAATGGATGCTTTTGAATTATGGTGCTGGAGGAGACTCTTGAGAGTCCCATGGACTGCAAGAAGATCAAACCTACCCATTCTTAAGGAAATCAGCCCTGAGTGCTCACTGGAAGGACAGATCGTGAAGCTGAGGCTCCAATACTTTGGCCACCTCATGAGAAGAGAAGACTCCCTGGAAAAGACCCTGATGTTGGGAAAGATGGAGGGCACTAGGAGAAGGGGACGGCAGAGGACGAGATGGTTGGACAGTGTTCTCGAAGCTACGAACATGAGTTTGACCAAACTGCGGGAGGCAGTGGAAGACAGGAGTGCCTGGCGTGCTATGGTCCATGGGGCCATGAAGAGTCGGACACGACTGAACGACTAAACAACAACAGTTTCCTGAAAAAGTGCACCCCATGAAAAATGTTTAATAAGGTATTTAATCTCACCATGGATCTAGTTGTACTTAGGAAAGAACAGCTGCAACTCAATCGTTCAGCAACATTACCAGTAGCTATGCAGATAGGCAGTGGTGCCGCAGAAGGGTAGGAGCATTTTGTCATTTTAAATGCCTGCGTACTGGAGTCAAAACACAGATGCATCCCTTCCAGAGATTGAACAAGAGACCTTGGAGTGGACTGATTTCTGGTGCATGTTTGTGAATATATGAACAAAACAGGAATGGCGTTTTACCAGAAAAATAGAAACTGCCTCTGGTAAATACAAGACTGTTGAAACGTATCAAATGTTCACATTTCCATATTCCCATAAAAAGATATGCTGTGCACCAAAGGCAGCTTCCAAAGATTTCTGAAGCACAGCCAGCCACATGCAGAACTTGTGATGCTACAAAAGCACAGGCGATGGCCTCCAAAACCTCATTGCCCAGAAAGTGCCTCAGGTGTGTGTGTGTGTGGGGGGGAAGGCACTCCTGGCCATCCCTAGAACCTGAATGTGGAAGAACAAGCTAGGACCTCCCAGTTTTGAACTTGGTTGACTAAGGATGGAGAAATGACACCAATGACAAGTCTGCCTCCCTCTCCTAGGAAATGGTGGTATCTGGCTATATCCCCCCTTCAATGTAGATGGGTTCAGCTGCAGTGTGCTCAACCTTACTCACTCTGCTGCAGCTCCAGGACACTGGTTGAACCAGTTCTGATGTTAAAAGATCTAGAATCATAGAATTATAAAGTTGGGAGGGACCTTGAGGGTTATCTAATCCAACCTCCTGCAATGCAGGAATCTCTCTCAACTAAATCTCACCTAGAAGTGTTGTTGCAACAGTATTTCCTCAAATTGGTGACAGCCAGCCACCACTGCAGAGCTTGAAGGGAATGTGTTACCTTTACTGATAGGCAGGGGGAGCCAGAGAAATCATAGAATTTTAGAGTTGGAAGAAGCAAGGAATGCCTCAGGCAGCATGGCGCAAGGGCAGAGTTGCTGACTGGCCATCCAGCCTCACAAGATGCCAACAGCCTGCACCATTGGTGGCAAACCAGTTAGCAACTAACTGCACACTTGCATGATGCTGACTGAAGGGGTCTCAGCCTCAACTGCCACTTCCTGGCAGATATCAGATAGGGCAGGAGTTCCCCTTCCCCTTTGATTGTCCTGCAGCAGTAGCCAGCATTTCCCACCAGCAAGTCATTTTGCCAGCTGCCACTAATGATAAAATCCAAGTATGTATGGCCAGGCCCACAGAAAGGCAAAAAGAGGGCATCGTCTTGCCTTTATTTACACATGAAGACATTTCTTCAGAACTGTTGTCTTGCTCTGGTGCAAGACATTATTATTATTATTATTATTATTATTATTATTATTATTATTATTATTATTATTATTACAACGGGCAAGCATCAACCAGCATATCTGAAAGCTGCTTTGGCCATACCCAAGGACATTTTGCTACAAGGAAGGCAAAACTTGCAAATGGGCCCAATCTGTTTGTGGCAAATTTCTTCCTGGCTCTGGATATGGCAACCATGGGGAACCATAACAAAGTCCAGTAGAGTGCAAAAGAGGCAAAACAAGGTTAGAACTACGGTGCAGAATGAAGGGAGGGTTTGTTTCTTGGCCAACTGCACTGTAAGTGCCAGGTGCAGTCGGCTTTTAAAGGTGGCCATTGGACCAGAGTGTAAATTTGTGCCTCCCGGTCCATCCACCAAGCTCAAGCCCCTCAGGTGCCCATGACTGGGCAGTTTGAACTGGAGTACTTGGTGAGCAATCCCACCTTGCAATGCGGCTGGCTGGGTGATGCCCAACCACCAATGTGACTCCCAGCATCTAGGAAAGGCAGTCAGTGTAGGAGGGGCCACAACCACTGCCCACCTGGAACAGGGTAAGTGGCCATTTTTGTTAAGCTGCTGAAAACAGTTTGCTACCTTTGACTGTAGCAGCAGGCGATGACTACCGTTTTGATTCCTAATGGAAATTGATTGGAGACCAGTTCTACAGACTGACCCAAAGAGCCTCAGGTGCATGCAACTGTATGTTTATATGACATAAATTGGTCAAGAGAACCACATTAGGATTTTTCAGTATTGTGACTTTAAGATGGGTTTGCCTTCTGTACCAACCATTCTGCATTGCAGGGGGTTGGACTTGATGACCGCGAGGTTCCCTTCCAACTTATGATTCCATGATTCTCCTCTATTTCATTCATTTTCTACAGCAGCCTGCTCCTTTCTTCCTTGCTGTATCTTCTCTTTTGTGAATTCCATTGAGCTGGAAGCCTTCTCCTAGAAACTCCCCACTTGTGACATCTTTTTCATTACTCTCCCTAATTTTTGATGAATACAGACCTGCTTCCCAGAGTTCCTGCGCATCTATTCTCCTGAGAATGCCTGCCCTTTATTGATGGCTCCTGCACTCCTTCCAGCTCCTATTATTCTCCTTTGGATTGTGCCCCAAACTGTGTTTGTGAACTCATTAGACCTTTGCATGTTGACATAATGATAGCTACTGATTTGTGTGCTGCAAAGACTGCCTCTAGTGTCTTTAAATGTCAACATTAATGTCTTATGTGTGAACTAAAATCCCCCAATACTGGCAGTTTAATGATCTTTCTAGATAAAAGCTGAAATTGTAATAACTATGTAAATTTCAGCCCAAGGGAAGCAGTATTCTCATAGTGATCCCAAAACAAAAGTGTAGGAGTCATCAGCCTCTGCTGGCTACATCTGTTTAGAAAACCAAAAGCTAAGAGTTTTAGTTTTCCACATGAAACTCAAAAATGACACGAAAATACAATTGCATTTCAGTTTGGGAGTGACTGGTTTTGTATTTTTGTATACTGAAAAGCTAATATGCAGCAAACACTTTTCTGTCTGTCACCAGGAATGATTGACAACCTGAATTCCTTAATGAAAAATGGTGCATTTCAATTGAATACCATTATTAAAACTGGAAACTATCTTTCAAGAATTACAGCCATCTCAGCTTCAAATGTCTGCTGATGCTTTATCTTCAGCTTCCTCTCAGACATGATAAGAAGTGAGAGCACTTTGTGACTTGGAAATCAAGAACGATGTGGCCATATAGTAATGGGAGACTCTTTTCCATTTTGGTTTCTCATCTTTCCAATCTTTAGATGTGATTTTCTGCTAATGTACACATGACTTTATGCCATTTTGTACACATTTCTGCTAATCAATTCCCCCATATGAGGCACTTTTGTGTGTTATTTGCATGAACATATGCATTTTTAGACACATTTTATCCCACTAGATGCATTTCTGTATACCTCATTTGTTTGGAGAACTGAATTGGAAAATTCATAGGAAGTGTGAATTTCACAGGATGGTTGTGTTCCAGTTCCTATATTGCTTCAGAAAGTGTGAATTGGGCAGGCTCAACTTTAAATGCAAACTAATTGCGCTGTGGTTAAACCACTGAGCCTAGGGCTTGCTGATCAGAAGGTTGGCGGTTCGAATCCCTGTGACGGGGTGAGCTCCTGTTGCTTGGTCCCAGCTTCTGCCAACCTAGCAGTTCGAAAGCACGTCAAAATGCAAGTAGATAAATAGGAACCGCTACAGCGGGAAGGTAAACGGCGTTTCCATGTGCTGCTCTGGTTCGCCAGAAGCGGCTTTGTCATGCTGGCCACATGACCTGGAAGCTATACGCCGGCTCCCTCGGCCAATAATGCGAGATGAGCGCGCAACCCCAGAGTCGGTCACGACTGGACCTAATGGTCAGGGGTCCCTTTACCTTTTTACTAATTCAAATTTATCTCCCCCCCATTCCCTCCAGCACTTGCCACCTCAGTGTGGACAGCATTCCCAGCTTCCACCACTCATGGGGATCACATGAGCAAGTGTGTCTTTCTACCAAACTAATACGATAAGTAAAGGATGCAAATAACATATATGCATTCCATCATTCTCCCCTACAGAACAAAGGGTGCTTTGCAATAAGAAACAACCTAATCATGATTTTAGAACTGCCCTCAACACAGCAACTTGTCAACATGGTAGGAGGGTCGGCATTTTTACATCCCCCGAAACCTGGATGAATTTAAAATAGTGTTTAAATTTCACCTAAATGTATCCAAAGGGTTGAATATATTTTGAAACCTGTAGAACCCTTTGGAACTCTTGAGCTTTCTGGTTTTTTGTCCGGTTAGCAAAGTAGATTACATTGCTGTTAGCCAGGTTTGTTGTTGTTTTCTTCCCCAGATGCTGCTCTGGGAAGTAGCACGGCTTCCAGAGAAGCCCAGGCACCCATTTCATTTGCAGCTTCTGTGTGGAGAGATTCTGCTCCTAACACAAAACCCTGACCCATCCTGTCAGCATCGATACAGTGAGCTTGCTCCCCATTGCTGACAAGGGAAGAAAAGGGGGAAACATGGGAACAGAGAGATAATCACTTATCTTTTCTAGTGCGTGAAATGCAAATAACACATGCTGCTTATAGTACTTGTCTCATGACCTACGGCAGTGTTTCTCAACCAGTGTGCCTCCAGATGTTTTGGGACTACAACTCCCATCATCCCTAGCTAGCAAGACCAGTGGTCAGGAATGATGGGAGTTGTAGTCCCAAAACATCTGGAGGCACACTGGTTGAGAAACACTGACCTACGGTATAGTACTTGTCTCATGGATACGGTATGCACAGGTTCCATATTTTGTTGTTACTCACCATAGTGGTTTCTGCAATAGATCCAAAGCTGTTGATGAAAATATTGCAGCTGACATTCACTGGAGGGCCTGCAAAACAAGTGAAGGTTGATCAGAAGTTCAGTGTGCCACCTAGCAAAAGTAGACCCTGCATTCAGCAGGCTTTGGCACCACCTGAGCCAAACCCTTCTTCCCACTCAGATTTGATGGGGGCCTTCAGATTGTCACAGTTTTGGAGGGAGAGATTCAAGAACATACTGGAGCTTTTGGTTTGTGCACTTAAAACAGATTAAAGGGTTTTGCTCCCCAAGAGCAATAAATTCACTTAAAAATAAAAAAAAGAATTAGCCATTTTGTGGTTTGAAAAGTGAGGGGGGGGGGAAATGCAATGAAAAGTATGATAGGAATGGATGAATAAGAAGATGTATGAACACCCTGCAAGCAGATTGCGATGAATGTTTGTTGATGTAGCACCTCCCCACAAACAAATCAGAATGAATGCTGAAAGAAAACCAGATATAATCTAACCTCTAAATAAGCTCTGTGCAAGCAAATAAGGATGAACGTTCAATAAACAAGTTGTCTGGCACAAACCTATATTGATGTGATTTCTGTCAATCTGTTTTTGACATGGGATATTGTGTTAAGGGTTGGTTTTTGCAATATGTTCTTAATATTTCAAAAAAGGACCAAAAAACCCCATAATGGCCAAGCTTTTGCTTGTTCTTAAGAACATAAGGAGAGCTGTGATGGATGAGATCAAAGACCCATCCAGTCCTGTATCCTGTTTTCCCAGTGGTCAGGCAGGTGCCTATGGGAAGACTGCAAGCAGGACCTGAATACCACTTGTGACTTCCACCAACTGGTGTTTGTTGGTTGCATGTGCACAAAGCTCACACATCTAGTAACTGTACACATCTAAGCTTCCCATCCATGCATTCAGTGAGATGGCACGGAAAGGGCTTTTATGTGTGCCTCTGGAAGGTAGGGAAGAATTATATAACCTAAGGACCATCTGATGCTGCGGCCACTGTTTTCTGGTCAATTACAGTGCGTGGAGCTCAATGGGCATTAAGGCTTGGATCAATCCAAGTGTTCAGGAAGGGAGCTGTTTTTTGCCCAATCTTCTTTTCACACCATTCACTTTTTCAGAATCAGCCTTATTAGATAACAGGAAGGGACGTGGAGTAAACTGAGCATGGAGTTACATCACCTAAAGACCTTTAGCTCATTGCATCTAGATGATAAAAGTCTGAGAAATCACTTCGGACAAAAAGGACAGAAAGCTTAGCATGCCCTTTCCAATCAGTGAGTGACAAAGGGCACCCAGGACAGGGAAGCAGTGGGGAGGATTCCAGTCAGAGTGAAGATTAGAGGCAGAGGCCTGACGATCTGGCAGCGCATGCTAAAATGATCCGAAATGTGCCACTCAGAGCTTTGCTCCATTTCACCTTTGTTTTAATACCTGTTATTACTTACAGTTCTACCTTGGAGAGATTACAGGATTAAGCAGGCCAGCCACCCTCTTCCAAATATAAATATAAATCTTTTGTGAATAGCAGCAGCAGACTGCAAAATTCAGTGAGGATAATGTATCAATCTATATTCAGGGCTAGGCTCTGGATGACTGCGCATGAAGGGGAAAAGGGCGAGGAGAGCTCCATCCCGCTTCAAAGGTCTTGCTGGGAAACAGCTGTAACTGGCAGTCTAGACACACTGAATTCCTCCAGGATTCCCGTATGGAAGCAAAGGTCTGGCTCACACATGCATGTCAGTAAAGTGATTTTCCTACATTTGATTGCTGTACCCTTGAACTTTCAGCGTTCCACACATGATTACTGCAGGAGTGTGCCAGGCTGCTGACAGGCTTACAAAGGTCCTGGTTCTAGGTTAGCATTAATCCGGGAGCAGGTTTCACTACAGTAAATGAGCCTTATGTTCAAACTAACATCACCCCAGACTTCCTCAGGACCCAAACTACCTGTGTCTTTAATCACACCGTTTGCTTGTGTGTGCAAGCTTTGTCTTTTATAAATTGCCAGGGTGAGGTCCCCTGTTTGTGTGGGGAGAGTAGTGAAGCTTTCACCTTTTCCTCCTTGCTGTAATGCTGATCTGGATTGGCCCCTGTGTGCCTGCAATTTGCATTGAAGCAAATGGGTGTTTTTATTTCAATGCAAATTGTCGGTGTGGAGAACCCAATCTGGATTGGCATACGGTGAATAGTAAATGAATAAAACTTCCTGACCGCTCTCACCCTCCCATGTAAAGGTGCTGATCTGGCTCAGTGATGCAGCCCTTGGAATTTTTCAAAGAAAAAGCTTGTGGTCAAAGGCAGACTACACACTTAAAGTCATGCATAAAACAGGAAGCTCTATGATAACATAGCAATCTCTGCATACAGAGATAAAAAGGGTCTGTGGAAACACTTATTGAGAGGAATAGAGACCACTGTTGCACACTCGGGTGAAAACATGCCCACCTCTGTGTGCAGATAACACAGATAGTAAAGGTAAAGGAACCCCTGACCATTAGGTCCAGTCGTGACCGACTCTGGGGTTGCGGCGCTCATCTTGCGTTATTGGCTGAGGGAGCTGGTGTACAGCTTCCAGGTCATGTGGCCAGCATGACTAAGCCGCTTCTGGCCATTCAGAGCAGCACACGGAAATGCCGTTTACCTTCCCGCTGTAGCAGTACCTATTTATTTACTTGCACTTCGAAATGCTAGGTGGGCAGGAGCAGGGACCGAGCAACGGGAGCTCACCCCGTTGCAGGGATTCGAACCACTGACCTTCTGGTCGGCAAGCCCTAGGCTCAGTGGTTTAACCCACAGCGCCACCCGCGTCCCAACACAGATAGTAGCTGCTATTATTGCATGAAGGTGTGTACGATTGCAAACTGCTATGTACAATAGTACATTCTGAAACATGACCCCTGTGCATTTCAAATGCTGGATGTGTATGCAGCTGGCAGAGGCTATCCAGGGTTTCAGATAGGAAGTCTATCATAGCTCTACCTAAAGCTGAAGATTGAACCTGGGACCTTTTGCATTCAGAGCAGATGCTCTACCACTGAGCCACAATCCTTCCTTATCTTTTCTCATTCTTGTCTCACTGCAAGACAATGTGCCATTTAAAACCTAAGTACTCACATATATTAACAAATGCTGATGAGCTGTTGCCACTTCCTCCTTTGGGAAGAGCTGGCAATATTATAGCCTTCATTTTAGCTGCAGGCTGGAAGGCCTCAAGGTTTAGTGTATCTGAAGCCTTTCTTTAAAAGTGCCCGACGTTTGCCAGATGTGAACGGAGAACTAATGTCTTTCCCAGCTTTTGTCTGGCAGTTCATATGCAGCAAATAAACTTCACCATGCTCCAGTGCTCTCACTACGGGTGGCTGTATTGAAAGCTATGGCCCCTGGCCACCTGGAGGCTGCATCAATTATGGTAAAGGATGTTTTCCTTGTCCTTCCCCACAAAGCTGATATAAATTCTATGCTATGGATTCTGGGTTTCCAGGTTGAACTCAGCTGAGTGTTAAAGGGGAGGTATCTTAAGTAATCCCTGATCTGAAAGTCCCTGCTTGAATTAGGTACTTTCTGTAACAGGCTAGGAATCATGCCATAACTGTTCTTTTTTTCTTTTTCTTTTAATCTGGTTTAAGATCATAAGGGTAATATGCTATGTTGGTTCAAGCTCCACAAAGCTGGGAAATTTGAAGTGAAGACTGATGCCTACACGGGTGTGCTGCATGAGCAACAAGGCTTGTGTTTGCTTACTACTTACCTTCCATGGACCCACATGGAATGTCCCTTAGTTTTTAAAGACCCAACCCTTGATTTCCATTCTGGACATGGGAGGAATAAGTAAACACTGGCATTTTCTCCCCCTGTTTCTGTTTTTCTGTTATTCTCTGACACCCCTATTCATGAGTATCTTCCCCTGCAGAATATAGTACAGTCGTACTTTGGAAGCTGAATGAAATCTGTTCCAGAAGTCCATCCGACTTCCAAAACGTTCAACTTCCAAGGCGCGGCTTCCGATTGGCTGCAGGATCTTCCTGCAGCCAATCAGAAGCTGCAGAAGCCGTGCTGGACGTTCAGCTTCCAAAGAACGTTTGCAAACTGGAACACTCACTTCCGGGTTTGCGGCATTCGAGAGCCAAAACGGTTGAGTACCAGGGCGTTGAGCTTCCAAGGTATGACTGTACTTGGTAGGTGGGGACAAAGATTGTATCCTTGTCACATGGAAAAAAAATATGTTTCCTATCCAATTCTGCTTTGATATGTATGCATGGCAATATGGAGAAGGGGATTTGGAGGGAGATGCGTTCATGATGATCTTAGATCTACAAACAAACAAACAAACAAAAAAACTGCATGTGGGGATTGATCCCATACATTTCAATGGTTTGCAGATTGGAAGTGCTGGAAATGGCCTCTGTCTATGCTCTCACAGGGTTTTGTTGAGCATGGTTTGGGAAAACAGAAACTGGGGTTGTAGGTTGGTCTATTTCTGGTCAGTGTCAATTTCACATGCATTTCCTAAGATGCTTCCATCCTGTTTCCACATTAATAGTGATTTAACAACAACACTCTATATGAACATTTGCATTAAAAGAAACACATCTTTAAATACATATTTTATCTCAATGTACACAATTCTGAACACATTTTATCCTAAAATACACTTTTGTAAAGGATTTTGGTTCACTTTCTAAGCCAAGGACTATACTGCAAGATTCAGAGGCATGCAAAATCTGATTACATTCAGAGCTGTGTACGAGGTGCGAATTAAGTCGGTTCATTTAAAAAATGCAGACTAAACAAAATCCGCCCCCCATCCTGAAACTGCTTCTCCTCCTAGCTTAACTCATCTGAAACAGTTGTTGTGAGGAAACAGTGTGATGTATGTAGCCACCTAGGTAGCCTGGGTTACAAATGTGACATATAAACTAGCAATATTGTTCCAGTTCTCACCATCTCTATTTTCTGCATGAGCTCAGGAAGAATATTTAAGAAATGAACACTTCCAGACTGTTGCTATTTTTGGGTGGGGTTCAATCATGTCCCAGCAAATGCAGGCTGCACAATTATAGTCAACAAGGAGGGCTTGCACAACAATGCTGCTTTCCCAAAAGATCAGAATTTTAATGGTAAGGAATATGATGGGAAGATGTGCTGGGTAACACTTGCCACGACACATCATCTAACTTCCCTGTAAACAAATCAGAATGAATGCTCATTAAATAGCCAGTGTCCTCTAATTTCCCTGTAAACAAGAATTAATGCTCAATAAACAGATCATTTGAAGCGCCCACTGCGGGTTTCACCCACAAAAAGGGTTTTTTCTCCTCCCCCTTGCTTTTAATTTTAACTATCATGAATAAAGAAACTGATTCTGGGCGGCCATGGTATTATTTTCATTTAAATCTAAACCATTAAAACGCCTCTGTGACTTATTGCTGGCACATTTAAATGATGTGCTCAGAAAGCTACAAACTCAAGTTCTGCAAAGCTGCTGCTGTGACTTTCATATAAATTGGATACTGATTTATGTGTGACAGATGAAGCCAGCAAACTGCCCCCATGGGGGGGGAAGGTGCAGTTCATTGAAATAAATCTGAAATTAAATTATCTTGCATAAAATTACAATACAACTGCCTTGAGCAGAAGGGTAATGTATATATTTCATTAAATATTAAAGTTTAATTTCTTTTGTGTATACGTGTGTGCTGGGACGGGAAGACCTTCCTGCGCTGCATTCTTTTTAACCCTCTGTTGGTTTTCTCCCAGTATTTGAAGCCTTCTCTTTAGCTGGGTAGCCAGGCATATTTGTGTCATAATGGCAGAAAATGGGGGGCCTTTTACAGCCTGAGAGCTGCATTCTCTTCCCAGGAATCTTCCAGGGGTCCCACGCCAGTAGTGGGCAGGGCCAGAGACAAAGGTGGGTGGAGCCAGAGGCAGACTTCCAGGATTCATTCCAGCCCACCAAAGACACCCAAGGAGAGTGAAAAGTGAGGCCAGTATGGGTTGTGTGGCCTGGAAAGAGTGCTGAGTGCCAGAAAGAGAGAGAGCGATGTGAAGGGTTCACAGTTGGCCCCTTGGAACTGAAGTATCTGAACCTCTCATCTGTGGCTTATAGAAGCCAATGGCAAATTTAATCTTGCCTTTTGTATGGCAAGGGTTGTATGCAGAGTAAAGGTAAAGGTAAAGGTACCCCTGACCATTAGGTCCAGTCGCGGACGACTCTGGGGTTGCGGCGCTCATCTTGCTCTATAGGTCGAGGGAGCCAGCGTTTGTCCGCAGACAGCTTCTGGGTCATGTGACCATCATAACTAAGCTGCTTCTGGCAAACCAGAGCAGCACACGGAAATGCTGTTTACCTTCCCACCGGAGCGGTACCTATTTATCTACTTGCACTTGATGTGCTTTCGAACTGCTAGGTGGGCAGGAGCTGGGACCGAACAATGGGAGCTCACCCCGCAGTGGGGATTCGAAACGCCGACCTTCTGATCAGCAAGCTCTAGGCTGTGTGGTTTAGACCACAGAGTAGGCTGACTGAAATGAATGGGCATGGCCCACTTAGGTCCTTTAATGGGTCTACTGTGAGTGGCACTTAATTGGATGCAAACCCATGAGTTTAAACCCCCAGCCTTGGCCCAGACTCTCTGTCAAACTCAGCCTCCCACTGGTAAACACCACATATCCAGGTGCCATGTGGTAGCAGCTTCAACAGTGCCGCATGCTGCCTAGAACTGTATGGCGAAGTGCTCATCCACAGCCTCTGAACTAGGAGTGGGAAACCCGTGATATTTCAGCTGTTGCTAGCCTACTCCTCCTTATCATGGGTGGAACTGGAGGGAGTTGTAGTCCAGCAACATCTGGAGAGTCACAGGTTCCCCACTTGCAGTTCAGAACCTTCTTGTGGGTAACCCTAAACACACGGTTTAATCTAGCATTATGGACCACCTACCCACATTGCTTGAAAATCTGCTGAAGCAAAAGGGTAACGAGACTGCACTTAACCACGTGATTGGAAGCTACAGAATATTAGCTCCACTTCTTGTGGTTGCAGGTACTGTGTGGCAAACTGTTAAGCAGCTACTGTCTGGTCTTGTTTATGCATACTCACACCACTAGTTCACTGAAGAAGACTCCCAAATCCAGTTTCAGCAGACCATATCAGCTTTGCTGGGCTTTGCCTTGCAAGTTTCCAAAGCCCTGAGCATCTAGAGCTGCTTATTTTAGTCCATGTGTGAGCAGATTTAAGCTGGCAGTTTCTGGGGTTTGCTGTTGTTGTTTCTGTTATATTTAGCTAGTGAATTGGATTTCGACTTAATTTCAGCAGAAGGTTTTGAATGTATTCTGTTATACTTCCTCTCAGCCTTTGAGGTCGGGTGATTTATAAATTCAACACAATGAATAATAACATGCCTCTTTGCAACTGGACTGCAGGAGTAATTGCAGTAGTTAATAGTTCCTTGGTGTTCAGCACAGTTTGTTTATTTGCTCCTCACAGCACAGACGACCACACATTAGATACTGAAGCCAACAAACACAGCTTGTTGATTTGTGTCACCATCATCATTAGTTACCAGGGAACCATTAAGGATCTCAGAAAGGGATTCTTCCTGCTCAGGATTGCCATATTTCAGACCAGAACACCCCAGAAGTTGTTGAGCTTCTTCTTATTTTTTACGAAAACTACAAAAATGTGATTTTTTTTATTGACTTGCCTAAGATCCAGGACAAAGCGCCGCCTTTTGGAAATGCCCCCCAGACATAAATGCCAGGATGTATGGCAGCCCTATTCCTGCCCTTTGGTGGGGTGTGTGTTTGCCCTCACCCTTCCTTTTTCAAAAGATGTGGGTGATTGGTTCCCAAAGGGAGGGGGAATTATGTGGGGCCTGGTGGCCAATTTGGAAGCAGTTGGGAACTTGCCTTTATAAGCCTGCTCCTCCTCATAGCCTTTTTCCTGTGCCTTCTCTCCCTCATCCTATGTAGTATGGTGCTTTAGCTAGCTGCGTGTTGAAGGACCTGAGTAGGATTTTTTAAGGGTTAGGGGAGAGTCTTTGATTAGCCCTTATAATTCCTCCTTTCCCCACCTATTCCACACTGCTGGGACTAATTCAATTGACAAATTGGTGAATGGCAGAGAGGAGTTTCTCATGGAGCACTGAATCTGGGCAGATGCGGAAGTGAGGGAGAAAACCGTAGGCACTATTGAGACAAAAGCACCCTTTAGGGGTTTGCCAGTACTTTATCCCTGCTGGGACTTGTGTGGGTGCGTGGGTGCCCTTTAAGTCTGATATGCACACTTTGAGTGAACACTGGATAGTGGGTTTTATATTCATGGCTCACCTAGTTTACTCCTCATCCTTCATTGGGGAAACGCAGCTTGTGTTGTCTGCATCACATGCCCAGCGATCTGGAGGGATCTACCAGAGTTAGAAGAAATCCTCACCTGCCCATGCTTTTTGATTTTGGTTAATTTACTTGCAGTTTCTCCAACTTGCCATATTTTAATAAACACAACCTTTACCCCAATGTTTGACCTCACGACCATAGCTGCCAAGTTTTCCCTTTTCTCACGAGGAAGCCTATTCAGCATGAGGGAATTTCCCTTAAAAAAAGGGAGAACTTGGCAGCTATGCTCACGACTCTTCTTTTTGGTTGCCAGGGCAGAAGCAAACATTACAATCAGATTTGGGAGGTAGTGGCAGAGGCAGCTGGCGCACAGTAAGGAGAATGACTGAGCTAAGTGTAGGCGAGTGCCTCACCCTAAGTTCTCCACTGGCCACATGGGATCCCCGTGGGATAGAGGGAAGGGTTCACTGTGAGCACAGCCATCTCGGCTCTGTTGACAAGCCGCAACGTGGCTCCAGGGAAGTGGCAGCTGTGAGAGTCGGACTCCAATTGTATCTGGGGCACCCAAGTTTGCGTGTCTTTATGGGTAACTTGATGTTCAAAGGCTTGAGATGGCTCAAGGCTCATCATTGCTAAATTTGGATATGAGGATCGGTCATGGAAAAAATAGAAACTTTCCCTTCTGCTCAGCCTCCCGGGGCAGTTAAAACACACAGACACACACACACAAGCACACACTCCATCAGTTTGGGCTAATTGTTTTGCACCTGATTGCATAGTTGCCCTTCCACGTGGCACGATTGCTCTCAAGAATGAAAGGTGCATTCTAATGCCACAAAATCAGATTCCTCACTTTGCTTAACCGGGACGTGTTTCGTGTTATAACAAAAAAGGGCTCGCACACAGAGCAGCTCTTTTTGGCCAGTCTTGCCTGGGTGAGTGCTCTGGCAAAATGCAGAGTGACTGCCCAAGGCTGATGTTGGAGCAGCTGCTGCATATTTGTCAAAGGGCAAATTCTTTCATGTGATATGAAATTGTCTCAGATAGCTGTGGGTTTACTGCAGCAGTGGACAATCTAAAAGCACCTTAACTCTGATCCCTTCCTCTTCGCCCCCCACTAACTAAACTGGTGAGCAGGAAACCCTAGTGCAGCGCCAGTGGTGTTTTGTTTTGCAATAAAAGCATCATCTTCCCCAACCTAGTGCCCTTCAGATGTTTTGGACGACAAGTCTCATCAGCCCCGGAAAGCATGTCTGGGGATGATAGGAGTTGTAGTACAAAACGTTTGGAGAGCAGGTTGGGGAACACTGTCATAAAGTGTGGAAATAATACATGCTTCTAAACCTCTGTGTATATGTGTAAAAAGTCCCAGATATATGTACATGTGTATTTAACAGTGCATACTAGCTTGTGCTACCCGGGCTGAACCAATACATTTTGGCGCCTGAGGCAAACCCCAAAATGGGGCACACCCTCCCTCCCAGGGAAGGAGGGGTGAGTGAATATCTACTTCAGGAACAAGAAAGGGGGCAGAGAAAGATCTACATCTGCCCCTGTGGATCCTGCCACCTTTGGCTGTCACATGAGGCTTGCCTCATGGGTGGGCCGGCCCTATGTGTCTTCCACACTTGACACATTTCCTGCAGAAATAATACCACTTTCCTGCAGCAATCATAATGTGTAGTAGCATCCATAATTTAAATACATGTACATATTAATTCCATTTCACCTTTTCATCTCTTCTTCTTCCTTCTGCCTGTCAAAATGTGTATACATTTACTTGTGCTTCATATACCACAAAAGATGAGTCATGAATCTTTATGGCTACATTGGTTGATTGGCTGTGCGCGAGAGAGAGATTGGGTTCATAGTTATGATGAATGGTGCCACAAAAAAGACAATGATTGATGTGTGTGTGGTTTTAGGTCAAATGCAGGGGAGCTTTGACTGAAAAATAAGGAAAACCCCATGAAAAGTCTGTGGGTAGGGAATGACTCACACTCAAAGTAGACCTGTTGAAATCAATGGACAAGTTAATCATGGACTGACTCAGATTAACTGCGTCAGACCAACATGGCTACCTACCTGAATCTCAGATCCATTGATGAATCTAATTTTAGTATGGCACATTTGGATAGAAGCCTGTGAATTTCACAGCTGTTTCTAGCAAGATGTTGAGATTATGCATTATAATCCTCCGTACTGCCAGGAGATGCTTACAGCTAGTTGTGACATTAAATTAAATGCAGAGGCTATAAGGGGAGTACGTAATTGAAATATATGGGATTTTGCATAGATCGGAAAACATGGTGTGTAAATATGGTATCCTTTTAGCATATCACGACAGCTAAAAGGCAGCCAGTCAAAATTAAATCAGCGTGTGGTAGTTTGTAAACAGGCAAGCGATGACGCCCCCACCCCAGTCCCAACAAAGTACATTTGTTTCATGGAAGTCTGCCATAAAAAACATTATAACTAACTCTGGATAAGATCCTCTTTTGTGGGCAATCATAATTTTGATGACTAGTGGGTAGGATACTCACTGGAACCATTGATATGCTCAGTGGGTGCCTATTACATTAAACTGCTGGAAAATGGGAGTGGATGGCAAGGAACAGAATACTAAGAACCCAGGACTTTCCATTGTAGACAGAACATTGTGCTAAATAGATGCTTAAGTAGTTTCTTGTGTCTCTTTATAAATCAACACCATTCTGTGGAGGCTTTCAAGGATTTGAGGGAAATGAATATATATCCTTCCTTTTTCATATTTTATTTAGTTGCTTTTCTGATAGGATGCCATACCAACAAAATATGAACAGAGATGATACAATAAAGAAAAAATATCTTTTTTAAAAAAGAAAAAGGTATCTTTTTTAAGATTTCAAAGAAGAGACAAAAATTCAGAAAACATTCCTTGATCGACTTCCTAGCCTATCCTTCCATGGCTCCTTTTATTCCCTCTTTCCCCCACATTTTCTTAGTTCACACCATGAACTAAGAAAACTGCTTTTATATACTTTATTTCTTTCTTACTCTGCTGAAAATCTTACCATCCTGCTAGGTAAATTGTTTGCTTATAATACTTTCCCATATATTCCATAAACTATATCCAGTCCTCTCTAAATCTTTTATTGTTTTGATTTCTTATTCTAATGGTCATCCCTGCTAGCTCCACATGTTCTAACAGTTTAATGTGCTAGTCCTCTTTTGTTTGTACTTTATTTGTTTTCCAATTTTTGAGCTAATAATACAAGGGTGGCTATTGTTGCATATAGAAACAGATTTTTTCTCTCTCTCTCTTTTTGGAGAAATCTATTGTTATTAACCCCAGGAGCAATGCTTGTGGATTTTTAGAAAAGGATTTTTTTAAAAAAAGGATTAATTCAGTATAAATCATTTCCCAATAAAAATTATAAATTATAAATATATATCCTTCCTTGATAGAAATTCTCAGTATTTCGTTTGCATGGCTCTTCATCCTATCCAGAAAACAGGCTTAGGCTAGGTCTACACAAGAAGAAAAATGAGCTGGACATAAAGGGGAAGAATGGATTGAGACACTGAGACAGTCCAGAGGAATCATATTTTTAATGCTCTCATATGTAATACACTCTCTCCCTCTCTCTCTCTTTCCCTCCCTCCCCTCTCTCTCTCTCACACACTGCAAGTAGATATCTAGTGTGGTAGGGAAACATTTCTCCTTGGAATGCTGGCTTTCTGATTTGTAAATCTTTTGTTCGTTTTATGAGGGTGAACATTTAGAATTTCTTGTCAGTCTCCGAAACTTAAACCGTTTCAGTCCATTCTATCACCTCAGAATTCTTAGGCTTTATCCTGCAACATTTGTGGATTAGCTTCGATAATGAGCTGCGGTCACAGGAAGAAGAGGAGGAATCGAAGAAACACAGGGCAGCAATTAATTACCTAGGAGCAGGGTCTAGCTCTGTTGTCCCACAAACAGAATCTGGTGAAAACAAGCCCAAAGTTCATGTTCTGATCTAAAACAAAATGGAGGTGAAAAATAAACCAAGAGTGACTGCATACCTTTAAAATTGGGCCTGATTCTGGCATCGTATCCTGATGTCCTTCCCATCAATTTGTCCAGGAAATCTGAAGGGGACATAAGTTTAGGAGCGGATCGGGCTGCTGCTCCAGTTTCTTTGGAAGCGGCGAGGCTGAGCCAGAAAAGAAGAGAGCAAGCAGAGATTTAATTAGAAGCCTTTTCTTCTCCTTTTGAAATTGTATCTTTTGCCCCATGTTGTGAGGATCTGGGATCAGAATTCATTGCAGCTAGCACACTGTTCCCATTATAAGCCATGGCAAATACCTCTGTGGGTTCTTAATGAAGCTGGTCTCTGCTAATTTGTTTGCTCAGCCCAAACATTCCCAAACACAGAATCACAACTGCTACCCAAGATCAAGCAAGATGACGAATGAAGACAATCCTTCTGCTAATTTAGGTACAGACCTGGAGGCCGACTTAAATCAGAAATGTGAACTTTGGCATTGTATCCTGGTGGGAAAACACACTTTGCAAAAATTGTTTCGTTATGAAGCATCAATTACCATGTAATTACATGGCAAATAACAGAGGAGAGTGTGCAGTATGTTGACATTTTCATTTTCTAAAGAGTGGGCAGAGTGTGTGAGCTCTGTCATCTTCCATTTGCTTTAATAGGTAGTTGGAGCAACACTTCAGGGGCCTGTGATTTTTCCTATCTAGGTTAGTCATTATTCATCAGAGAAATTTGGCTGCCATGCTGGGATCAAGATATCTCAGTCTTGATCCCAGCTCTCAGTTCTCGGTCTCAAATCCAAACCTACCAAAGACCACCGAGATCAGATTTAACATTGGCCTTCACCCCTCTGCATCAGTTGGAGCATTACAGGTGAGCATGTCTAGGTCCTGTTGAAATCAGTACATTTCACGTACTTGCAATTTGCTCACCCCATTCAACTGAATGGGATGTAGGTGAGACTTGCCTCCTCTTAATCTGAACCATAATGTTTAGTCTGGGAATTGCATTAACAACAACAACAATTTACAACAATTTATTATTTATACCGTGCCCATCTGACTGGGTTTCCCCAGCTACTCTGGGCGGCTTCCAACAAAAAATTAAAAATACATTAAAACATCGAACATTAAAAACTTCCCTAAACAGGGCTGCCTTCAGATTTCTTCTAAAAGTCAGGTAGTTTTTTATTTCCTTTGGAGGCCATTCCACAGGGTGGACACCACTACCAAGAAGGCCCTCTGTTTGGTTTCCTGTAACCTCACTTCTCACAGTGAGGGAACCGCCAGAAGGCCCTCGGAGCTGGACCTCAGTGGCTAGGATGAATGACGGGGGTGGAGATGCTCCTTCAGGTATACTGGGCCGAGGCCGTTTAGGGCTTTAAAGGTCAGCACCAACACTTTGAATTGTGCTCGGAAATGTACTGGGACCTAAAAGGCATGTAAGTCTAAACAATGAAACAACCCACAAGGAACTAAGTATTAGGAATTTGACTGTTAGGAGTGTGTGGAATATGAAGGTACCCATCTGACATCCAGACCTCATCCCTTCATGAGTTTTACTGATTCAACTTCTAACAGCTTGGTGTTCAGACAATGAGGATTGGCTCTCTCCTCCTTCCCTTTATATCTGAGATGGTGTTCAGACAATGAGGATTGGCTCTCTCCTCCTTCCCTTTATATCTGAGGTGAAGGTGTAATCGTGAACAACTTCAGAAGGGCTGGGAAGTGAGTTAAGGGACTAGATCTCATGGGGATTGTGTAAATCATTCACTTTGCAGGATGAGCTATAGTGAGAATCCAATGTACAAATCCTGCAGCACCTTCCTAGGAAATAGAGGCATAAAAATGTATTGGATTGTATTCAAAGTTTGTACTGATGCACCATTACAGTAAACTGCATCCACCTTTCAGCACAGAAACATCTCCCATAGCAATACTCATTTAGTTGGGGAGTTTTGCCTGCTACTTTTGCCCAAGAGAGACTCCTTCCTTCTCTGTGGGCTGAAAAGAGAAATCATTCAAACATTTGTCTACCTGTAGATTACAGTAGCTGATTGAGCTCATTGAACAGACTGACAAAAACTAGTTTGGCCAGCGGAGGATGTGAGGGCCAGAACAGATCACAGTTGCATAGCCATGCTTCTATAGGTTGATTATAGGGAGATTGTGTTGCCTGAGGGGTCAGGGCCAGATCTAGGTTCTGGGAGGCCCTTCGCAGGATGTCCTCAGTGGCCTCCCTCCCTCAGAAGAACCTAATAGGAACCGGCTGAATCAAGCCAATGACTCATCTAGTCCAGGTGTCTTCTGGGAAGCCCACAAGCAGAGCCCAAGCACAACAGCACTCCACTCACCAGCGACTCCCAGCAGCTGGTATTCAGAGACATACTGCCTCTAACAGCAGAGGTAGAGCATAACCATCATGACTAGTAGCCACTGACAGCCGTATTCCCCCTGAAATGTGGGGAGTGCTGTCACATTCTGCATCTGATTGGCCACTGCTTTGGGCTAGATCAGGCATCCCCAAACTTCGGCCCTCCAGATGTTTTGGATTACAACTCCCATCTTCCCCAACCACTGGTCCTGTTAGCTAGGGATCATGGGAGTTGTAGGCCAAAACATCTGGAGGGCCGCAGTTTGGGGATGCCTGGGCTAGATGTCTCATTGGCCTGACCTAGCAGGGCTCTTTGCTTCTTGTGTTCAGAATGGGAAGGGGAGGGCAACAACATGGAGGAACAAGACAGAGGATTCTTGCGTTCATCAGGGGGCTCACTGCTGAGGTGTTGGCCTAACAATGCCAGTTCCTGGTGTTGGCTCTAGCGAAGAATAATTGGGTGAAAAAAAAGACGCCGTTGCCAGTCCCCTAGAGTAGAAACGCACACCTTTTGTCAACAGCAATAATTTTCTCAGATATTTAACAACACTCTTGAATTGGCTATGTTTGACGAGAGTAAAACAATAATGGCCACAGCAGTTTCTTTAAATACAGAATATTTTCTACACAAGGCAGGTAAAGCAAACCTATGACTCTCATTAAAAAACAGAGAAAGTGTAGTTTATATCGATATAAATATAGGAAGCTACTTTATACCGACCATCGGCTCATCTAGCTAATCTACACTGACTGGCCGCTTCTCTCTCAGGTTTCAGGATGGAGACATTCCTAGTCCTACCTGGAAATGTGGGAAATCAAACCACAGATCTGCAAAGCAGATACTCTACCATGGAGGTACTGCCCTTCCCCTACATAAAATGATTGCCCACCTATTCAAAAGTCACAGGTAACCAGTGATTTAAAGGAGATAGAATCCACATGAAGTACAATCCTGCCAAATTCTGGCTGCAATGGTGGGTGGATAGCAAAATGCCCAGTTTCACATTCCAGCCCCTTGACCTTCATGAACACTCTGTGACGTCCAGGGAATTATTAATGGGGTAATTTCCTGCAAATTACAACTGACTGCTCCGAGTTTATTCTCTGTCCCCCTCCTTTAAATTTGTTTTACCTTTGTTTCATCAGTAAAGATGTTGCTCTGCCTCTGGAAGGTACGGATTTATGACCAGAAATGATTTGGAATATGAAATGAGGATTCTGTTTGCCTGCACTGCTCTTTCACAGAGAGTGCCTCCAGCTCTGGAATGAGTTCATTTATTGTTCATTTAAGGTGATACATAGATCTAGGGTGCATTCTACCAAGCACTGCTTCCTTGGAAGAGCCATTTATTTTCATGAGAATAGTGTGAGAAAAGCATCTGACGGACTCCACATTTGAATCTCAGGCCAGTGATTCCTTGAGGATGTAGATATTCCAGACTAAGCATGGATCTTTTCTGCTGGTAAAGCATTCCTTATTCACTTCAGTGGAGAGGAACCTTCCCCACCTCCCTGACAAACACATCAAAATATGCTGTTTTCCTAGGAATGAATAGACAAAGACATCTTAGAGAAATACAGGTGCTTTGTGTGTATGCTGGCGTACACAAGAGCACGGGGGCTCTATTAATCAGGAGAACAACAAACAAACAAACAAACAAACAAACAAACCAATAATATTACTTATACCCCACCCATCTGGCTGGGCCTCCCCAACCACTCTGGGCAGCTCCCAATAGAATAGTAAAAACACAATAAAAGATCAAACATTAAAAACTTCTCTAAACAGATGTATTCCAAAAGTCAGATAGTTGTTTATTTCCTTGATGCCTGATGGGAGGGTGTTCCACAGGGTGGGCGCCACTACTGAGAAGGCCTGGTTCCCTGTAACCACACTTCTCACAGTGAGGGAACCACCAGAAGGCCCTCGGCGCTGGACCTCAATGTCCGGGCAGAACGATGGGGTTGGAGCTGCTCCTTCAGGTATACTGGGCTGAGGCCATTTAGGGCTTTAAAGGTCAGCACCAACACTTTGAATTGTGCTCGGAAATGTACTGGCAACCAATGTAGGTCTTTCAGGACCGGTGTTATATGGTTTCATGAAAATTGGAAGGTGACCCAGTCCCTCAACACACTTGAAATCACACAATCCCGCCAATGCCTCCCAACCCCTCCACAGATACACCAACCCTAATCTGTGACCCCCACTTTCCACCTTGACAGAGGCCCTACCCCTCTCACTTGGGCCCCCTCCCTTCCTCCCCTCTCTCTCGGGACTCACAACCCCCCCCCCCGCACCACCCCACTGATGGTCTCCACTAGGGTGATGACTTTTTCATTTTTTCCCCTCAAAAACTATTTCCTGTAGCACAAATGGATGAACTTTTGCATATTAATGACTAAAATGAGGTATATTCCATTGAAATATTAAAAAAGGTTACGCACAAACCGTTTTTATTTTTTTTGTATGCCGTTTTACCATTTCATAAAATTGTATTAACAATTCTATATATATTTCGTTTCAAATTTGGACACAACACCACATTCCACAATGGGGAGTGTTCTTAGCAACATCAGGTATACAAATGTCACACCTGCACAAGGTAAAAGCCCCTTTTTGGGACCTCAAAACTCAGCCAGCAGACCCTGCCGCATAGCTGCCAAGTTTTCCCTTTTCTCGCGAGGAAGCCTATTCAGCATAAGGGAAAATCCCTTTAAAAAAGGGATAACTTGGCAGCTATGCCCTGCCGGACATGCTGGGAAAAGAACCTACAGGAGAGGTAGCAAAACATTGTCCTCTAGCGGCGTCTATACTGTTACTGCAGCTAAAAAAAGCTTCCTTGTGTGTTTGATGACCCTATATAATGTTGTATATATGTGACTCTAAAGCTTGGGTTCAATTTTATATCTGCTTACAGTGACTTCAAAAATGGTCAAAAAACTGATAAATAAAATTTTTAAAATCATTTTGTGCGTGAGGTTTTATATATATATATATCAAATCTCTTCGAAAGTAAGATTTTATCTAATCTTTAATGAAAGCTCATCAAATTATGATACAGGGAAATGAGGTTGTAAAAAAGTCATCACCCTAGTCTCCACTCTTGTGCACCTTCACCCACCACTGCTTTGCCTCTCTGCCCAGTTGCTCGCCAGCCCACAATACACACATGCACACACATGGGGGCTGCCGTGAGTGGTTTATTTTTTGCAAGGTCTGATCTCATGATGTACTTCTGGAAACCGGTGTCGCTCAGAGGTGCAATGTCAGGAGTATGGGCAGGAGTCAGGCTCTGGGGCCTGTAGTGCTTTGCAGGACTGGGGCCTGCCTCAGCTTGTGCTGTAGAAGCAGGGAGTGGCCACTCAGGTGAGGCCTCAGCTTGTGCTGGAGAGGCAAGGAGTGACCACTCAGGTGAGACCACTTGATATCTCACTGCATCTGGTGGCAGGAGCTGGGAGGGATAAAAGCTCAGCATTTCCCTTCAGCTCTTTGCCACAGCAACGCTACCCCTGCCTGGTTGCATCTGGCCTCTTGCTCCTTGGACCCTCGCCTTTGCCAACGCCTTGATCCTTGACCCTTGGACCTTTTGCCTTGCCAACGCCTTGCTCCTTGACTCCCAGACCTTCGCCTCTGCCTTGCTCCTTGACCCTGCGACTGCCTGCTGCTGGACCCTCAGCCCTGCACCTGTTACTGCTTCTACACCACCATCTTGCCTCTGGTCCTGACGTCCTCAGCCAGGGCTTCAACCGCCCGCCGACCGGACCGTGACATGCAAGCTGAGAGCACAGCACCCAAGAACATGTGTCCTTTTCAGCCCACACTCTTGCAGGAGCCAGAAGACTTGTGCGAGAGCACGGGGCGAGAAATTAATATTCCGGGATGCAATGGCTTCTGTAATTCTGAGATGTCCCAGTCAAATCGGGGTGTTTATGGGATGTATTATTTCTCTGAAACGTACTCTAAATATTGTGAGGTGAGAAAGGAGGCAGGTTGCCTGCACTTTTGATAACTATGCAGGAGAGGGGATTTTGTCAGGTAGACCTTGAATCATCTGGCTACCCTATCCAGATCTGGCTGCACAGATTTGTATGTCTGCCTGTGCGCCTGCGCATATGTGCAAAGGAATAAGGAATCACTTGTTTTAGAGAGGCCTGGACAATTATTCCACTGGAAGCAGATATCTTCCCTAGAGCAATATGGGGGAATAGGCTGCGGCTGCTTTAAAAATTGGTATCTTTGCTTTGCAAGCTCAGGAGAAAACGGGGAGAGAGGGAATCAATACTGGGCTGTAAATCTGCATTCCAAAAGAGGTTCTGCATGGAAATGAGCCTGGAGAAAAAAAATTCAATTAAACAGCAAATGAGTTGGTGCCCAAAGAATCCTGCCAGTTCAGCAGAGAGGTGCCAGAAAATGCAATATACTGATTTCTTCTCATTAACTACGGGCTATAGGAAGACCATAGGGAATGATGCAATAAAATATCTAGGAGTTTGGGGTTTGTTTGTTTTATAAAACAACAACTCCAAAGGTATTAGATGCATAAAGCTTAGAGTTTTCTTTAAAATGTGATAAAGGCCCAAGCTAAATAAGATGGTTTTCTTTTCATAGGGACACAATGTATTCTGGTACGTTAGGAATGTGAAAAGGCAGTAACTGGCTAGCAAACCAAACAGTACTGGAGTTTGTGCTACTTTAGTCTGATTAGTGCCCCTTACATGTGTCTAGCTTTATCCAGAGCAGCTGCAAATTATGACTATATTGACTGGGGGATGACCAAACTAAGACTATTCGTAGCTACTAGCTATGATGGCTACGCTCTGCCTCCATGGTCAGAGGAAACATTGTTTCTGAATACCATGTTCTAGAAACCAGAGGAGGGGAGTGTTCTCATATCTGGTTATCCAGAGGCATCTGGTTGGCCACTGTGAGAACAGGATGCAGGACTAGATTGCTGGACTCTTGGCCCAATCCAGCAAGCATATGATCTTATGTTCTAAACTAATCAGGGTTCTGGAATGACCAAATCCTTAAGCCTTTGTTTCTCATTTTACTCTTTGTTCTTTTCCAAGCAGCTTGGTTCTCCTCTCCTTATTTAATCCCCACAACCACCTTGTGAGGTAGATTAACCTGAGAGGCAGTGACTAGCCCAAGGTGACCCAGTGAGCTTCATGGCCAAGTGGGGATTAGAACCCTGGTCTCTCAGGTCCTAGTCCGACACTCTAACTCAGGCATAGGCAAACTCAGCCCTCCAGATGTTTTGGGACTACAATTCCCATCATCCCTGACCACTGGGATGATGGGAGTTGTAGTCCCAAAACCTCTGGAGGGCCGGGTTTGCCTATGCCTGCTCTAACCACTACACCACACGGGCTGTCTTACTGCTTTTTTATTGTTTGTGTTAAACACACAGGTGTTTAAAGGGGTGTAGAGTACACGCTGGCAAAACCATTCCTGCCTACAACAGAACCTGATACAGGTTTAATTAATAAAGTCACAAAATTTCTCATTATCAGCACTGCTGCTGCTGGATCACATTCCTTTTATGGGGTTTCTTGTATGGATGCTTGGTATTTAATTAGGAGAGAAGAAACATAAAAATAAGGGGAGGGCATTTTCCATCTTCCTTCTTCTTTCACTGCTGTAAATCAGTGTGGGAGATTCCTTTCATTGGAAGTACCCTGCAGCCGTCAGCCTAATTCTAAGCAGGTGCCAAGGAGAGGGAAATATGGGGTAGGGTGATGGGCAGTAGAATGTGAGAAGTATAGGAGCAACCCTGGTATGTATGTATGTATGTATGTATGTATGTATGTATGTATGTATGTATGTATACTGCCATACACCTGTAGATCTCATAGCATAGCATAAAGCAACTTTCCCTGCATATTCCTACTGGAAAATCAAAAACACAGTAGATGATGTATGTATGTGCTGTAAGCCGCCCAGAGTGGCTGGGGAAACACAGCCAGATGGGCAGGGCATAATTAATAAAATCATCATCATCATCATCATGTGAGAAGAGGAACCAGAAGGATACCCTGGTGGATCAAAGTAGATCATATGATTTGCAGAAAACCGGGAGAGGGAGAACCACGTATGCTACTTTGAATTCCTGGGAGGAAAGGCAGAATATAAATACCATGAATGAATAAATGTGGCAGTAGAAATGAGAGAGAGAGAGAAAAGGGGGTGGATTGCCAAGTGGTTGTTTGCACATATGCATAGTGTTTTCCATTGAAAATTAAAAATAAGGTTTACAGAGAGCTGAATTCCTGCACACAGTAAGTCCATAATATTACAGTCAAAGCCTTATTTAGTTTCTGTGGAGTCAAACACAGCATGCTCACATAGTACATATAGGAGAAGTTACTTTGAAAAATGTTGAGAACGTACGTGTGCTCCTTTTGCCACCACTGTTGCTGTTGCATTTTGTGACACTACCACAGCCTTTACTGAAATCTAAGAATATTCTCTCCTCCACTTTTTGGATTTGGCCAGAGACAAGAGCAGTGACTGTACCCACAACAGTAGTTACCAAGATGCTAACTAATGGGACTTCCTGGTCTTATGCACAGGCCCGGCCCTACGTGCAGGCTGGGTGGCGCAGGGCACTATGGCGCCGGCCCACCAGGAGGGCGTCGCGAGCTGCGCCCACCCGCTGGCTGACCGGTCCGCCGCGCAGCTGCGCCTGCCCGCCCGCCTGCCACGCAGCAGCGCCTATTGCACCCACGCTGCGTGCGGTGCCCACCCGCCCACCGCGCTGGGAAACGGGGTGGGAGGGCGCCGGAACGGGGCGGGAGGGTGCCGGAGGGATCCGGCGGGCGCCGGAGGATTCGGCACACCATGGCGCCGGGAGCGCTTAAGACGGCGCTGCTTATGCATAGGTGGATTTAGGGGAGTGTGACTGGTGGTTCGGTCACACTGGGTTCAGAGCCTGAGGGGCATCACAACTTTGATGCAAAAAAGAAGGTGGGGTGCCGAATTTTGATGTCACAAAGAGTGCTACTGAAATTTGAGACTCCAGTATCCACCACTTCCTTGTAGATCCAATTGCTTCTGTCTTTCAATCCTCTATTTCAATAGGAATACATGATTGCTGTTGATTTTGGTTTGCTCTGGGGCTATTAGTACTGATCCAGTTGTCTGCTGCAATTGGTATTTTTATTGAATTTTATCAATGTTTTAGATTCCTTATGTGGATTTGATTTTAGTGCCTTTTTACTGTAAACTGCCCTGATCCCTATGGAGGCAGTGGAAGATACCTTTGTGACAAATATTACAGTATAATAAAATGGCCCACATATGGGTTTTCTGGATAAGTGAGGTTTTGTTGCAGTCAGAAAGGCAGTGTAGCCTACACATGCAACCCACTTGTTTTTAAGATGTGAGCTAAATAGGGGTCTCTTTGGAACCCATTCTTAACAACTGGATATTCATTTGGCTGTTTGCTGCCTGATCATTTCTAAAGTTCCATGTTGCTTAGAGGTAGTTTCAATTGATTGCTTACCTGACCAGTGATTCTTGGGCTTCAAGAGATGAGTTTTTGGCAATGACACAAGAAAGTGATTGGAGATTATTTCATGTTGATGTGAGCAAGCAGCTGTCTTAGCCTGTATGCAGAGGCGTAGGAAAGGGGGGTGCGGTGGTTGTGGACCGCCCTGGGTGTCATCCGTGAGGGGCTGATAAAATGGCAAAAATGTGTGTTTTTGAAAAAATAACTCCCGCACCCACCACACGCCCCTTTCTACATCACTGCATGAGCACTCTCCCCTCGAGTGATTTCCAAACACCAACAGCATTGCTGCCTCCAAATTTGCAGGCAGAGCACAGCCTTTAGGGCTAGTAGCCTTTAACAGCCCTCTCCTCCATGAATCTGCCTAATTCAGAGGCGTAGCTAGGTGAGGTGACACTGGGTGTCACAGTGTGGGGCCTGCAGCATGCTTGAGCCACACATCTCTCCTGAGGGGGAGGCAGCGGGTGGACCATCTGCAAGCTCTGCACTGCTTTTTTGAGCAGCTCAGGGCTTGCATCTGCCCACTGCCTCAGCCACCCTACAGCTGAGGGGGAGGCTGCGGACAGACTCCACGCAATGCACCCTGCTTTGGCTCGCCCTGCCCCCATGGGCAGCTTGCCCTGCCCTCATGGGCAGTTCACTCCACTCCTGACTGCAGGGCGCGTGCACTGCCCCAGGCACCCGAGCGGCTAGCTACGCCGCTGCCTGAATGCCACAATGGAATCTGAATGGCACAGCTGAAAATGCAAGGTTCCTGCAACTTATCATCAGTCCTTTGAATCAGTTAGTCTTCTAGGCAGGGCTGGATTTTGCAAAATGCCATTGGTTACAGTTGCAGCGAAATGGAGGCATCTGCAAATAAGGTAATTAGGGCTACCATTTTTTACTTGCAGGCCTCAACAGAGGATGTTTTGCTTCCCCATTTGCTTTCTGCATTTTGTGGGTGGGGAAGGTCTGCAGAGGACTTAGCTAACTCTCCCAGGGTCAGAGTCTGGCACTCTAACCATTGCAGCACACCAGCTCTGTCATCTGCAGTGCTTCCTGAACATGGAGATCAATGTTGCAATGGGGTAGCTGAATTATTTCTTAAAAATAACAGGCCATTCATACAGTGGCTTCCCCCATCCGTGGCAGATGACTCAGGCACATTTGTTTTGTAAACCCTTCCTTTCCATAGAAAAGCATGTGGACCTTAGCTGCTCTGAATGGTGCTACTAGTTGTGAGCATTTTCACACTTTTTCTGTCAACTGTCAGAAGCTTTCTCTTTTCCAACATTGCTGAATGTCATAATATTTTGCATCGTATCCAACCATCCTTCCCCACCCATGGCCACTCATTCAAAAATAACGCACCAAGAAACCAGTGTGTCTGCAGCTCTGCTCTTAAGCTTGCTGAGGGCTGGTCCATGTTAGAAAGTAACCTCCATGCTTTGCTGGTCAATGGCCACCACTAGAAGGGTAGCGGTCAGGAGGTGCTCACAAGGAGTCATTATTAAGATGAACTGCTACCTATTGTAGGAGCCCAGCACAAGTCCAATCTGTTTTTGACGCAAACGGTTCTTTAGATGGAAGCAAGTTCTACCTGGAATTAGATCTCAGTGATCACTATGCAACTGCTGGGGACTCAAGTTAACACGGCCTTCACCAACCTGGTGCATTTCCGATGTTTTGGACTACAACTTTCATCAGCCCCACCCAACACGGTGCAATCTGATACCTGCAGAGGACCTAAGCATCATTATTTGAATGTCTGCAATCCCCTCTGCCATTCCATTGTAAGACTGTGACCAGATGCAGACTCCATGGCTTCAACATCACTCCCATTCCCCCCCTGCTTTGCTTACCAGCTAAAACACTTGCACACTATTCTGTGATGATTTGCTTGCCCACATAAAGGCATTTGTCATTTTTTCCTTGTGATCCAACACAACTACATTGACTTCTTGTGTGCCTTATTGCTTTGCCATAAATCCACCATTCTTGAATAATCTTTTGTTCAAAGGTAGGAAAGCCATCAAGAATACCAGCTGATGTTCATCTCTTATGTTGCTGCCGCAACTCAAGAAGTATGTTGCAGAGTGAAACAAGTTTCAGAAAAAGACAACCAAAATAAATAAAAAATGGGGCTGGAACATCTCTCCTAGGAGTACATGTTACAATATTTGGAGCTTTTCAGTTTAGAGTAAAGGCAGCAATTGGGAGAAGCGTGAGAAAACTAGGTACGATGCTGTGAATGTAGACAGGAAGAGGTTTCTCCCTATCTCATAATACTAAGACCTGGAAGATTTGCGACAAAGGCAGTAATTCTTCACACAGCACAAGATGTCACGATAGCCACCACCTCGGAGAGCTTTAAAAGGGGATTAGCACATTTGTGGAGGATAAGGCTAAATTACCTCCAGCATCAGGGATACTATGCCTCTGAATGCCAGTAACTGGAAAGGAAAAATGGAGTGGATGCTGTTGTGTTTCAGGTCCTCCTTGTGGGCTTCTGATTGGTTACTGTGACAACAGGATGCTGGGCTGGATGGGCCTTTGGTCTGATTCCACCAGGCCTCCTTTTACTTCAAGCAACTTTTCATCACAATATAAACCCATCTTTCATAAATATATTCAAGTGGTTTCTGTTTGAAAGGGGAAAGCGGGGTATACAATTTTGTATAAATAAATAGCTCTCTCAGGCGGCTTACAAAGCGATGTTCAGTATCACTGGCAAATGGAAGTACAGGAAAATAATAATCAGGGACATGCCTCATAAATATGCCAAACGAGAAAGCAAGACACCATTTTTAATTATAGTTATCTGCATTCATTCCTGTTTTGTGCACCAGTCTCAACTGGTGAGCTCCCTAACTTTGCTCATTCAGTAATGGATATTATCATTTAAAATAAGTGATTAAATGGTATATCCTGGTATACATCTATCAGCTCTGATATTCAATGTAACATACAACATGGATCAGAAATTGGCCTTCTGAATATTTTCATATGGCATCTCAGCATCATGCCCTCTGTGCTCTGATTCAAGGAGAGTGTCCCTCCATTTTCTCAAGATTGTATCTGAAAAACAGAACCTGTTGGCACCATCCTAAATGACTCTTGACACTTTTGGAGCTGCTTTAGCTATTCTTTCCTTCAAACACATCTCCTCCTAACCTGCACAGCTTTATCTGTTTCTTTCCATTTTCATATTCAACTGGTTCTTTCCTCCCTGATTCTTGTTAGATATTTTCTCTGACCTACCCTCTTCAGACTGTCCAGTAGCTGAGACCATCTTCTGAGTCTTCCGTACATGCACATACCTAATTCATTTCTTTCTCCTCAATTTATAGGCTTGTAAACTTATGCCTCTAGCTTATCTTTCGATATACTTAGATCAAGGATGGGAAAGCTTCATCCCACAGTCCAGACTTGGCCCCCTAGGATTTCCCATTTCGCCATGAGCCAATTTCCCTCAGACCATGACCAGACTAAAAAGGTTCCCCATGTCTAACTTTGGTAGAAGGGTGGCTACCATGGACCCCTCTAGATGTTATTGAATTCCAACACCCATCAATCCCAGCTAACATGGCCATTGGTAATAGATTTTGGGAGTTGTGTTCCCACAACATCCGGAGGACACCAAATTGGCTATTCCTGAAGAAGACAGGACTCAAATGCCCTCAAACTTTCTCCAAAGTGTAGTTCTAATTATTGCATTAGCACTTTTTATATATATTCTGCCACCTGCTGCATAAAAAATAATTAGACAGTAATTTAAAATGCCTGGGGGGAATCTTCAGAAAGCATAGTTTTTTTAGAGAGAGAGAGAGAGAGAGAGAGAGAGAGATTAAATATTAAAATGGGCAGCACAATCAATATTTGTATATAATTCAATTAAAAAACCAGCCAGGCTCATTTTCTGAATGTATTTCTGGCTGACGTGTGTGGCCTCTGAATGGGTAGTTTTCTGTAAGATATGCAGGAGTTTTCAGTGCTTCTAATGTGGCTAAAATATCCTCCCTCTGCTTCTGTTTCCCCATCGTTCTGCCCGGACACTGAGGTCCAGCGCCGAGGGCCTTCTGGCGGTTCCCTCGCTACCAGAAGCCAAGTTACAGGGAACCAGGCAGAGGGCCTTCTGGGTAGTGGCACCCACCCTGTGGAATGCCCTCCCACCAGAGGTCAAAGAGAATTACAATTACCAGACCTTTAGAAAGCATCTCAAGGCAGCCCTGTTTAGGGAAGTTGGATGGATTTCTGTATTTCAATATTTTGTTGGAAGCCGCCCAGAGTGGCTGGGGGAACCCGGCCAGATGGGCAGGGTATAAATAATAAATTGTTATATTATTATTATTATTATTATTATTATTATTATTATTATTATTATCTGTTAAAAAACAAACAAAAGGCACCCACATGAACATACACAAATCCCAAATAAAGTGTCCTATAATTCTTTGCCTAGCAAATGAGATGAAATGATAGAATATCACAGAAGTAAGAAGTAAAGATAAGGAAAGCAAATTTGAAATTTGACTTGCTGACTCACATTTTACAGGGTCTTAAAAGCCAGAAATTTGATAGTCCTGAAGATGGCAGAAGGAAAGCATAAGATCAAATACCATAAGAAGTGTAAAGAGGCATGAAGGATGTGCAAACTGCTGAAGAAAAGCAACTTGCAGTGGCTGAGGGAGGGGTGTGTGTGAGAGAGAATGGACCAGCTATAATGTGATATAGACTGAGTGGGTGACAGTTTTCAGCCTGAGGGTCTCATTCCATTCTGGGCAACATACCAGAGAACACAGAGGCAAAAAGTGGGTGGGGCAACAAATGGACATTTAACATTTTTATCGTAAAATAGTTTCTACACATGCCCACACACCAGCCTCTACCCTGCATCCAGAAAAGCAAGAGGCATCAACAGAATTCAAGGCCACATTCCAGTCAGGCAAAAAACATTTGAGGTGTGAAGCAGGCCAGTGAGGGGGATGGCTGTGGAAGAGTTCAGAGCACCCTAGTTCTTTTCTAAAAATATTTTTTATTAAAGATTTCTTGGTTTACAAAAATATGCGCATTGTCTCTTTTTTCAAGTTGTGTTTTCTACAGATCAATTTCATTTGTTGTGAGACATTAGTGTTGCGTACATTGCTAGGTTAGGAAGAAAATAGGAGGAGGGGGGAATAGTGAGTGGGGTGGGGTTGGGTGGCAATGCCTCTATTCTTCTACTTAGTCTATGTGTGGGGTTTTGTGTCAGCGTCACTTGTGTGGGTTTTCTTACTATTTGCTTGTAACATGGAAGCAAGGGGGGGTCCCACTTGAAATCTGTTGACAAGTCCAATGTTTTCACTATGTGTTAAGCTGTTGTGCAGCCTTACTTGAAGCCCATTGTTTGAAAAAGCTTAACCTCATCAGTGGCTGAATTACAGCCATGGGCAGAATGATGCCAGACCAGCTCAATGAGGGTGTAAATTCCAAACTGCAGCCGGTGCTCACTGGGAACATGAGAGAGCCTGCTGTGGTCTTTAGCTTTTAGAGCCTGACCACTTAGTTCCAGGTCACAAACTCTTTGGCCTTGAAGAGTCCTTAGTTCTGTCTGCAGTGACTCAGCCAAGATGACCCCCTTCTCCCCCATTATATGCTTACACCCTTTTTATGGGAACCCCATGGAAGATGGTTGTATTGTACATGCAAACAAAAAGCACGGGAGACGATAGGTGGGATAAAATTGCCCTCGCATGTCATGTTAGTCGTTCGGAAGGCTCTTTCCAAATGGAAATGCTGGAAAAAAAGGAGAGGGAGGAAATAAATGCGCTTCAGACTGCAGCGAACATTATGTGCCAGGGCCACATTCTCTCGCCTGCATCTCCTTGCTGCAAAAGCTTCTTCCAAACCTATAAAACAGCCCAATTAAACTGATTAAAACCAAGGAGAGCCACGGCAGGCTGAGATTGCGGTAGGACTCGGCTAAGCAAAAGGTGGCTCACTGTCGCAGAGCAAAAGGAGAACACACAGCCTCGTAAGCAAAGCAAGCCATCATTGAGCCAAAGCCCAACTGCAGAAACAACGAAAAGGGAGTGTTGCTCTGGATGAATCCCTTGTATGCAATTAATGACATCCTTTCTCATTTTGATGGAATCCAAACTACAGCAACATTAACTAGAAACTGTTTTCCTTTCTTGCACTATTCGCTCATTTGATTTATAAACATTTCTTTTCAAATGGTTAATATTTCGATTCAGGTTGGCCGTCCCTGTCCCCCTTTCTTTATGTTTTTTTTCTTTGCAAGTGGCTGCAAAGCGGCAAGTTTCATTATGGCTTGTCTACAGGCTTAATGACAACTCTGGATTTTTTTATTATGTGCCCAAGGAAAAAACCACGAACATTTCCCATCAAGCTTACTGTCCGTGACTTTCCAGAGGACCCTGGCTCCAAGGTCATAGAGGCAACTGGAAATGTCTGTCCTTGTACATGCCTATAATACTAGATGAGTTGATACACCTTAATGGCATTGCCCACTGTAGGAGATGGACCACTCCTGCAATTCAAGGTATGGGGCAAGCAATTTGGTATGGTATAAGTATAATCCTATCTCATTTTCGATTAAGCTGGCTGTGATCATGTCATGAGCCACATCTACCGTATCTATCTGTCCATCCATTTCCATATTATAACACAGTGGTTAAATGGCTGAACTATCAGTTCAATTTCACCACAGATGTGAAGTCACTTCACAACCTAAGTGAGTCTCATCCTCAGTCAACCCCCTGTAATATGAAGGGTCATAATGCTCTCACCTTGCTGTAAGGATTGCTGAGACAATATTTGTTATGTAGACCACTCTGAGCATTTAGGAAATGCACTGTATACGCACTTTTCATTCCTAGGCCTAAGCAGAATTGGTGAGACACTCATATTTCTTTACCACAGAACAAACTCTGAGCCTCTAAAAGATGTATACACATGCCTTATTTTTTGTCTCACTCTAGGCAGTAAGTATACTGGTGGTTATGATGTTCATGCTGCAAACTTAAACACACTGAAATCAATGGGACTTAGACTTATATTTAAGATTTAGATGTGAAGGGCTCATCATAAGGCCATCTCCTATACCTGGAGGATCAGAGCTGTAAGAATACAATGAATGTATAATTCAGTCAGTGTCTCATTTGCAGTCAAGAATGAATGAAAGCCATAACTACAGCCTTTTGAAACCATTGGGAGCATATTCATTTACTGCAGCATAGCTTGGATACGTCCCTTGATTTCCCCATTACTTATCTGATGCTATTCTATCTATATCACTTCATCTTAATAACATTTGTATTTGCATGGAGCAGTTTGCTATAAATGTTTGGCGGTCTCCATGCACGGACTCTTATCATTTGTCAAAGTTGGATACGAGATTGCAGCTGTGGTTTTCTATAAGCAGCAGTGGATTTTATCTATCTCTTCCTATATATTTCTTGACTGAAGATGCAACGTCTAGCATATATAGAATCTGTTGTTGTCTTTGATTTCATGAAATTGCACAGCAAACCTTTTTTTAAAAAATAACACCCTGATAACCAATTCAGTCCATCACAAATCACTCACACTGTAATGTTTCTGTAACAATAAAAAAATTTTAAAGACAGAAATGCAAAATAAATAAGGTGCCATACACTTAAAGAACTATCAGTGTTCAAATGTGAAAACTCATTTCACACAGATGTCTTTATCAGGCAGCAATTTGATGAAGCGGTTTGTGGAACTTGAAAGTTTCACATTCCTATATCCTTAGAAATTAGTCCAGCAAAAGTCCTAACTTGTTCCATTTGCATTTCTTATCTTTAGGCTCAGAACTGCAGTTATAGTACAGTCTGCATATGATCCTACAGCACTCTTCCCTAACCTGGCACCCTCCAGATGTTTTCAAGTCAACCCCAACCAGCATGGCCACTGTGATGGTGCAGTTGACTGAGGCTTATGAGAGTCATTGCATAAAACATCTGGAGGCCACCTTGTTGGCAAAGGATGTTCTATAGCTAAGGGATGGCCTATGGGTGAATTCACATATGGATGTTCACTGCTCAGTCACTGCAGTGTTGAGCGATTCCTTGCATATGAGTGACAGCTAACATCAAATGAAACACCATGAACAAACTTCACATCATTTCGTAGCCAGTGAAAGGCCTCCTATTCAGCTGATGGTCATTAAGTGATGCTATCAGGTGATGAGATGCCAACTGATCCCTATGCATGTGTGAATCCATCCTAAACACAAGAAGTGCCATCCAGAACAGTAAAGTTACTGCGAATGTTGCCATTTATTTCAGTTGGGCATGCTTTGCCTGGATAATGGGAGCTGTGGATTGGTGTTCCGGGGCAGCTGCCAGGCCCCCAGCTGACATCCCCCATCGCTGACACCTGCCCTGTCTTCCCCCTCTGAATTCTTTTTCCCAACCCAGCAGCACTGGTAGCTGGGTCTAACCATTTAAATCCCCCACAATGGCCCAAACAAAGCATTGCAGCAGTGCATGGTGAAGAGTTAAAATGACAGCTAGATTTAGGCACCCAGCATTGTCCAGAGCAATGCAGATGCTGCTTCTGCCTGGCACTGTCACCAGGTAAATTAACTTGGCCTCCAAAGAGGAAACACTTTGTCTAGTGCCACCTGAAACTGGAACCAGCCATCACAGAGTGAACAAAGATCATGTGAACATAAACCAACGAGGTTTATTTCCAAGTATGTTTGCAATGTGAATCATACAGTACTTACTTAGAAGTCAGCCCAAATGCAATTAATGAGACTATCTTTCAAACAACAACAGCAACAACAAGGTATTTAGATTTATAGACTACTTTTCAGGCAATATACCTTCACAACAATGCTTAAAATGTTCTGAACAAATTAAAAGTGCACAACACATTTACAATCCACATCAAACAATCCACAGCATCTAGTACAAATAAAAATACCAAAATGCGGAGTACAGAGAAGAAATCCAACCAAAAGACGAGTTTTTAACTGGTAGTGAAAGCTCACAGATCTTATCTGGAAGGAAAATGAGTTCCATAGTTGGGTGGTCTGTATCGAAAATGTCCTCTTTTTGAATTGCAACACACCAAATTCCAAGCAAATATGGCACAATCAACCCCAACAGATCTCACATTCTTCAGTCTCATTCCTGATAAAGGTCATCCAGTAAGGTGACCAAGGCTGATTTGGACCTGAACCCAGGCTGGTATACCCTTTAAGAGTATCTGAAGCTGAAAGGCAACTACCTTGTCAGGAAGAAGATGTTAGTGACTGGGCGGTAGTTGTCCACTTTCTCTGGATCAAGTATGGTGTTTTTTTAAAGGAGTGGACACAGCACCACCTCTTTCAAGGCATCGAGCACCTGCCCTGCTGATACATTCACCACAAATTGAGCTCACCTGGTCAAGTCCCCTGGCTTGCTTGAACAAGCCATGACAGACATGGTGCCATGAACTGACAGGACAACGGGGAAGGAGAAGGAGAAGAAGATCACAGCGAGGGGTGTATGCAGGACTGAGACACACAGGGGCAAGCTGGGGATGGGGAAGGAGAGGTTGGTGTATGAAGTACTCACAGGATGATGGGGGGTGACAAGGGGATGGGGGCCAGTGCAACAGGACTCATCACCAGAGGAGGCCCTGTCTCCATGAACATGGCAGGCTTTGAGGCATAGGGAGAAACAAGCAGGAGGCTGAAGCAGGCAAGGCCCCACAGCCCAACGCTCTAGCTGGCCAGCTGGGGCTCCCAAGCCCTGGGAGAAGGTGTGTGATTCCACAGCTGGAGTAGGCTTGGAGCAGGTGAGGGCCACATGCCTCATCAAGCCTAGATGTTGCAATCAGCGTGCAAAGTTTTAAAGGGCAACAGAGCTGAGGTGCTCTCTCTGCTCAACTGCCCATGGGGCCTTGACTTGGATGCTCCTGGATTGCCATGGGGTTGTGCTTTGGGTTGGATTCGGGACTGTATCTCGACTGCTGGACTTGGCTACTTGGATTGACCCTGAACCTTGTTTCCTGACCTTCAGACTCTGGACTTTGCTTGTGTGGATTGACCCTCAGACTTTGAACGTGGCACACTGACTTGCTGCCAGGTAGGACAGGGGTTCAGGACACACTGGTCAAGGAGACCACACTATCTCAAGCATTTTGTCCACACTCTTAGGCCTCAAAGATGAATCACGCAAAACTGGACCTGATGGTGGACTGGCCATCTCATTTGCACTTGCTTCAACCATGAAGTCAGCAGAGACATAAGCTTCTTTGCCATTCCATATCAAGTCCAGGGCATTGATACGATCACCAGCACTGCCACCTGGTAACTTCCCCAGGGTTTGCAAGAATCCATTGGATTCCAGAAGTCTCTGGGGTGGATCATCTTTATTGGGTCCTCCACCCCTACAGGGGAGTAGCAGCCACCAGTCTGCAATCCACCAGACAATGGTTTGACCAAGACAATCTTAAGGTAAAGGTAAAGGGACCCCTGACCGTCCAGTCGCGAACAACTCTGGGGTTGCAGCGTTCATCTCGCTTTATAGGCCAAGGGAGCCAGCGTTTGTCCACTTCACAGTTTTTCCGGGTCATGTGGCTTGCGCAACAGAACACTGACACCAGAAATGCCGTTTACCTTCCTGCCGGAGCGGTACCTATTAATCTACAGTACTTGCACTTTTGGTGTGCTTTCGAGCTGCTAGGTTGGCAGAAGCTGGGACCGAGTAATGAGAGCTCACCCCATTGTGGGGATTCGAACCACCGACCTTTTGATCGCCAAGCCCAAAGCTCAGTGTTTTAGACCACAGCGCCACCCGCTTTGTTTGACCAAGACAACCTTAACCCCCCCTCAAATTCAGAGCCCCGCTTCCTGCCCTAGTGCAAATAACACTAGCAAAATAAAGAACATGCCCTGCACTATATGTTAGGGGTCATCGACATATTGAGAGACATATTGCCATGGCAGTCATGAAGCCCTGAGCTGGTCCTATCAAGGCAGCCCTTGCATCTAGCTGTAATCCTGGTACCAGGATGTATGTATGCAACAACCGCGGCTAGGACTTTGTTAGCCCAAAAATGGAAATTACAGGAACTACCTACAATTGTGGAGTGGCAGATAAAAATGATGGACTATGCTGAACTTGCTAGATTGACATGCAAGATTCGTGACCAGGGGGAGACAAGGTTTCAAAAGGACTGGAGTAAATATGTGGACTATATGGAGAAAAACTGTAGATCATTAAAAACTCTCGCAGGATTAAAATAAACCTTACGAATTGACCAATATGTTAAAAAAGGAACTGCAAAAAAAGGAATTAACAAGAAACCCGCATGAAGGGAGGGGGGGAAGTCATAGCTCGGCGGAGCAAGGTAAAAGATGTGAATATAAGATTTTGTATAAAAGATTGGTTTTGTTAATTTGTTGAATTCGGAAAATTGGAATAAAATGTATTTTTTTTTAAAAAAAAATCCTGGTACCAGGATGATATTTTAAAATAAAAAAAAGGGATGATCAAAGTACAGTTATGGATTCCCTACGAATAATAGCAATAGCTATTTATCAAACTACTTGAAACAACATTTCTGTTAAATATAGCAAACTTACCAGTTCCCCCACCCAGAATTTCTTGCAGGATTGGGTTCAATGTTCGTCATACTCAGATTAGACCCACAGAAAATAATAGACATTACAAACTTAGGTCCAGTAATGTCAATGGGTCTACTCTGAGTAGAACTAAATTGGAGACTAACTTGCAGACATTTGACTATTCTAGACCCTTATAAACACTTAATGCATCAATGTAAGTAACCTTTTCATTCTGTGAGAAGAATTTACAGGTAAATGTGGTCTGTGCAGTGATTTCCCTTCCCTTGTAATTCCTTTGTCAACACTGATGTCTGAGAATTTATTTTTTAAAATTATTGTGCTTAGGGGCTCTAAGAGACAGCAATGACTTTTTAGCTGCACACAACTGTGGCACTCTTAGAAGTCTGGTTTGTTTACTGACAAAAGGCATTATGTCAGCACTCTGGAATCCACATAAATGTGGAAGAGTGAGATGAATTAGTCTCAGGCTGCATACACACAACATTTCATTCTAGAATCAATGGAGTGAGTACTTGTTGTTATTGTTTTTGCGTAGTCCACACACAACTGAGACCTGCTGCATATTGTTTGCCCCTGAAAAGTGCTTCTTGAGAAAATAAATTCCTAAAATAAAAGCTCGTTGCAGTTTGATTCTGCATTACCCTGCAGTTTGTCTGTCCTAGCAATGGAGGAGGGGGTATCTCCACACCTGCCCCGGGGCATGTGCAAGCATGGATAAAGTAACCAAGGGGTGGGGTTTCAAATGCTTATCAAGTAATCACACTGAACCTTGTGGACAGCAAGATCTTGGACTCAATCTAGATTGAAAGTACTGTGTTAAGGATGAATATGAATGATTCCAGATTGAGAAAAAGCTGTATTTGTGCCACTGACTGCTGCTGAAAAATATTAATCCCACTGATTTAAAAATCCATATTGGCACAATATCTTTATTAGGCCAACTCAAATGTCCCAAAATAGTGTGCAAGCTTTCCGATTCTCAAAAATCTGGCGTGATGAAGCGAGCACACCATTTTGTGACTTTTGGCCTGGAAATTTCTTATGGGCCAGCATGGCTTTTTGCTTTTTTGACTGATTTTGAAAGTGACTGTGATAGACGGAGCAGAACAAAAGGGGCTGGTGCAGTTTCTTTCCAGATACAGCCTTATGAGAGCAGGTGGTGGGTGGAAAAGGGAGACACACTTTACTTTCTTGGCCAACATGATTCATAATGAGTCTGTCATTTTCTTCTATTGGGGTTTGTTTTGTATGTGAATATGCACTATTTCCAAATCCCTCCATTTTTAGAATCCCGAGAGGCCGAGAGACTTTTGTGACCTTAATTCTACTTGACAGTCCTTAAAAGAAGGCTTTGCTTCTACAAGATGGAGAAGCATTGTGTTTCCCTTCGATACCTCGCTACTCCACAAATAAATTGTTTGCTTTGAAGCCCACTCAGCATTTGTTCAATAACAACAATAACGGCAACAATAAAAAAAATGTGTGAGTGTTCTCGGCTATAAGAGGCAGCACTTTAATATCTGTTTTCACATATCTGATTTCCACATCAAAATTTAAACTTCTGGCAAAATGCGATAAACTGTGGACAGGAAAACAGGCTCCTGAGTGAAGAGTTTGTATCTACCCTGTCAAGCAACAAACCATCAAATGTGATGTCCAGCTTTAGAGAGCTTTACTGCCAACCTAGCAGTTTGAAAGCACGTAAAAATGCAAGTAGATAAATAGGAACCGCTACAGCAGGAAGGTAAACGGCGTTTCCATGTGCTGCTCTGGTTTGCCAGAAGCGGCTTTGTCATGCTGGCCGCATGACCTGGAAGCTGTACGCCGGCTCCGTCGGCCAATAATGCGAGATGAGCGCGCAACCCCAGACTCGGTCACGACTGGACCTAATGGTCAGGGGTCCCTTTACCTTTACCTTACTGTGAAGGGGGTCGGCCAGCCCCAAATTTGAATTCATGGAATATGATCCTGAACCTTTCCATTTAGAATGTTTGATCTTTGAAAATGAATTTTAATATATTCCAAGATGAAACCAGCTTCCTCTTGTGCCCGTCCTCCACCCCTCCTTTTTCTGCTTGGAGGCATTAAAGAACTGTGGTGGGTTTTAACAGAACTAGATGCTTTCCCTCTCCTCAAACCCACTAGGACATTAATAAGAAAAATGATGGGAGGCCTGGCTTGTGTGGGAGGCAGCAGCAGGAATTTCCCCTTAAAATGCCACTCTCACACTGCTGAATGGCCCTGAGTTACATATATTCATACTTCCATTGATTTCCTTTTTTTTCTGGGGGGTGGGTGGACATTGCTGCGATTGCACAGCTTCCTTTGAAATGTGTGCTGCTAATGAAAACAAACACGGAAGGGAGTTCGTCTTGGGAGTCATCTATTGGTGTATCTTGGGCTGCCGCCGGCGGCTTGCATCTGAAGGCGATGTGCAATGATTGATGGTACTGCAAGAACTGCTGTACCATGCATGCACTGCTTTTCATTTCGCCAAACCCTTTCTAACTATTTCTCCTTCTCCTTAGAAGAAAAGAAGGCCGAAACACCTCAGCTTTCTGAAGGCCTTTCTGCAAATTTAGCATTTTCCTTTTTCCTTTTTTTATTTTTTTAAAAAAGATCTCTGTGCAATGCGATATGAGAGTGAATCTGTCAGTTAAGATTTCTTATGGTTTATTTTGTACTGATGCAACAGAGACACATTTGTTTGCTGTCAACGCAACATATTTACATGATGCAATGCGTTAGCTAAGTAAGTGGCTTACACAGTACAAGATATCGCATGAATAATTGTCTATATATAATGCATTTTGTTCTGAAGAGCACATCCTCTCCTTTTTCTCTCTCCCTATCTTTCAGTCATCTCCCTCTTGAAGACTATTGTGTGGTGGTTTCAGAAGGGGAGATGTCCGGCATATTGGAACTTAGTCATTAGGCTCTCTAATTATCTGACAGTTTGGCAATATTAGGATTATGATTTGGTCAACAAAATTCTGTGTAGTTTGGCATATATTGCCTTTAGCTGCTTTTGCTAGCAGACTGCCAATGGCGCATCATTTGCCAGTGAAGTATCTTATTTATTGCTGATATTTTCTGGTGGGATACTTATTAAACTTATAAGAATACAGGGCAATTTATTTAACTATATATATATATATATATATATATATATATATATATATATATATATACACACACACACACACATACAAACACACACACACACACACACCGCTCAATTGTAGATGGAATGTCTAAGCAGTTAAGAGACAGAATTAAAAACAGAAATTTAAAAATTCAAAAGAAGAATTAAAATCTTCAATAAACTAAAACCAGACCAAAACACATGTTCACTTCTACTATTTATTTAGCAAAATTTAATGAGGCCTAGTTAAGACAGACATGTCTGCTTCAGGACAGAGGGCTGATATTAATGATCACTGGATTAGGCCGCATGGCCTATGATTCCATGAATGCAAACTATTTGATTCCATTCAGGACTATAGCTTTCTCATTTTCTAATAGGTAAACAGTCACGTCTTCGGCAATGAAAGTCAATGCCTGTCACTTTACATGACAGAAAATAGCGGCCTGTGAATTTTCAGTAGAGTTATTTGTTGATCTCAACCTACGTAAAATCTGTGTACATCCATGTGCTTCGTACCTGTCAGTTATCAATTTTAGAGATAATCATGAGTATTTTATGGAAAGGCATAGTGGATATATTATGGACAGAAGGAAGCATGAGAGTTAATAAGCCACTGAAATGTGCTCAGCCATGAGACACTTTACTATGTACTTTTCCCAGTGTTTTCCCCCAGCAAGTTTATTATCAATAATATTAATTAATTAATTAATTATACCTACCCCACCCATCTGGCTTTTCCCCAGCCACTCTGGGCAGCTTTCAACAAAATATTAAAAATATAATAAAACACCAGACATTAAAAACTTCCCTAAACGGGGCTCCCCGCCCCTGCAGTGGTTGGTTACTCATTTGTACAAATGTAGCTTCACATTTAACTGGGTCTCAGAAAACAAAATCAAACTTTCAAACATTATCTCTTCAGCTAGGCATATTGCCTTTTTGTAGGCTCTCATCCTGTGATTTCCTCCAGGTTTTCTAATGCTGATTTATCCAGATTCTTTGGGGCATTTTTGAATCACAGCCAGTATATGAAATAATTCAAAATCCCCCCCCCCTCTGTGTGTGTCTATGTGTGTGAGAGAGAGAGGGTGAGAAAGTAAGAGGGTGGAGGAAAATGAATTACTTCGATTGTAGTCCTGAACATCCTTGCTTGCAAGTAAGTTCCACAGAAAGTAATGGAACTCATTTCCAAGCAAGTGCGTTTGGAATTCTATTAGAAGCTTTGAAAAGATGATCCCGTTAAACACAACACTCAATGTGTCAAATGGAAATAACTTTCCCATTGCCACAGTGCCCGTGAAAGTACAAGGGACAGTAAGTGCAGGAAGTCAACTTGTAAAGACAACTAATCAGAATAACAATGCATTAAAAGTAAGGGGGGGAGGGGACGACGACAACGATTTAGGGAACTTTTCCTCACAGCACAATCCTCTGGGAAACAACCAGAGATCAGTGGTAACATCTGTCTTGCATTCAGAAGGTTCCAAGTTGAACCTCCAGCATCTCCCACGTAGGGCTTGGAGTCAGCCCTGTCTGAATTCCTGGAGAGCCGTTGCCAGCCTGTGCAGACAATATTGAGCCTAAAGGGGCCAACCGGTCAGTCTTGATATAAGGAGCCCTCCCTGTGGAATGCCCTCCCTTCAGATGTCAAGGAGATGAAGAATTACACAACTTATAGAAGACGTTTGAAGGCAGCTCTGTATCAGGAGGTTTTGTAATGCTTGATGTTTTTATTATGTTTTTAGACATGCTGTAAGCCGCCCAGAGTGCCTGTGGAAACCCAGCCAGATGGGTGGGATATTATTATTATTATTATTATTATTATTATTATTATTATATAAGGCAGATTCCTACGTTGCCAACCATGCTTATGCAGAAGGAAGGCTCCTTGCCTAGCAAGTGCAGTTACGGCTGTAGCTTTAGTACCAGATGTAAACAAGCTAGAAATGGAAACTGGTCTTCACTGGTCCTTTAAGCACCTAGATTTGGAGAAATGAAACAATTCCATTCTTACATATAGGAATCCTAATTCAGAATTAACATATTACTCATATTCTGATCTCTCTGATTCTCAAATCACTTTGCGGCAGGTAAAAAATAATGATCCTTCTGTTGTATTAGCCTACACCTTGCAGTTCACTTTTATAAGGAGGCTTTGTGTATTTGCTCATGGTATGGGTGGGCAGAAAGGTAGAGAAATTTCGGCTGGTTTTATTCCCTTAATGGACATTGACGAATGTTCACATTCTGATGCTGGGAATGTAAATCTTTCTTGGCCAAATCTCACGAGACTAGGGGCTCATCCTATAAGGCTCTCTGTCCAAGCCTTTTGCAGGGACTTGTGGCTGCTGCAGTGCTCTGCTCTTCCAAATGCTGTCATTACAGAGTTGAGTCATTTTGTAGAGAGAGCGACAAATCCTCCCGCCTCTAGTACTACATTGCTCAGATTGAATAGACGTCTGCAAATGAATGTGAAAGCTACTTTCCGCTTATCCTTTGACTCTTCCGACAACAGGCTATTGAGGGGCTCGTCATGGGCATTGGACTAACAAAGGGACAACCAAGGACAATTCTGAACCTTTACCTTACAAGTCTTAATCCCAAAGTTGATGTTTGAGATTGCAAAAGACCAATATGGCTACTATTGCTGACCATGGAAAATACTTAGTCCACAACATAAATGTTTTTCCAAGTTTCTTTTGATGCCATGTGGATGACTGCATAGTACCAGACTTAACATCTGTACATGTATTTGTCTTGGAAGACAAATACAATTAGTAATAGTTTTTAAAGTTTTCAATAAAGTTTGTAAAAAAGAAAAGAAAAGAAATAAAGACATTTTTCTTTTTTTTTTAAGGAGCATGGGATGTGGCCTGTTTGTCCAGAATTGTCTACTCCAACTGGCAGCAGATTTCTGAGGTTTTGGACAGAGGGCTTCCCCATAATATGCTACATGTTTCTATAAACCAGAAATGTCAGGGGTGGAACCTGAAACCTTCTATATGCAAAACATGTGCTTTGCTACAGAGCTAGGACCCCTCGTTTTTATGAACACCACCACCTGCCCTGAGTCATTCAAGATTAAGAACAAGTTGATGACCCCGGTGCTCTAGTAGGAGCAAGTGTGGTGACCATTACAGAAGTTTAGACAGCAACTCAGTGCAGGGCTTGAAAGCTCTCCAGAGATATTGGGATGGTGGCTTTTGGAAGGAAATTATAGTAGCCTACATGGGCCTTTGGACTGATCTAACTGACTAGTTTTTATACCTTACAGGAACCTAAGAGGGATTAAAAACAACGACCATATTGGTCACATTAGATTTTTTGTGCTGCATTGTGAACAATTCAGCCAGGGACATGGTGAGGGTCAGACCCCAAATCTCCTCTTCCTCTTTTAAAACTGATTTTTTAAATATATGTACTGTGCCTTACAGAGTGGTTTGGTGTGTTGCAAACCGTGGTGCCGAGGAGACCCCTGTCAATTCCTATCTTAAATTTGCCCAGAGGTATCCTATGCATTTATCCAAATATCTGCCATTACCCTGCTTCCCAAACCTTTTAAGCACCTAGTAACACCCCTGTATTAAGCCAACTTGGGAGAAACCCATTCCTATCATTCTTCTGCAGGAGTTTATAGATTCCCATATCATTTAAAAATTGTCAAAGGGATTCAGAAATCCTGTTGACTAATTGAGAGAGAAGAAGCAAACAGAGAGAGAGATCGAGAGGTCTTGTTAACTCAAGTGTGGAAGAGAAATGTTAGTGTCATTCTATTATAAAAATTACACGTTTAAAATTATATTTTCTTTAATGTTGTAATGAATATTTCAAATATGAACTTTAAAAAAGATGTAACATAAAAAGACAAATATGAGATTAAATTGTGGACTGTACATAATAGAAGTTGATGATTGATGATGATGATGATAATAATAATAATAATAGGGGTTTAAGCTCTTTTAGGCAAAGACTAGGCTAGAGCAGAAATATAATAATTCCCCACCCCCACCCTTTAGTGTGTACAAAGCATTCCTTTAAGCAACAACAATGGGGGCATGGTGTTAGACACATGGTCCTGGAAACCTCTCTTGCTGTCTTTCTTACAAATTCCACTGCAATGTTATCCAGCAGTGCAGAGGTACAATGAAAAGACTGGATATCTGGAATCTCGGCTGCATTTTTATGTCCCAAGGGCAAGAGTAATGCTTCTTCTTTTTTCTTTTTCTTTTTAAAGTTTATTTCTAGAGAGATTCCAAAAAAGCAGATCGCTATCCTCTTGTGTTAAATAGAAACAGAAATTATCATGTTAATATGGCAGCCTCTCATCCATTAGAACTGTGTTTGCAATGGAAATCAACAAGATGCAGGAAAATGATAGCTAAAGTAGTTAAGTGTATCCAACAGGTTCTTTGAACAGCCAGCAAGTTGCAGTTTACCAACCAATACTATTCTGCTAAGTGCAAACTCATCACTACAGCAAAGGCCTAATCCATGTATAACAGGTTCTGTGAATCTGAGGGACTGCTTTTGGTGCAACGTAGCCTCTGATGCTGCTTTCTCTTGGAAGTCCAAACCAACCAACCAACCAACAACCAACCAACCAATCTTCCTACTAACTTCAGGGAAGTTGCTTCTAATTTATTTCAGCACAGAAGAGCTAAGAATCAAGCTCAGACCTGATTAATGAACTTTACAGATGCACTAGCACCCATCTTCCTCAATGCACAACCCAAATTATGTCTGTGATATGACCAGCCACTTTAAAATATGGATTGGATATTCATTGCTTAGACAGATCGTTTATGAACTTTTGCTACAATTATTTTAGACAGCGACAATACAAATGAGACTGAATGAAAATATCACTTTATAAAAATTATGTATTTGTAAGCTCACATTGATACTTGTCTCAGTACATTATGAGCACCTTGTATGGACAACCAGGATCTGTGATTGTATCTGTTAGGCAGGTAGGCATTTAGATGTATCACTCGCTCTGTATTAATTAGCAGCAAAGTTTGGCACTTTGCATTTGAGGATACTGTAAAAGAGAGCACTTTGTAGAGTTCTGTCTATAACTCTGTTGGTAGACAAGGCTTGGTAACCCTACAATTCTATGATTTGTCAAACATAAATGCCATTTTCCATTCCCTTTTAGCCTCAGCCTAGCTATATATTGAAAGTGTTGCAGGCTGCAAAGGCTTGCTCAGATACAAGGATACTGATGTCCGAACTTCTTCCATGAAAGGCCCATTTGAATCCAATTCTTTCGAAAATACTCTGAGTGTAAGAGAGGCAAATATTATATTGGCAGTATCATAATGTTTGCAATCACATACCAGATGCTATTTATCCCTACAGATTTGGAAGGTTTTAGTGGCTTACAGAAGGCCTTATGTTTCAACAGAAGCTTAGCTTTCATCTCTCATGTAATTGCTGTATATGCTTCCCGCTCCTTTTTTTTTATTTTTGTATTGCAGACTATGTGTTGACGCAGTATGGGCTCTTACCCCAATCCTAAACTACTTGGGTTTGACAGATCGGTGGGGAGGGGAGGCATCCAGTGCTATCTAATGCACAGCACATTTCTGTTCTATCATGGGTTATTGGATTACTAGGTTGTTGCATTTTTAACATCACATATCACTCTCTCTGCAGGGATAATTGGTTTATATTAACTTTCCAAACAGCCCTTAATCCACTACACTAAAATCTCAAATGATTGGGCTGAAGATGAACATCATGGTGGTGGAAGGTACAAGAGATGGGAAGAAACTCTTTTCTACAGACACTGTTGCTATTGGGAATATTTGCAGATGTCAAGTTAAGGTTGCTCCAAGTTCCTTAGACCCAGAAGGGTAGTTGTGGCAAATATCTTAAAACGCCAGCATAAAGCTGTGTAATATCAGCTGCAATCCTGCACCTTCTTACCTGGGAGTAAGCTCCATTGAACTCAGTAGGGCTGAGTATGCGTTACAGGATTGTGCTGATACAGCCATTATGAAGTTTCTTTTTCTACAACATGCCTGTGAGGTAGTTGAATATGGAATGGGCAGGACCTAAAATTCTCAAGGAATAGGAGTCTGAATGCATATGTTCCATATAAAACATGTCTTAGTCAAAGTGCATGCATTCTAATCTGGAACAAGATGGAAGTATAGGAATATTTAACTATACATATCCCCTGCTTTTGAATTAGTCCTTGGACTGGAGGAATGATCTTTGTTTTCTATCTGTTACAGGCCCTGCTATAAAATTAGGTGAAAAGCTTTCTTGTTTCTTTTAGGAGGCTTTGCTGACATTCTAAACTGTTTAGGAACGTAATGTTCACCTCTCTTCTTAAATATTGCGTGCCCCCCTCTCATTTGTTTTGCATTCCAGTGTAACCTCTTCACTGTCCTGCATAGAGATTAGCTTACCACACTCCACGAGGAGATCTACATTTAAGATATTTTCAGTTCAGGGTGAAAGCATATGATACATTTCTGCTGAATTAAGGTTGCAATCCTGTACACAGATGGGCAGTATAAGTCTACTGAAGTCTATGGCATGCAGGGTTGCATATGCTTTCATTAAGCACTGCATGTGTATGCTTTGTAAATGCAGATTTCCTGTATTATATGACCTCTGGAAGGGCAAATATGTTTCCTACTGGAGGTCTTATTTATTTTATTTTGATTAATTGGAAGACTGAAAAGGCTTCCAACACTGACCTTCTTAGAACAAAGCCAATTAATTATCGACATCTAAGAGATTATAATAGTGCATCTGAAGAAAGAAAGAAAGAAAGAAAGAAGTATTGCTTTGGTAATGTGTCTATATATAAAATGTATCAATATCTATCTGTCATTAATTCAGCTTTCTCTGTCAAAAGAACATATTCACTCTACTAAAACACATGCAGGTTGAAGTGGTTTAGTCATACAACTCAAATGGAGTGTAATACTTCTGAATCCTGCAGGTTGTGAAACAAATATAGGTTTCCAAATGTGTGCATATGACACCTCTCATTATCTCAGAAGATTGCATTGTTCATTCTCACACAGCAGGGCAAATAACAATTATTTCCTCCCTGTGATTAGTAAGATATTTTGAAAGAAGTATGTGACAGTCATTTTAGAGACAGACCCTCACACATACTGCAATCCCACAGACAATTACCTGGCAGTATGTCCCACTGAACTTAGTGAGGTTTACCTCTGAGTAGACATGCAAGGATTTCACTGACAATCTTGTCTTATGATGTGCAAAGGTAACAACAACAACAACAACCATATAAGTGAACTTTTGTGGAAAGTTTTTTTAAAAGCTGAATTTCATAGTAGGGTATATATATTGCTACTAAATCTGTTGGGTATAGTCAGAATAATTCACCTAGCACAAAGTGATTCTGAAAGTTTAATGATGATAGAGACATAATCACAGCATTGCTCTTCTCAACTTGCATTCTTCCCCCCCAAGTCGGAAAATGAAATATTTAGTTTCGTGGAGTACAAGTGCAACCCTCGCCATCACCACTAGTTGTCGCATTCCTACCAGTTTGAGCACCTGGCGTTTTCAGCACTGCGGTTACAGGCAAGAGAATGCAGTGCTAATTACACCGAGTAACTCATAAAGCTGTCAGAAGTCCTTATACTCTGAATTAAACAATTAGAAACAGAAAATAACGAGAGAGAGAAAAGTATGTGGGGATATCCCAAAAGAGGACTTTCTTCTCGCAAGCAGGACTCAACCCACATGCCAGATCTTATCATTGCAATCTCAAATACCCATACACCCCTAGCTCAGTGGTTTAGAAAACAGCCTACCTGAAGAATACTATGGTCTCCCAAAGGTAGACTCCAAGTGCATTGAGGTTACACATTTTTTCAGATCGGATGAATTTGTAGTCCACACGTCAGAACAAGCGAATTGGCACTTAGAAACAAAAATAAATAAATAAATACCAGACTGGATAAAATGGTGGAAAATATCCTCTTTGTTAATTTTGTACACAATCCTTGCAGTTAGAGGTGGCGTGGGGAAGAGGAGGCAGTTGAACATAGACGGGCGAGGCGCTGGGATTTCAGGACCCTGGACAGCAAACCACCCCCCACGTTTCAGCACCTTGGAGAGAGAGGGGGGAAATGGACATTTAAACTCCAGCGCTGCTCTCGGTGTTAACAGCTTTGCTTGGATGACCAGCTCCCTGCAAAGAAATCTTCCTTCCTTCCTTCCAGTAGGATCCCAGTGCGCGCACCAGGCTTCTGGACCATGCAGAATGCTACGAGAATATATTGGCCATGTGGGGGGAAACTGGGGGTGGGTGGGAGTACGAAACCCAACGGATAATCTCCTCGGGCGCCCGGGATGTCTTCCTCAGTTATATCCAAGGGAATTTGCAATCCTCCTTATGCAGTTGCTGCATTGTTCCGGAAACGTTGCTTTCCCGGTGGGTCGACGTTTCGCTGCTGTCGATTCCAGCTTCCCGGGATCTTTTCCCCACGAATAAGTTATTATTGCTGCAGGGAAGGTGTCCCATCGCTCGGGGCGAAAGTGGGGAAGGAAGCTAAGGGCAAGTTTCATGGGGCTGGGATTCCCATGGTAATCAGCGAGGAAGCCGAAGAGGAAAGTCTCTCAGTGATCTCTCGATCCGGTCCATTTTCCTCCTCGCCCCATCATCACCTCCATAGAACTCGCCGGATCTTGAGACTTTCTTGCTGCATTAATTTACTAAACTAAAAAAAAAATGGTGTGTGTGTGTGTGGGGGGGGGGGTTGGAGGAAATGTTTTTCTTAAAAAAAAAGAAAAAGAAAAACCCCAACAATAAGCCTGCCTCTGTAGAGTCCTCGCTCCGCCCACCAACTCGTCTCATTGGCTAGCGAGGTTGAAAAGCTACACTCTGTTGTGCTTGGATCAAACGCCTGTTCTTCGGCAGAGGAAGTTAACCTTTAAAGTGCTGGTGGCTTTTACTCCCCGTTTTCATCCTTTCAAAAGCACCAGCTTCTAAAAAAGAAGTCTTCCAAATCTCTCTGTGACGCGACACACTCCCAATAAATGTAACACAGTCGCTGGGTGTCGATCCACGGAGCGACCTGCGCGCTTAACAGCTTTCCTTTTGTTCTCCTCCCGCCTTCTCCTCCTCCTCCCTTGACTTTTAAACAGAGTTGGAAATTAAACAGCAGAGAGTGGGAACCCACCAAAGCGAGACAGGTAAGGAAAACTTGTCAGTTTCAGATCACAGAATGAATAGGGCTAAACTTCACCATCTTTTGCTTATCGCTAAACGGAAAGCATGCCGATTCCTCCAAATCCGAAAAGGGAATATCTAGAAAGAAAGATTCGACTTCTGTATTTTTTTAAAAAAAAACCAAAGCCTGAGATTAATAAGAGCTTGAAATTCTGTCTTTAGGGCTCCTCTGCTTCCTCCCCCCATGAAATTTGATCGATCCTTCTATTTTTAAAATTATTATTAAAATGTGTTCCATGGAACAGACATTTCTACCTGGCTTTCACCTTGCCTCTATTATTCCCATTCAGTCTGTGGCAAAAAAGTAACTTACAATTGCTGATATTCAGTTAGGTTTGTTGTCAAGCAGGCGATTCATACACACACACCCTGGCAATTTTTTTTAAATAAAAAAAATAGACCATCTTTGCCCACTGACTCATTCTTCTGCCTTATGCCTGTCTCTGCAGGTCAGCATTGGAAATTAATCTACAGTATAGCGCTTGCTAAACGTTTAAGAAGGCATTTGCACATTTAACCAATACATAGTATTGGTTATGAAACTGCGTTCACTCTTTCAGATTTCACCAGACCTTTGAGTGGCGTAAACGTCAGCCTGTTCTAGCTCTGATGTTCAAAGAGTTTGCAATGAATGATGCCCGCTTACTTTGATGTGACATCACTAGGTTGCTTGCCTAGTCACAAGTAATTTGCTATCCTTCAATACAGCAAGGGTTATGCATGTAACTTCCATGTGATGCATTAGTGACTAAACTGAGAGGGTCCAAGGGAGCCCTAGGCAGTAGGCAATATGTTTTCACAGTTGGATGTCAACTCACTGACAACAAGGTTGGCAGAACTCTATAACCAAAGAGAAATAATTAAATCAGTGGGACTTAATAGGTAATATTAAGTGCTTTCCTGTTGATTTCCTATATACCAAAGAGACTTCAGTATGCGCTTCAATCCTACGCATATTTGCACATAGAAGTAGGTCCCACTGAGTTTGATGGGGAGTTCTCCTATAGGAAGCCTATTTTAAATGCCAATGTGTTCTACACTTCAGCAGTGTCTTTAATATTTACAGGCATGCTCCAGCTGAAGTTATGCCGTGTTGAGTCCCTTGGATTTCAGTGGGAGAGATTAAAGTGCTTAACTCTCCTATTTCAAATCACAAGGACCCGAAGTGCTTAACTTTGTTGGGATGTGCAGAACTCCACCCCCAAGCTTTTTATATTGAATATTGTTGCATTTCTTGCAAGTTGCTTAGATCGTAGGAAACGTAGGTTGTAAATGTTTGTGCAAATATGTGACTGTCTAAAGGGAAAGGGGCCTATTGAAACAATTATCCTATTGTGTTTTTTTAAAAAAAAACAAAAACATATTTTTATTAAAGATTTCTTGGTTTACAGATGTATGTGCAATGTCTCTTTTTTCAAGTTACATTTTCTACAGATCAGTTTCATTTGTTGAGACTTTAGTGTTACATTAGGAAGAAAAGGGGGGAAGAGGTGTTAAAAATATTTGATCCTGCCCAAACTGACAGCACCTTTGATCAAAGGATCTTAAAGACATGTACTCCTCTGCTTACCCTGGGTCTCTTTACACTTTGCATGGCAATTGTGCTTGCCCTGGGAATGCAAGTATTCCTCCCAGCAAAGAGGTGAAATGTGTCTAATATATATGTGCCTGGGACACCCATGTACAAGTGTAATCATTTACACTTGCAGTCTTGCAGTCCTTGAATGTTGTAGGGATGTGTGTCTGTGTTTGTTGAAAATATAAGTGCCATGTGAGGCGAGTGAGCCCTAGGAAGTGCTACACTTCAGAAGCTGTGAGCATAAGACCATTGTTTTACTACCGGTATGTCTCTTGGCCAGATCATTTCCTAATCATTTTGGGTCAGCTACTGACCATAGCTGCCAAGTTTTCCCTTTTCTCGAGGGGAAGCCTATTCAGCATAAAGGAATTTCCCCCCCAAAAAGGGAGAACTTGGCAGCTATGGCTACTGACAGCAAACAGCTAATCTCCCTAACAAAGGAAGAGCCTTTGGCAATTTTGCCTAGACCATTAAGGTGAATTTGAGCAGGATTCCTGGATCCATTAACCCTCTCCTGTCCAACTTCCAAAGCTCCAAATATTCCCTTTCCTCCCGAACTGAAGAAAGATAGTACCAGACAGATGTCTGATGGGAGAGCATTCTATAGCTGTGGAGCTGTAATAGAGAGGGGGGGAAAGAAGCCTCAATTGTTTCCACTCCATGCTTTATATTTTGGAGTGTGGGTGAGATGGAGCGGGTGGAGATGAAGCAGTGCCAGGGTTGCAGATGGGGAGTTCCTAAACTGGGGAGGAGGGACATATTCTAAGATGACAAACTTGCTTTACTGAGCCAGAGAAAGGTCAGTTTAGTCCAGCATTCTGTTTCCAGGTTCCAGCAATGGCTAGCCAGATGTCTCTGCCTGCCTGAAGGTGATAGCGAGCCTCTCTTGTACCCACCATCAGTACACGGAAGATTTGTTTTTGCTCTGATTGTGGCGGCGGATAACAACTTTATCTTGTATTGTTCTTGTTGCCACCAACAGCAAACGAAGAGAGAGAGAGAGAGGTAGCAAGGCAGCATGTGCCTCAAGGAAGAGGGAAGAGACAGACCAGAAGATGAAAGAGTGGACTTGGGGCTAGATCAGGCATCCCCAAACTTCGGCCCTCCAGATGTTTTGGACTACAATTCCCATCATCCCTGACCACTGGTCCTGTTAGCTAGGGATCATGGGAGTTGTAGGCCAAAACATCTGGAGGGCCGCAGTTTGGGGATGCCTGGGCTAGGGTCTCAGGGAAGAAGTTCTAAGGTAGAAGGGCGTGGGGACACAGGGTGGGGCATTAAGATCCTGAGATGGGATCTAAGGGGAAAGAGAACAAGTAAGGTCTGGGTCCCATAAGGGTGTGGTTAAAGGATAAGCAAGAGAGACAGCATGGCCTGTTGATTGGTGAAAGGGCATTCTATGTATAGGTCTCTAGCATCTTCAGTTAAAAGGATCAAGTGGCAGGTGAAGAGAAGAACCTCTCTGCCTGAAACCTGGGAGAACCACTGACAGTCAAAATGGACATGACTGGACCATTTTTTCTGGACCACGGAAAAATTGACTTTGAGTTTAATGAAAGCAGAAATTTTGAATAAATCACTGTCGGACCACAACCCGGTGATGATACATGTTGTTGTTTAGTTGTTTAGTTGTGTCCGACTCTTCGTGACCCCATGGACCAGAGCACGCCAGGCACTCCTGTCTTGCACTGCCTCCTGCAGCTTGGTCAAACTCATGTTTGATGATACATATGAAACTCAAAAAACAAACCAAAGGAAGATGGAGGATGAATGATGATTTGTGGAGAGATGAACAAAAAGTAGACAAAATAAAAGAAATGTTGAAGGAATTTTTTTGATATAAATGAAAAACAAGGAACAGACAGGAAAATAATATGGGATGCAAGCAAGGCATATGTGAGAGGCATTGGAGTACAACACATGGGGGAGGATAAGGAAAAATAAAGAAAATAATATCCTGGAAATAAATAAACAGATAAGGGAGAATGAAAACCCCAAAGAACGAGATAGGAATGGGCAACACAAGTCTCCTCTAACTATCATCTAGAACTTTAATGGAATATTGACATTAAGTGTATGGTAGAGGGATTTACTGACAGTTGGCCCTAAACCTTTCCCACCTCTTTGCCTTTACCAAGTCTGATGCTAGTCTGTAGTCTGGACTCATTTATTCATTTAAAATATTTATATGCTTTCCCTACTACAGCTGTAGTACTCAGAGTATATATATACAAAACTAAGCAAGAATATTAAGCAGCAATTAAAAGAGACATGTGGAATTAACGGATAGATATTAATTTAAACTAAATCATGCATGCAAGTGGCTGACCTGATCTTTCAAAGGATCTTGCCAACATCCTCTAACTCTACAAATTGAAAACCAACCCTAACAACAGGACTGTTGTTAAAAGCTGTTGAAAGTACGGTACTTTGCTGGTTGACTTACCAGCAAAGTGTCACGATGGGCCACTAAGAGCTCCTATCTCATCACATCAGGCCCTTGATATAACAGGCTTCTAACTACTCAAATCAACTCCCCTGGACAACTCTGTATGGAAGAAATGGTAGTGGAAAAGTAAGATTCCTATGTAAACAAATTCTGGAAGCAGGTTGTAATGGAAGTTGGTATTGTTGGCAAACAGGTCGCCTTAGATGCTCAGTTAAGTCTCTTTCCCATTTTTGATAGTGCCAGTGCTGACCTTACTTCTCAAGAATTCATTCTATACCTGCTGGTTGCCACTCATCTAGTGATCTCTCAAGGCTGGGAAGATGCATTTTATTCTGTGGGTCTATGGTTTAAAAAAGACATGTCCATTGCCATTTCTGAAAAACAGACTCAGTTTTTTCCCTATGTGCACAAATCTTGTGATGCTTGCTTGAATTTCGCTGTTGGAAGAATAATGCTGTTATAATGTGATGCAAAGCCCTGTGCCTTTGCCTCTGCCATTTGATTTCAAATTGCATGGACAAAGGAAAAATGGGTCACATCATTGCGGCATCAGGCAATTGACAGGTGGGTGCCTTGTCCGGGGGGGGGGGGAATGTAAGCATCCAGTCCACCAGTTGCATCCAATTCCCCACCCCTGCATTACACAATGCTTGGCTTTTTTATATATAAAAAAAGTAAAGCGACCATATTGAAACTACTTTAACATTTCTCAAGGATATTGGCTTATAATTTTTATTTATTATTCAACATATCTTCCATCTTTCTTCCACAGAGCTCCGGGTGGCATATACCATTCTCCCCCTTCCCCATTTTATCATAAAAGCAGCACTGTGAGGTAGAAAAGGCTAACAGAGCACAACTGCTTCAAGGTCCCCCCGTGAGCTCACGTGAGTGGGGACTTGAACCTGGATCTTCTTGGTCCTAGTCCAACACTCTAACCACCACAGTGGCTTAACTGAAATGAAATTTATTATGCCTCCAGAGCAGCTTTACATACCATACTAAGCCAACATAAAACACAATAGAATTAAGTTTGAATTAACAATCAAATATAACAATAAACAATACAAATATGACAGCCATTAGAAATGTGGTACTGTATAGGTCTTAGTCACTAACATATTATCTAGGGTTTGCATCTGAGGCCTTAGTCTTTGTAATAGCACAGCTTGTTCCCTGAGTTTTATGGCAGCTGCGCAAAATTTGTCCATCCTTAGCGTGATCTCTGGATCCTTGTCCTCTATCCATAGCTGCCAAGTACCCCATTTCCCCCGGGAAACCCCCCGTATTTTCTTACCGTTTCCCGCTGGTCTCCCGAATGGATTTATATCCTGTATTTTTTATTATTATTATTATTTTTAAATTCTTTTTATTACATTTTCCATACATACGTTACAACATACATACATTTTCCATACATACAGCAACCAAAATCGGAAAGGAACATACAACACCAAACATACATTACAACTAAAAATACATGTAAGTTTTTACGAATATACAAATAAAGGTTCCAAAATATGTCTTGATATTTTTAAATAAACTCGAAATTGTTACAATTCATCCACTTCGTTGTGTGTTTTATTTGTTTCAGTTCCTTTTCCCATTTGTTCTTCTGTTTCTCCTATGGTCGACTTCCACCTCTCTATCTTTTGGTCTTATTCTTCCATTTAATCAGTTTTGCGTTCCTTAAAATTATTCCCGTCATAAATTACCTTGCGGTTCAAACATAAATTTCTGACTTAGGTTACTCTAACTTGTTGCATTTTATAATAAAAGCCGGCTGGCGTCTTAGGTTTTACCATGCTCCTTTAAATATTTTGTAAATTTATTCCATTCCTTTTGGAACTTTTGTTCCTTTTGATCTCTTATTCTCCCCGTTAGCCTGGCCAGCTGCATGTATTCTAGCATTTTCTCTCTCCAGTCCTCTATAGTCGGTAATTCAGTTGATCTCCACCTCTTGGCCAGAATAACTCTCGCGGCAGTGGTGGCATACATGAACAGTTTTTGGTCCTCTTTTTTTATATTCCTGCTCAGTATACCTAGTAACATCTCCTCAGGTTTTTTTGGGAAGGTGTATCTTAATAGTTTTTTCAATTCATTATATATTTGCTCCCAATAAGCTTTGACCTTATCACAAAGCCACCATAGATGGTAATAGTCTCCCTCTTTAGTAGAACACTTCCAACAATTTCTGTTTTTGGTTTTATTAATTTTGGCTAATTTGACGGGCGTTAAGTGCCATCTAAACATCATTTTCATGATGTTTTCCTTCAGAAGAGTGCAGGCCGTAAATTTAATCTGGTATTTCCATAAATTTTGCCATTGATCGATGTTTATATTATGGCCTAAATCTATTGCCCATTTAATCATGCACTCTTTAGTGGTTTCGTCCTTTGTGTTCCAGTCCAGAAGGAGGTCGTACATTTTTGTTAACAATTTGTTTTTACCTTCCACAATTTCTAATTGGAATTTAGATTTAGTAGTCTCGAATCCGTGATTTTTATTGTCATTTTTGAACAGGTCCTGAATCTGGTAGTACTGGAGCCATCCTATACCCTTTTCTTTCAGTTGGTCATATGTTTTAATCTTCCAACCTTCTTTTGATTCCACAAGAATGTCCTCATAACTTAACCAATTCTGCTCCATGTTTGTTCTTTTTATTGTCAGAATCTCTGTTGGTGATAGCCACCTTGGAGTTTTCCTTTCTAGTAAGTTTTTATTTCTGGCCCAAACTTCGTATAATGGTTTCCTAATCACATGGGATAGGAAACCTCTGTGCGATTTAACTTTGTCCTGCCACAAATAGCTATGCCAGGTGAATCTATTATTAAATCCTTCTAGATCCAGAAGGTCCGGGTCTGTTAACGAAATCCACTCTTTTAGCCATACCATACAGGAGGCCTCATAATATAATTTGAGGTCCGGCAACGCAAAGCCACCCCTCTCCTTCTTATCGGTTAGTATCTTGAACCTAATCCGTGGTGTTTTCCTCTGCCATATATATCTTGAAATTTCCTTCCTCCACTCCTCAAATATACCGACACCCTTTATTACTGGTATCATTTGAAACAGGAATAGCAGTCTAGGAAGTATGTTCATTTTCACTGCGGCTATCCTCCCCCACAGTGACAGATATAGCGTTTTCCATGTTTCAATGTCTTTTTTTATGTCATTCCAGATTTTAATATAATTATCATTGTATAAATTTATATTCCTTTCAGACAGCCAAATTCCAAGATATTTTACCCTCTTTACCGCTTCGATCCCGTACTTTTCTTGCAGTTCTTCCCTCTCCCTTTTTGTCATATTTTTAATAATCATTTTAGTCTTTTTCTTATTCAGCCTAAATCCTGCCAGGGTTCCAAATTTACTCATTTCTTTCATTAGCTCGTCTATGCTGGTTTCCGGATCCTCTAATGTTAGAACTAGGTCGTCGGCAAAGGCCTTCTGTTTATACTCCTTACGACCAACCTGTATCCCTTTTATCTCTTTGTTTTTTCTGATTTTATCTAAAAGAACTTCCAGAACTAGGATAAATAGCAGGGGTGATAAAGGACACCCCTGCCTTGTTCCTTTAGAGATATTTAACTCTTCTGATAAGTTGTTGTTTATTATTAGTTTGGCCCTTTGCCTTGTATAAATTGCCTCAATACATCTTCTAAATCTTTGACCCATACCTTTCTTTTCTATTAATCTTTTCATAAATTCCCATGATATATTGTCGAACGCCTTTTCGGCGTCGACAAAAATCAGTGCTGCTTTTTTATCTATTCTCCACTCCAGCAATTCAATGATGTCAACCACATTTCTTACATTGTTTCTCATCTGGCGTCCTGGCAAAAATCCTGCCTGGTCGTTATGTATTATTTCCGATAGAACTTTTTTGAGCCTAGTTCCCATAATGTCTACAAATAGTTTGTAATCTAAATTCAAAAGGGAAATAGGTCTGTAATTTTTTACGTCCAGCAGGTCTGAATTTTCTTTCGGGATTAGGGTAATGAAAGCTTCCTCCCACGACTTCGGGATCTGTCCTCCCTCCAAAATATAATTCATTAATCTCGTTAATATCGGTATGATTTGTTCTTGTAATTCCTTGTAGTACTTGGCCGTCAGCCCGTCTGGGCCTGGCGCCTTTCCCATTTTCATTTTTCTAATTCCCTCCTGCACCTCCTCTATTGTAACTTGAGCGTTTAGTTTGTTAACCTGTTCTTCATTTATTTTCCCCACTCCACAATTTTCTAAAATTTTTTCTATTTCCTCTCCTTCTTCCCTCCCTTTCTGGTAAAGTTCTTTGTAAAATTTTTGGAATACAGTTCTTATATCCTTTGGGTTTCTTGTCACTTTGCCATCTCTTTCGATCTGGTTTATATAATTTTGTTTTTGCCTTTTTTTAAGTTGCCAGGCTAAAAACTTTCCACACTTGTTTGCATGTTCAAAATTCTTTTGTTTTAGCCATCTTAGTTTCCACTCTATTTCCAAGGCAACCATCGTTGAATACTCTGCTTTTAACATATTTACTTTTTGTCTTAATCCCTTGTCTGTCGGATTCTTTCCGAGCTGATTTTCATTCTCTGTCAGATCTTTCATTATTTGTCCTATCTTCTTTTCCCTCTCCTTCTTCTTAATACTGTTCTGTTTTATTAGGAAACCCCTCATAAACGCTTTCCCCGCATCCCAAATCCAATTCAATTCTGAGCCCCCTTTTAAATTTAATTCCAAATATTCCTTAAATGTTTTTCGGGCCTTATCCACGATTTCCTGGTCAAAAAAAAAGTCCCTCGTTCATTTTCCAACGAAAAGAAGAGGGTTGTTCTTCCCGCAGTTCTAAATATGTTGAATTATGGTCCGAGAGGGTCCTTGGTGAAATATCTGTTTTGCATATTTTAGGCCCCAACTCCCTTGATACCCATATGTAATCTATCCTACCAGAGCTCTGATTGGGCTCTGAGAAGAATGTGTAAAGCTTAGAGGTGGGATTTTTATATCTCCAACTATCTATTAAGTCAAGCCTTTCTATCATGTTGAAGAAGGACTTCGGTAGCTTGCTGTCCGTATTAATTTTCCTTGCCCCTGTTCTATCCATCAGTGGGTTAACCACCCCGTTAAAGTCTCCCATTAGAAGCATTTTTCCCTCTATAAACTCCATTAATCTTTTCTCAAGTTTTTTGTAAAAGGTGGCTTTCCTCTGATTTGGTGCATATATGCCTACTACCAATAATTTTTCACCTTGCACCATAATTCGGACTGCAATTACCCTGCCCTCCTCATCTTTAAAAACCAATTCCGGTTTAAATTTTTCCTTAATATAAAAGACCACACCTCTTTTCTTTTCATCACTTAGGGTAGCAAATTCTTGGCCTAATTTTTTGTTCACCAGGATCCTTTCGTGTTTTTTCGTGATGTGAGTTTCCTGTAAACAGATCAAATCTAATTTTTCTTTTGTTAATACATATTCAAATTTGTTTCTCTTGCTTTTACTATTTAGTCCATTCACGTTCCAAGATTTAATTTTCAATGCCATGGTTTATATCTCTGTTAAATACCTTTTATTTTATTTGTTTTTATGGAAATACAATAAACCCAAGTCCTTTATGTACGTTCCTCCTTATCAATATCTATATCTGAATTTTCACCTTCTCCTTCATCATTACTTTTCTCTCCCCCCTCTTCTGGTAATTCCTCCTCTTTCTCCTCCCCTCCTACCGCTCCCTCTTCTTCACATTTTTCCATTCCTAGAATCTGCCCATACCTTCTACCAAATTTGTCAATATCGCCTTGGTTTTTAAACGTGAATCTCATACCCTTAAAGTGGAAAGTTATTCCATCCGGAATTTCCCATCTGAAACCGATATCATTTTTCCTTAACACCTTAATAAACTCCCGGAATTTTTCCCTTTTGCGTAACACTCTTGTGGGCACTTCTTTAAATATGACTATTTCCTTCCCATCAATTACGAACTTGTTTGAATAACTTAACTTTAGAATTTCATTTCTTATGTACATAGAATTAAAAATAACTAAACAATCCCCTGGGACCTTTTTTGCCCTTGGTTTTATCGGTTTCATCTTAATTCTAAACGCATTCATAATTGCGGTCTCGATCTCTCCTTTATCTATGTCCATCCACTTTGCTAGCTCCACCGAGAGTTTCTCTTTAACATTCTCTCCCTGTTCTTCCGGCAGGCCCCTAAATTTCAGATTCTGTTGTCTTTGTCGGAATTCCATAAGGGCCATATTATCCAACATTTCCTCTTTCTCCTTCTTTAATTTATTTATCTCCTCTTTTAAACTTTCAGTTTCTTTTTTAACATCTTTCACGTCTCTCTGCACCTTTTTGGCACCCTCTTCCAGGCCCTTAGTTTTCCCAACCACCTCTTTAATTTCTTGAGTTAACTCCCCCACCACCTTCTCAAATTTTTGATCAATTGAGTTCTGTATATCTGCTAATTTTTTTTCAATATTTTGCTCGCTTTGTCTAATTTCTTTTTTGATCTCACTTAGGAGTCCTTCCCAGTCTTTACCGTCCTCCTGTCTGGAGGAGCGTCTATCTGAGGGGGTTGCTATCGGTTTCGCACCTCTTTTTCCCCCCATTTTCTTGTTTCCAATTAATCCCCTCTTTTATATCTCTCACTCCTATCCTTCCCAAGTTGTTTTCCTAAGGGGGAAACACAGAAACACTACTCTAGAACCCTTTCCGTTTCTCCCCCCTTTGATTAGTCTAGGAAACAATCGTTGTTTATCCAATAAAGCCCCTTGGAGACATAAGTCCAATTCCCCCCTATCTGCTCCCAGTAAGTACCGTTGGTAATTCAAGCAGGTTAAATGTCTCTCTTTTGGCGGGGGAGCCTTTTTCCCGACAGTAGGTAGTTCCGCGCTGTGGGGGAGAACACACAATCTCTCCTCCTAAGTGTTCCCAGTTGTCCTCTTTCGCAGCACGGTGTTTAAAGTTCAGACGTCCTCCGTTTACCTCTGAGGGAAATGAGTCAAGTCGAGGTGGGGGTCCCAAGGTACCCAATTAAGTTCACACGAATCAATTTAGTAATTGGGCAGTCTATACGGACCCAAGGGAGTTGTTGGGTAACGTTGTATTTAATTCAAAGTCTTCCTAATAGCTTGGTTTCTCATTTTTGAGTCCGCACCTCTAAGCGTTTCTCCCCCTCCAATCTACAGAATGGGAGCGGCTGAGGCAGAAATCACTCCAGTGGGGGTTCCCGTAGTTATTTTGTTGTTTTTTACCAAGCTAGACTTTACGAAATCCAGCTTAAACTGACCAAGAGAAATAACTTTGTAAGCTTAAATTAAATTTAGATGTTTTAGTCCAACACGCACCTAGTTGTTTTGCTGGCTTCCAGACCACGAAGAGAATATTCCTCACTGTATTTCTTCGCTGTTGTTTTCCGTTCTAAACCCCGAGGCTCTTAAAGACGAATCTGCCTGTGAGTTTCTGAGAATAAGTTTACCTTCTCTTCCCCCCGCCTTTCTCTGGGGGGGAGGAGATTCTACAGTCACTCTTTCGCTGGGCTAGTGTTGCGTTCCTCCTCGGCCGGTAAGTAAATTGTCCGCCGGTTGCCAATTCTAGTCGGCGTTTTCTTGCAACCTTTAGTCGAGCGCCATTTTAACTCCAAACAGATAGAGCTGTCCTTGAAAGTAAATATAACCCCCTCTGGAGCCCGGCAAACTCCTTCTTCTATCTCTTCGTTCAAAACGTTAAAATGCCTACCAGGGCTGCAGATAAATATCCCTGGAGGCAGGCTGCTTGTCACGGGAGCCTGAGGCTGCGTGAGGCGCGGTTGGCGATGCCTCCCCCTCGCGTCCACCACTCAATCCCTTCCTGAGACCACTATTTGGGTCCCGAAAGAAGGGAGAGTGGTTTAAGGACGCCGCTGGGTAGCCAGTTTCTCCAAGGTAACTCCCCTTGGATCTCGGGTCCGTTAAGCCCTGCAGAACCCGGTAAATTCCCTCGTCTCAACCGAAGCGACACAGAGTAGTCACTTCGCGCTCCCTTCCGTGTCCGCAGCTCGCCGGAAGGCACCACTTTTGACTGGATTTATATCCTGTAAATCCCCCGGAAAGCAGCTCCTGCCAGCGGCCCTGTTTCTGGCGCCGCTCTGCCCATGTATGGGCACTGGAAATCGGGCGGCACTGGCATTGGAAGTCCCTTCTATGTATGTCCGGAAGTGCGTAGAAGGGACTTCTGGTGCTGCACACTTCTGGACATGCGTAGAAGCGACTTCTGGTGCTGTGGCCATTTTGGAAATGGGCAGAGTGGCACCAGAAGTTGCTTCTACGCATACCCGGAAGTCACGTAGAAGTGAATTCCGGTGCCGCGCCGCTGCTGGTCCCGGATTTTTCAATCCGAAACATGGCAGCTATGCTTCTATCAGGGATTTTAAGCATTGAGGTTCGGACCCACTTGAAATTTTCTGCATAAGAGGGGTGATAAAGACCGAGCTTAGCTGTTCTTGAAGCCATACCGTGCTTTTGAAACAAAATCCCAAGGATTTGGAATGTGTGGAACTGACTCTTCTCAACAACTGCCATCCCAGCAGATCTCTTGTCAGACTGATGTGTCTAAGAAAGATACACCAGGAGAAAGAAGCTGCAAGAAGCTGGTGCTTAACAAACCACAAATTGACTGAAGATGAAGGTTGGGGCTACTGCTAAAAGTGCCATTTCATTTCTAAAAAGCACCACTTTCTGAACAGCACAATATTGTTCACTGTGTAAAAAGATACCCAAGAGCATAAGGATTATAGGAGCGTTTACATATGCTTGGAAGCATTTCCTCTTGCAGTAAATCTACCCATGTGCAGGCATCCCAAAGATTTCCTAGCAAGGTTGCTCTCAGCATAGATGTTTTAATTGTGCCTTGCAACTTCCATAAAGATTCTACCCACAGACCAAACTGCATGCCTCATTAGTGCCATGTTTTCCCTGAATGCAAGAAATCTTAATTGTGCCCAGTAGGCAGCTTTGAAGAGGGGGTGGCATTGATGCAAACTGTTGAAATAAGACATTGTGGAGTCATTATGCATTGCCGTCCTTAAACTGAAGGACCCTCCCCACAAGAATCACCACATTTCTGTTCTACCATCAATATCAGTTATATAAATTTAATTTTTGCATTTCCTATTTTACATAAACAAATGAATTAAATACATAAACATAATAATCCCTTTTGACTCCCCCCCATTGTGGATCTTAATGTAATGATTCCCCCCTCTGAATGTCTTTCATAACTATCTTTATAAATCCGTTGCCAATACATAGTTCAAATTTTTACTACAAGTCAATCCTACCAATGTATGTAACTGTTTACAATAGCTTTTCAAATAAACTTTCCCCGTTCTTTATTAAAGACCTCCTCGTCCTGGTTTCTAATTCTTCCTCTAAGCTTTGCCATCTCGGCATAGTTCATCAATTTTGTCTGCCACTCTTCTTTGGTCGGAGTTGTACCACCTTTCCATTTCTGGGTTAACAGAGTCTGAACATTTTGGCTAGAAAAATGGAATATATATATTTAAATTCAATGAATTAATGAGAAGAACGAGTGAGCCTTACTACGTTCTTGGGGATATTCCACTGGGTTTCTCATTCTAGAATCAGAGTGAAGGTATATAAAAGGTAATCTAGTTCACTTTCCTGCCAATGCAGGAAGCCCACTACTACAGCACCTCTGATAAGTCTTTATTCACCCTCCGCTTCAAAACCTCTAATGAAAGAAGTCCCACCCCATTCCAAGGCAGATTATTCCATGGTTAAACACCCAGACGACCAGCAAGTTCTTCCTAATGTTTAGTCAAAATCCCCTTCCTTACCAATTGAACCCATTTGGCTCAGGCCTTGCCCACTACATCAATAGAAAATAAATGTGGTACGTCATCTTGGTCAACTCGGTCCATCATCTAACATCCTTTCATATATTGGGAGTTGGCTATCACATCAGTTTTTCTCCAAGCTAAAACTTCCAATTTTTCCTCATATAATTTTATCTTCAATCTTCTCACCATCCTTGCCACCTTCCCCTGGACGCTGTGAACATTGAAAATGGCATCATTTTGGGAGGCATTTAAATAAAAATGCCCTCAGGTTGTGGGGTTTATTCTTCTTCTACTTCTGCTGTTTTTATTGCCAAAGGCTTATTGTTTGATTCTACTTCATTATGTTTTCTTATACCCTCCCTAAGATACTATCAGTTGCTAATATGAATGAATGAGAGGAGAGGGGACCTCACTGTGTGAGACTGATTCTGCCTTTGAGTTGGCCTCTCCCATCCTCATGGTTCAAATGTTTCTGTTTGTAATAGCTGCCTGTTGAATAACATTCCAGTTACCACATGACAAAGATCAGCTTGCTTATGCAAGCCAACCATCCTTAACATCGGAGGCCCCTTTCTCCACAGGGGACCACTTCATTCAGTATGAATGAATGAAAGTTAATTCTATTTGAAACCATGCCTACAGGACAGGATGTGGTCATGAAATGATAGTCTCCGGGTACTACAGAAAGATCCACTTGCTCTCATTAACACCAATAGCATTGATCCGATAGCTATTATCCTACTTTATTTCTGTTGTATGAAAGGACTGATGCAGACTCAATATGTAACAACAGCAGTGAAAAGCTGTGGCATTATGAACAGGAAAGAGGCACACATTGCAAATGAATTGAACTCTTGTTGACTGTAGTTTTTGAATCTGCTTATTTGGAATGGAAAAAAATAATCCTTATTTCCTATCAACTCCAGCTATTTTGACAGATTTTCCTCTCCTTGTGATAGGATGGGAATTTTTATGAAGTGGACTAACAGGCCCAGTTCAAGGTGTTTACCAATAGTGTAAAAAGCACTAAAGAGCTTGGGAGCCAAGTACCGGTACCTAAAACTGCACTTTCCTCAATATGGTAATGTTGGGCCCCTACAATTGGCAGGGGAAGTCCTGTTGGTGCCACCTGGTTGGTGTTGTGCCCCATGACAGGGCGTTCTTGGGAGCAATTCTCCATTTGTGAAACACCCTCCCTGGTGAGGTGTGTCTTGCCTCCTTTGTCAGTAACATTCAGGAGGAGCCTAATGCCAGTCTTGTGCTGAGCAACAACATGCAGAGGTCAGAGGAGTGGGAGGCCGGCCAATCAGAAGAGTCTCTGATCTGTACTTACTCTCAGCTGTACTGAGCTGCCTGGAGGCAGAATCAGCGTCCAAAGTCAGGTCCAGTCCTAGGGTTGGACGGACAGCAATCCACCTGGTCTGTTGGTCCAAGGATCAGGGAATCTGATGGTCAAGGGTCAAGATGAGCAAGAAGCAGCAAGGTAGAGCCAGAAATTACAAGAGTTGTTACCAGCATCTGGCTGCTGCTGGAAGCTCTGCTTAAGAAGGCTAGTTCTTCTTAGTTCTGCTTAAGAAGCCTTCTCCTCTGTGTCCTTGGAGGCTGGTCAGCTGCAGGAGGAGTCACTTCCCCTTCTTCCCCTTCAGCAGGCAAAGCTGACTCCTGGCCCATGACACCTAAAACATTCTTCTTCCCCCAGGCATTTGATGCCTAAATGAGCCCGGCAGCCTTGAAATTATCATATGTAAGGGAAAGTGACTGTGCAGAGATCTTCTTATTGTTTCAAAGCCTTTCAAGTATTTTAAAACACATTTTTAGCTTATTTTAAATTGTATTATTACTGTTCGGTTAGGCTCCTTTGAAAGAACAGAAAAGACATTTAAAAATGAACAAACAAATCTGTAGCTGTCTACCTACTTGCCTGCTTTCTAGATGAGCAGGTTATGCTGAATCAGACCATTACTCCATCAGGTAATCAGGGTCTCAGGCAAGGTTTTCTGGTGATGCCACTGAGCTACAGTCCTTTTTTGTGCAAAATAATTTTCTGGTGGCGCTTACGATTTTGGTTTAATTGAATGTTGCCCATGATTAAATTGCATTCATTTATTTTAAGAAAATGATGGCTGTAATGAGCCTGTTTAAAGTTCACTGGCTCTTTTCCTCTCTTCCCGCCCCCTCTTTTAAAATACCCTTCAGGCATTTTCAAGAATAAGTGAATCCTTTTGTTCTCTGTTTATTCATTCTTTAAGTGGCTGAGCCACTAGAGCACTGATAAATGCAGGATGTCGCTTTAGAAGGAGGTGTCTGAACAGGTTCCCTTCAAAGGCCTCTCCTGAGCCTGTAAACTGACACACTGCAGGCCTGTTAAATGTGCAGAAGGAGGGTTTCCTACATGGGCATAGCCAGGATTTTTTTTTTGGGGGGGGAGGCCTTTTGTTAGGGAGGGAATCTCAGTTTGCTATGTATTTGTATAGAATTTTATTGAGGGGGGGACACAGCTGCCCCTTCCTGCCCTCCTGACTATGCCCATTGTTTCATTGAGAGCAAGGAGCAACCTGGGGAAGAAAGATCTGTGATGGGGCCTTTTCAGAAGGAAAGTTTAAGATGGGGGCATTGTCAGTGTTCTCCAAACTGACCTGGGACTCCTTTCCTGATATTCCATTCCTTTCCACACATTTGCACTCATGCCTATGGTCTCATGAACAAGGCAAGGGTGTGTGGATATATTAGTATGAATCTGCCTGTACATGGATACGGGCTGCATGACTGCATTGGCTGGGAAATGTATTGCAAAATTCAGAGAGGTGGCTGTCAGTGGGCTAGTTCAGCTCACACACTATCATTTCCAACCACAACGTAGGCATAGTTAGACTGTGGCTAAGAAGAGCACATGGTTTGCATGCAGAAGGTCTCAGATCAGACTCTGGCATCTCCAGGTAATGCAATCAGGTAGATAGTAATGTGGGGAAAGTTTTCCTGGAGACCTTGGACAGCTGCTACCAGGAATGGACAATATTATCCTAGCTGTTGGGCCATCAGTCTGACCTGGTATCTGCCATGATCCTATAATAACCATGCTATAACCACTCCCATGTCAGGGAATCTGACTGTAGTAACTAACCCTAAGGCTGAAATCCTAGCCCCAGTAACTGGTTAGGATTGCACTGTCTGACATTTATTTTGGGCTAGGAAATAGCCTGCTTTATCTGTTAAGAAATCTGAGAAAGTGGTGGTGCATTGGAAGACAGGCCATTTTTTAAAAAAGAGGGCTAATGTTTTTAATAACCCCACACAATAATGTTAAGCTTGTCTGGCACACAGAATGAAACACAGTACAGAAGCAAATGAAAGGCATTTGTGCACCATTTAAAACCCTCCCTTTAAAATACTGGAATAATCAAAGTTGTTAATGATCCCAGTTCAGCAGCTCCATGTAATAACCCTTAGGATTGATTGTGTTCGGGTGTCTAGGAAGACTAAAGTGCTCCTTTAATAACTTTTCATTCATACATTTTCTATTCCCAGTATTTGGTGGCACAATGAGGCAATTCTCTCTTAATTTTCTTATTTTGTTTGGTCTGTTTCATTCACTTACCCATCTCCATTATTTAGGACAATGATTTTAATACCATAGAGTTCTGAAGTGTGTTTTTGAGCTGTTGTTTGCATCACTAGCCAGGCTAACCAATCCGGTCGGCCTGGGGGTGTGGCCTGCTGCATTTAAGCAGTACGCGGCCAGGGGATCTGCCTGTTTCCCCGCTTCCAGCTGCTCAACAACAACAACAATTTATTTATACCCCACCCATCTGGCTGGGTTTCCCCAGCCACTCTGGGCGGCTCCCAACAGAATACTAAAACACAATAAAACATCAAACATTAAAAACTTCCCTAATCAGGGCTGCCTTCAAATGTCTTCTAAAAGTCTAAAAGTCAGATAGTTGTTTATTTCCTTGACATCTGATTGGAGGGCGTTCCATAGGGCGGGTGCCACTACCGAGAAGGCCCTCTGCCTGGTTCCCTGTAGCTTCACTTCTCGCAGGGAGGGAACCTCCAGAAGGTCCTCGGAGATGGACCTCAGTGTCCAGACTGAACAATGGGGGTGGAGGTGCTCCTTCAGGCAGCATCATATAATTCTGAATTATATAATCATCTAATTCAAGAGTTGGAATCATCCACTTGCCCTCAGCAACCCTAGTGCCTCTTCAAAACAAGTTCCAGAGAATTGGGGGACAGGGTGGAAGGTGGTGAAGGGGATACAGGGGGAATCTGCAAAAAAAGGTGCCTCCCCCTTCTTCCATTTGTGGACACCTACGTTGGATCAAATATTGGGATGTGGGTGGTGCCTAGGGCTTGCCGATCAGAAGGTCGGTAGTTCGAATCCCTGCGATGGAGTGAGCTCCTATTGCTCGGTCCCAGTTCCTGCCCACCTAGCAGTTCGAAAGCACACCAAAGTGCAAGTAGATAAATAGGTACCGCTACAATGGGAAGGTAAACAGCGTTTCTGTGTGCTGCTCTGGTTAGCCAGGAGCGGCTTAGTCATGCTGGCCACATGACCTGGAAGCTGTAATGCGAGATGAGCGCCGCAACCCCAGAGTCGGTCACGACTGGACCTAATGGTCAGGCGTCCCTTTACCTTTACCTTTACATTGGATCAAAGGTATTTCCATGTTGAAGGGCATCAGTTAGATTCTATCCAAAATATGCAGTTTCTGCCTCCCCTTTGCATTTCTTTTTTCTCACTTTTAAAGAAAAAAAACTGCTGCAATTTTATTCCAAGAACTATTTTATTTCCACTCTAAGTATATTTTCCATTAGGAAAAGGTTCAGTTGGCAATATTTTAACTGATCATCATTTTCACAGTTTATAGTGGCTATTAGTCATGGCAGTCAAGGTGGGATACCTCATCCGGATAGGATAGATATTTCACAACTGTGAAATCAAACCCAGCTTTGTCCAAACCTAAGGGAAATTTAATGATGTGCAAATAAATGAATATATATCAGTACAGTTTGGGGCAAGATGGCAATCAGTTCATAGACACGAAGCTGAATATACTGAAGAAAAATTACATAAATGCTCATACTTTTGCTCTTACTAAATCACCATTCTACTCTGTGCATGTCCATTTGACCCATCACCAAGTTTCTAGTCCTTATGATGATTTTGCTGTCAACTGACTGCTGCTTGTTTTATAGTGTACTATTATAATTCATTATCTTTTTCTGATTTTATGCTGAGCCTTATGTTCTAAATTTTGTAGATCATCTATGTGTCAAGCAGTTCATAAATTGAAACAACAACAACAACAACAGCAACAACAATGTAAAAACACTTTAAAACAAATTACGGTTTGCTTCAGCTACTGCAATTCTGATATTTATTTCCTTGCATTGATACTAGGACCTATCAGGACACTGTCAGAATCCTGTGGTATAGCAGGGAGGGACTAGCAAGCGTTGGCTTTTGCCATTTGTATTTGGTTTAAAAGGGAAAATACTATATGGTAAAATAAAGAGAAGATTCCCTGATGCCTAGATCCAGGTTTGGGGCAAGTACTCTTTGGTGAGAGAGCCCTAGCTCAGATTTAAAATACCAAAACATGCAGCAAAGTAAAGCATGGATATATTGACTAATAGACCTTTAAAATAACCCATTCTGGGTGGCTTCCAGAGTTTCCCACTTCCTTAGCATAGAAAGAGACCACACACTTGGTAAGTTAAAAATTGTTTACTTACAGACTCTTCAAAATTCAGATTCATGTGCTTTTCCATAAAGCAGCACAAAAACACAGGCAGCTTAGCTTGGTTTCAAAATGGTAAATGTTTCCAAATTATTTGTGTAGAAACACAAAGATGGCTCGCTAGAGCCACATCTGTATTGGTAGGGTTCACATCATGGTGGAAAAAGAGAGAAAGAGTTTGGTAACCCTTCCTCCCAAGGAGACGGGTTGTGACCTAGTTAAGCCTGTCAGGACAGCTTACTCTATAGTCTTAACCCCTTCATAAATTAATTAGAATTAAGCATGTTGGTTTTATGAGGCTGGATATAGCCTACTGCAAGTGAGTTGATGGGGTTCTGCATGTTTGCCATGATGCAGTGAGAATGGTTTAGTGACTACAGAGCTGGAGAATGAAGCAAAAGGGTTGAGGTAGACAGTCCTAGGATAGTCAATCACCATCATATTTTGACTTGTTCACTGTGTAAGCAGGCCCCGTCGGGTATTTTGTTTTTGCTATCTTATAGAGTGGTACCTCGGGTTTCAGACGCTTTTCAGGTTACAGACTCCGCTAACCCATAAATAGTACCTCAGGTTAAGAACTTTACCTCAGGATGAGAACAGAAATCATGTGGCATCGGCAGCGAGAGGCCCCATTAGCTAAAGTGGTACCTCATGTTAAGAACAGTTTCAGGTTAAGAACGGACCTCCGGAACGAATTAAGTTCTTAACCCGAGGTACCGCTGTATTGTTTTGATGACACACCTTATTTTTTTTACTGTACTTTTTATTATATCTTGCTTTGGGGTATATAAATTTTAACACCACACCACACCATCTTCTTTGGGTATTGGACCGATGGTGGGTCATTTCCATTATTTGTGAAATGGAAATCATTGCTGATGCCCAGAAGCTAGAAATGCTTGGGGTACTTACTCTTGGTTGCAAATCCATTTTCCTCTTACCTTCCCTGATAGCTAGCTGGTTCAGACCACAACCGAAGATGATAGACTCAACTAGATACTCAGTGTTTGTAGTCATTTTTGAAGATTTTCAATATAATGTACAGAGAAGCCCAAACTAAATACCTTCCATTAGTAACTCCATCATGAACATGAAATCCTCACCCAAGCCAAACAGAATTATACAGCATTTTATTAAAAAAGAGAGATTTCAAGTGGCTGCAAGACTTACTCCATCATGTGTTTTGGGAATACTAAATCTATTATTGTCGTTTAGCAGAGAATTAATGAAGAAATACTGCCCAGAGAACCCTGCTTGTGTTACCTAAGGCAGAAAATGTAAATTACTATTGCAGCAATTTCTTCCATTTAGATAATATATAAAATAAATACAGCTTTCCAAATTGCATTAAGTTGGGAAGCTTTCAAAGACTTCAGTAAATTCCAATTAAAACTATCTCTTTCTGTAATAAAATATTGCAGCACCAGACACAGATGGATTCAGCTAAATGAAATTCTCCTGGTAATACATTCACCTTGAACTTTTATTCCCACCTCATGGATGCTGATGAAATAGCTACAGTCAATGTCTATGTAACCCTAACTGAAACATCCACTCTCTAGGAATGGTAGTGTAAAATGTTCTAGTAGAACCCATATATATATCTATTACATATAGGGTTATATCTAACAAAGCTTTCCCATTGGTGCAAGAACTTTTGCCCATGCAATGGGACTTTAGCTCCCCATCTTTTGTCTGCACTGTTCTGGAGGGTTGGGGGAACCCCCAGAACAGATTTGTGGTTAGAGTGGGAGCAGTGAGCACACGAGAAGAGGAGGTCTGCAGGGGCAGAAGTCTTTGAGCTAACAGGACAACTTTACTGGATACAACCTATATGTTTTATATATGCAACAACAACAACAACAACAACTTTTTATTTATACCCCGCCCATCTGACTTGGTTTCCCCAGCCACTCTGGGCGGCTTCCAACCGAATATTAAAAACAGTACAGCATCAAATATTAAAAACTTCCCTAAGCAGGGCTGCCTTCAGTTGTCTTCTAAAAGTAAAATAATTGCTTATTGCCTTGACATCTGCTGGGAGGGCATTCAACAAGGGGGGTGCCACTACTGAGAAGGCTCTCTGTCTGTAACCTCACTTCTCGCAATGAGGGAGCCGCCAGAAGGCCCTCGGTGCTGGATCTCAGTGTCCGGGCTGAATGATGGGGTGGAGACGCTCCTTCAGGTATACAGGACTGAGGCTGTTTAGGGCTTTAAAGGTCAGCACCAACACTTTGAATTGTGCTCAGAAACGTACTGGGAGCCAGTGTAGATCTCTCAGGACCGGTGTTATGTGGTCCCGGCGGCCACTCCCAGTCACTAGTCTAGCTGCCACATTCTGGATTAATTGCAGTTTCCGGGTCACCTTCAAAGGTAGCCCCACGTAGAGCGCATTGCAGTAGTCCAAGCGGGAGATAACTAGAGCATGCACCACTCTGGCAAGGCAGTCTGCAGGCAGGTACGGTCTCAGCTTGCGTACCAGATGGAGCTGGTAGACAGCCGCCCTGGACACAGAATTAACCTGTGCCTCCATGGACAGCTGTGAGTCCAAAATGACTCCCAGGCTGTGCACCTGGTCCTTCAGGGGCACAGTTACCCCATTCAGGACCAGGGAGTCCTCCATACCTGCTCGCCTCCTGTCCCCCCAAAACAGTACTTCTGTCTTGTCAGGATTCAACCTCAATCTGTTAGCCACCATCCATCCTCCAACCGCCTCCAGGCACTCACACAGGACCTTCACCGCCTTCACTGGTTCTGATTTAAAAAAGAGGTAGAGCTATTGTTTTGTATATGTATATTGTTTTGTATATGCAATTGTTTTGTATATGGCTATTCTTGTACTTTAAAATCAAACAGAGATGTTTCATAAGAAGCAGTTCATAAATGAAACAAAGCATCAAGCAAGCAACAACAGCAACACTTTAAATGAATCTTTTTGATGCTCTGGTTCTCCATTGGCTTAGTAGTGTGGTATAAGGGCAGCAACAGAAGCAAACGCAAAGCTCTGCCCATATTGCCAAAAGCTGACTATGGATTTACCTTACTAGCAATAGTGTGCTGCCTGGGTGTGGGCAATTACTTCAGCACAATGTTATAATGCATATAAAGCGCTTCATCATTACAAATGTAGCTGAGTCCTTGTTTTCTCTATACAATGTTTTTAGCCTTCTAATCACTAGCAATATTATGATTTTCCCCATACATGTATTGAGCCTGAAATCATATCCCCACGTATCTGGGAGTAAGCTTGTTGACCTTAGTCATGGAGGCATGCATGCATAGGATTACAGCTTTACCATGCAAGCCTATGTGTGCCTATTCAGAATGAGCTTCATTTAGTTCAGTGGCACTTGCGTATAGGTAGGTGCGTATAGGATTGTGGCCTTAAACGCAAATACATCAAAAGGTGAGAAAAATTAGTTTGCAATCACATTAGGCCTGGCTCACAAATGTCATCACAATGGAACTTTGCTTTCAAATATCTTATAAATGCACTGCATTCTTCTAACTAATGAATATGGTGCATGTAAATTACTCAGTTGCAAATAATTTGTGGCTGAAATTTTATTCATCACCATAACAAATAGAAGCTTCTGGTACCATTCCCCTATTAATGAAACTTCACTTGCCTTCCAATCTTAACTGTTAATATTCTAACTGCATAATTGGTTGCATAATATTGCAATCTACACATTTAACATTTTCATGTTTCAGAGACCTTCACACACCATTTAACAATGCCATTCACATACCATTCTGCTCTCTGTGTAGGCCAGGCCTCAAACCATCATTCTGCTTTATTGTACACCAGGCCTCAAACCACATGTAATCGGGTTTCAAAAGTGTTGGTATCAGGGGAGGGGGAGCTGTGGCCTTCCAGCTCCCATCATGCTTGAAATTGGCCATGCCGGATGAGGCTGATGGGACTTGGAATGGGGTTGCCAGAAGTCCTCTTTTTCCAGGACACATCCTATTTTTCATGGGTAGAGTTGTCATAGCGATCCATAGTTAAAAGTAGAAGTCGGCAAATGTGTCTTCTTTTTCTGCTCTTCAAAAAATGGCAACCCTAAGTTGGAGGACCACGGGTTCCTCATCCCTGCCCTACCTCCTTATTTTATGTACTGGGTCTTTTTGCCAAATGACTCAATATTGAGCCCTTCACTAAAATCTGAAGTCCCCCCCCCCCGCCCAACTGAATAGCAATGGGCTCTCCCCTGAGGAGATTGCTGAGTAGCTAAATGCACCCTCCATTTCTAACTGCCAGATGTAACCCGAAAGTGAGACTCCTTCTAGAGGAAGTTTGACAGCTTGACAGAAAAACAGCAAGCTATTACGGAGAATTCAAGGGACCTGAGTAAGCAGAGCTGAAGTGACCTCCCTATACAATGAATGTTTTCGGATGGTGAAATATCTCCCATGCCCCAGTTCACTCATAGAACAAACTAGCATAATTTATCTTCTGGAGTGAAAGGAGCGCAAATGCTGCTTACGTGGGCATTTTGCAGACGTTACCTGAGCAGCAGACACCTGACGTAAAAGCTGCTCACCTAAACACCTTCTTTTGTTTTATTTGTCAAAGCTTACTCCTGAAATTTGCCCACTTAAAAACCTTGTGGAAAAGGAAGTCCAAGAATATTGCAAAATCAGGTCAGAGACCTGCTTCCATAACAGACTAAACATGCATTTGGATTGGAAGGACTGCTCACACGCCCAGGAATATGAGACGAGGCACAGGATCTTTGTGGCTGAATGAGTGCCACAGCTTTATTTAATATTTTCAGGATCTGTAGTGAGCGTGAATCCCTGCTGTTTAACTGTCGAACTCCACTCCTTTCAATGGGAGCACTGAGAGTTTGAGATTAGATGCTGGAACATGATGTTCCTCATTCCAGTGTCTGAGTAATCCATCCCATCTTGGCTCAGGGCCCGAAGGAGGTTCCAAATCTACTTGTAGCTCCTCTCATGGAACACAAATGAAAACAAGTCAAGGCTAAATGAGTACTCTCCCCAGGCCAATGAGCTCTGAGGCATCTAGCTCTAGTGGTTTACTTTCCATGTCTTTCCTGAACCACGTAGCTCTGAGAGTCTGGTTCTAGGAAAGCCAAGTCACCTTCCTGCAATGGATCAGGGCATCTGGCAGAAGGTTGGTGGTTTGAGCCCACACAGGGATGGCAGGATTCCTGCATTTCAGGAGGTTGGACTAAATGACCACCAAAGTACCTCCCAACTCTGATTCTCCCAGTGGCAAGGTGTTCACCAACACCCTTACCTTTTTTGACATTTTTTTCAGAGTGAGGTGAGAGGTGAGGCAGGGAAGAGGAGAGAGTGGCAAAGGGGTCTAAGAATGTAAGAGCTTGCTGGATGAGGCCAGTGGCCCATCTAATCCATGTAGATGTTAAACAACATGGAGAATAAAACCAAAGCCGATGAAATCGAACACTAAAGGCTCCATGGGGCCAAACAGCACTGAAAACAACAACACAGCTGATGGTATTGAAAGCTGCTGAGAGATCAAGGAGAATTAACATCAACATCCTCCCATTGTCTCTCTCCTAGTAGAGGTCATCATACAGGGCAACCAAAGCACTTTCTACGCCAAAATTGGACCTAAACCTTGACTGAAATGGATCTAGGTACTGTGTGAAGTTCTTTCTTTGGTCTGTCCTGAATCTTCCAATATTCAGTGCCATCAGATTTCCATGAGTTTTAGTGTTATGAGGGAGGAAAAACTTTTCTCTGCATCCACTTTCTCCATAACATGCATACTTTAAAAAACTTATATCATGTTATCTCTTACCGTTTCTCTAAACTAAAAGCTTTGCTTCCCTGAGTGCCTGGGTGGGTGGTAGCTGACAAGCCAGCCACCCATCCAAACTAATAATGATGCAAAGAAGGAGCCTGGGGGAATGCCAATTTGCCATTTGCCGCCTGAGACAGTTGTCTCATTCCACTTCATTATTGGGTCAACCTTGCTCGCATCACAAAGCAATGCCATTACTTAAGATACAATTCTAGTCTAGGTTTCTGCATTGGTTGGGGGGGGGCGCTCCTAAAGGGCCTTTTGATCAAGATCAGTTGCAATTTTTTTTTGGGGGGGGGGGAATCCCCTAGAGTCAGTTAGACAGAAGCGAGCATTAAATTTAAAAAGAAAATGAAGCACATAGGGATCAGTAGCATCAGTTTTAGTATGTAACTTGACAGGAGTATTTGTAACTGATTGGAATCGTTCTCACAAAAATTGCCTCCTTTGATTTCTTGTGAGAATGGAATTTGTCCCTCTTCAGAAATGTCTTTAATTAAAACATTTATGCCACCTTCTCATTGCAAATGAAGCGAATCATAAAAAGCAATGAAATAATCACAAAAACACAATTATGAAGAAAGAACTAAGAGACAAAAATAAGCTGAAACAAAGATGGCTGTCCCCATGGTTGCATGGGCACAGCCATCTCTTTACCCATACGATGCCCCTGGAAGAGCCAGAACATTGTCATGTATTCAGCCACCTGGAGCTGGACATCCTGGCTCCTGGACTTCCCAAGAGGCCTGAGGGCTTTGGCCCTTCAGAGAGGGTGAGGGCTGCTGATTACCTTTGATCACCCTTTGCCAGCTTTGCTATTTGAATAAAACTCCCATCCTCCCTAGCCAGCTGGGCCAAAGGTCAGGGTTGATGAGCATTATAATTCAGCAACATCTGGGGATGATGCCTTAGATGTGTGGACTGGCTGAGAGTACGTTGTGTTGGGTGTAAAGCACCAAAGCTTGTGACAAGTTACCTGAACCAGTGGTGGATGATAGATGGAAAGGTCAGCTGTTCTTCCCTTGTTGATTCCTTCTTAAGTAACTACTTGATGATATGTAGATTGTTCCCCCATCCCTGGCATTATTTCCTTCCTCTTTCTTAATTTCCTTAGTTAGAGTGTGTTAAAGTCATGACTCCGTAATGGCCCTATGTATGTATGGCTACACTCGGAATGGCTTCATTTCCGAGGAGTAATAAACTTTGAGTTCCATCAGTGTTATCAAATTAATTATTTCTATTCCTGCATACTACTTCTAAAGAAACCAAAATCCCAGTGCTTTGTCCCCCTTTTTCAAAGTGTTCAAAGGAGAAGCTTGTACCACACACAATAGTGTGAGCACCAGGGGTGGCCCATCCCGTGTCACCATCTGAGAAAAAAACAGGAATGTGTGTCCCCCCTGCCCCTCTGCCATGCCCCCACCACCATGCCCCCCTTCCACCACTGCCAGAATGCCCCCCGAAAGGCTTCACAGGAGGAGTTTTTGAGGAAGCTTGCCAGCACCCGAATCTAAGGGATTCGTAAAGGGATGCTGGTGGCACTGTTGTCTAAACCACTGAGCCTCTTGGGCTTGCTGATCAGAAGGTTGGCAGTTCAAATCCCAGCGATGGAGTGAGCTCCTATTGCTCCGTCTCAGCTCCTGCCAACCTAGCAGTTCAAAAGCATACCAGTGCAAGTAGATAAATAGGTACTGCTGTGGCGGGAATGTAAATAGCGTTTCTGTGTGCTCTGGCTTCAGTCATGATGTTTCGTTGCGCCAGAAGCTGTTTAGTCATGCTGACCACATGAGCCGGAAAGCTGTCTGTGGACAAACGCCAGCTCCCTCGGCCTGAAAGCGAGATGAGCGCCACAACCCCATAGTCACCTTTGACTGGACTTAACCATCCAGGGGTCCTTTACCTTTACCTTTTCTAAGAGATTCGTTCCTCCTAATCCAAACTCCCCCCTTCCCAGTGGGGCTTTATGGAGCAGTGGGATGACCACTGCATCCACAGCCCTGTTGTGCACTGGTACCAGGGTGGAAGGCAGCTTGCCGCACTGGCCTGGAACTATCATAGCGATTGGATCTGAATCAGGCCTGATGCTGTTATGCAATGGCAGGAGGGCTGGCTCTGGATCCTGGCCTGACTCGGCTCCACCCTGTCTCTAGGAAGTCCTGTTTTGGTATCGCTCCACAGAAGGCAACTGGTAGGAGGCCAATGGAGGCCAGCAGGGCTGGGGAAGCAACTCCTCCATCCAGTCCAGTCCAATCCAATCCAATCCACCACCAACCAAGCCCAGTACAAAGGGGGTTTGGATTGCTCTGCAAGTGTCACAACCAATTTTTCAGGGTCCCTCTCTGCCAGTAACAAAACTGGGATTTTCAATCTAGTGTTCAAAGAAAAATAAATATAAAACAGAGCATTCTAGAGCTGGTTATCTGACCAAACTCTTGCCAGTTTCCTTAATAAATGCCTTCATTGAGATGCGTTTCCAATTGATGCCCACTGCAGTCTTGGATGGCCGCTATAACAACGTCCTGTACACAGACAGACTTTGTATTTGTGGCCAGTCTCAGGTGGAAGACATCACTCAGTATCTGTTAGCCTGCCCCTTATACCCCAGAGATTGCTGATGAGATACCTTGACAGAAATGGTTTGGTTTCTTTTGAGAGACAGTAATAGCATCGTAACACACATAGTGGCTCTCTATGCATTGGCTGTAAAACAAAACAAAACAACAACAACCAGGAAAAAGAAGTTAGATAAAATTGCTATAAGTTGTTTTGTTGATTCGTAGGTTTAATTTGAAATCAATATAGATTTATGCTTGTCGGTATTTCTGGTATCTTTTTTTCATCATGGATGTTGGCTTATTTTATGGGTGTATGTTCTGTATTATTTTGTTAATACTATTGCTGAATGTTTGTCATGGGCTTTGGCTAGAACAACAACAACACAACAATTTATATTATAATAATATAATAATATATAATAATTTATTATTTATACCCCGCCCATCTGGCTGAGTTTCCCCAGCCACTCTGGGTGTCTCCCAATCAAGTGTTAAAAACAATACAGCATTAAATATTAAAAACTTCAAATAATAATAAACTTAGGAACTTGAAAGAAATACAGGGGGGGGCTATTGTTCCCATAAGTACTTGTGGTGGTGTTCCATTCTGATGTTTAAGGTACATGCTGAAGTCCTATTGGTAGCATTCATGAGGCAACTAGGCAAGCTACATATTTGTGAGGGGAAATGCTAAAATTCTCCTGGTTATATTCATGATCTTCTGAAGTTCTGAACTTTGAAAAAGTCTCTGAATGCTGGTGTGTATGATTAAATCATGAGGGGGGTAACTCTGCAGCTCCTTTGGCTCCAGAGACATTTGCAACAGAGACAAAAGAATTTGGGTTTCAGTATTATTATTTAATAGACAGTTATATAGTCATTGCAAGGACCCCCACACTGGCACTGCAAGGAATACTGATATACACTTTAGTCTTGATTACCCACGAGAATTTCACTTACTATATTGCTCCCTGAAATTGAAACATAATTATGCTCCCAGGCAAACTCAGCCAAAAAGCCTACCGCTATAGTAGATTTACACTGGAGCAACTTTTTGTTTCAGAGGGCTTACTCCTATTTTCTAGTGCTGGGGATAAGTTCAGAATCAGACCCTGAGATTCTTATCCTTTCCCCAACTTTAGCAGAGTAGCAATCAGTTTTCTAGTGCCAAAGTGAAAAATATGAGGGCAGGTTGGTATGAAGAGATTGCAGATTAACTTCAGACAGCAAAGAGTAATACAGTCCAAGAGAGGTGTGGAGTTAATTTGGATAAGGAGAAGGTGTGGGGCTGAGATAACGCTCAGGAGGAATATTGTATCAGAACCAGTCCATGCACTTCTCGATATGGAAGCCTGAGATAAAGAAAGCCCACTTTTCACTCATCTCTTCATGGTCTGTTGCAGGTTGGTCAGTGCAAACAGGCTTTAAAAGTGTGCCACAAACAGACCAGCAGCAACCAGGGCCAATTCTGACTGGGTAAAGTAATGTGAGAGGAAATGGCAGTAAGAGGGGTACCATATTTCAAACAGCGAAAATCCGGACAGAAAAGTTGTAGAGCTGCTTTGGCAAATTCGCACAAAGCAAATGAAGTTCTTAAGCTTGTTTTAAGGGAAATTGCCGAAAATGACACTGACAGACGACATGGTTTGGATTTCCCCAGACACTTTAGCGATTATAATGGAGACACTGCTTCAGACTGCAGTATTCTGGATATGTCTGAGAAATTCCAGACCATTATCCGAATACCAGGTTTCAGTGCTGGGATGAGATGGACAATGTACTGTTGGATAAACTCCTCAAATCCATTGGGTCAAGAAAGTCAATGCAGCTGGTGCAATTAAGCTGCTAAAAAGGACTCAGCCAATGACAGAACATCCTGCACTAATAGTCTGAATAGAAGTGGAACTACTTATATCACTCCATTTTGGTGGGGACTTTATTTCAATCTACCATTCATGTTATCTACCCTCACAAGATAAGTTGCAACCTCAAGTATAATAACCACACTAGTCCAAATGTTCCAAACCTCCAAATTATTAAAACAGCATTAAAATACCAATGAGATGCCCTAAAAAGATAGTTGTGAAAACACAGTACCATTATTAGTCAGCTGTAGACCAGGATTTTAAAAACAAAATGTTTTTAAAAGGCTCTCCTAAATACCATCAGAAAAGTTAATTTCCGGTGGGGGGGGGGTTTGCAGAGATGTGGTAGCACCAGAGCAAAGGGTTTGTCATCTGGGGCATGTTCATATGGGTGCAGATGGTCCTTCAAACTATCTAAAAGCACCTTAAATTGGGAGCCAAAATTTATAGAAAGTACAGGTAATGGGTTCAGAATAGGTACAATATTATCTACACACTTAGCTCTTGCAAACATTTTAATTGCCATATTCTGCGCCAATTTTCAGTGTCCAGATTTTAAAGGCAGGCACGTAAAATGCATTTCAGTTATGTAGCATGGACATAACCAAACCAAAGTCTGCCTTCTCCCGGTAAGGCCACAGTTGGAGAACCAGCACTCCTGGTCATCGATGCCACCTGTATCTCCATAGCTAATGACTACATGCCTAGCCCTACAGGGACAGTGCAACCTCATCTAGAACCAGTTGCAGAATACAGAAGCTGTGTTGTCTATGTCAAGTTTGTTTTACTTCATCCCTCAAACTGCCCCCTCACAGCTGTTCAGATCTTCCACCATCTCCTTGAGATCGAAGGATGTGAAAGAGAGGTAGAACTGTGTGCCATCTATCCATTAACACCCACAGGCCAAACCTCCAAGTGACTTTACCCAGTGGTTTCACATAGCTGTTAAAAAGCATGGAGGTCAAGATGGAAACCTGAGGCACCCCAAAGACTAGGAGGTGAAACAGAGGTTTCCCAGCATCACCTTCTCCTCCCTCCCTTCCAAATAGGACAAGCTACAACTCAGAGTGATGGTCCAGAGGGAGACCATGTCGGATGGTATGAAAGGTAGCCACTGAGAATCCCAGGAGACTGAATAGGGTCTAACTCTTCCCACTCCCCATGCCCATTTCCCAGCATAAGTCATCCACATGGTAACCAAGGCAAGTGTCAGGGCTGGAGTCAGATGCAGGTCAGTACAAAGAAGCAGGGGCAGTTGTCAGTGAAGTTAGCTTTCTTTCCCAAGGCAACAAACATACACTCAGCAACACTTTTTAGTAGCTCTTGTCCTATGGAGCTGTTGCCAGGACTGAAGGTCCCTGCCTTCTACCCCCTCTAAGGCTCCTCCTCTGACAGATGTTTCCCAAGCAATTTCAAACTCCACCCGGGCATCTCTAATCTTTGTTCTGTCCTGTGCATCATTCTGCACATCCTTGTCATAGTCTGAGAGGCAGACTCCCTGTATTCCCCTGCAGCCTCTTGCCCTGCCTCCTCTGCACCAGCCTCTGAGTCTGAACTGCTCCCTGCAGGCTCTTCCTGCTCACTAAATCCACCCACTTGGACCTGCCCTACCTCTGCTCAGTCCAGGTATGCAGCTGGAGAGCAGGGTCTGGGGTGCAGCTGTGTAGCACCTCCCCACCACATGTTTCCCTACTGGGCAGGAGTATATCCTTCTTGTCTTCTCCTAATCACAGAGCAAAATACCCAGGATGCTGATTCTGAGTGTAATCCACCCGGAAGGCCATTTGCATGAGGTCCAGCAAATTGACCAGGGCCTGTGCAAGAGCAGGCAGCTGATGGATTGTGCCCTCTGCCTTTCTACAGGATGTAGGTCACCTTCTTTATCTTCCCATGGCACAAATGGCCCATGTAAAGATACTATTAGATGAGAGGATAAGGACTCATATTTTTCAGCATAGGAAATATCCCTCAGGCAGATTTGGCTTGCGTAAATAGTCCCAGGAGACTCTGTTTTTTTGTGGGAGACATCTGTGGTTCGTTTGAGGCTGAGACCTACACACCGACTGCCATGTAGCAAGAGAGAGTTCCCTCTCTCCCTCTTCTTCTCTCTCTCCCTCTCCTTCTCTCTCTCCCTCTCTCCCCCCCCCCCCCCCGCCAGCCTCTCTCAGCTTAGCTCTAATGCAAAACTCCTTGGTGAATTCCATTGAGATACAGCAGGAATTATGGTGCACACATATTTGTACAAAATACTAAAACTATAGAAACAAAAGTAAAACCCTGTTCTCTAGCTTATTAATGAGCATAAAGTCTGTCGGGTGCTGCATTGGCCGCCTTAAAGACTACAGATGCTCTCCAGCATGGTAAAATTATAAATTAATTTGAGTATTGTTTCATTTCTTTCTTTATGGTGCGTTGGCACGTTTCGTTTCCGCTTCAGCTCCCCTCACCCCATCCATCAGAGCAGGGGGGGAAATAAATAGAAAGCTGAGCTAAGATCCATCCAGCCCCTTGCTAGATTTTATGGCCAAAGAAGGAGTTGAAAAGCCTGGAGGAATGTCAGCCTTGCTGCATCTATACTTTACCCGGGCTACTCTATTTAAATATGATGTATTGTCTGTTAAATTGCATCAAACAGCATATCAGTTTTCTGTATTGGGCAGCTGTATATAGCTGTAAATCTGAGACCTCTTGAACCTTGTCAGCTAAAACCTTCTGTTGGCCCAATAAAAAGGGATCACATGAGCCAGCTGTGTATTAGAAATCAATACAGCTACACTTTCCTTGCACGGCTGGGGGAAAACAAAGTCCCGGGGATTGATGTATTTCACTCTACTAAGAAAGGACAAGGGTTTTGAGGGAGGAAATAGCAGCCTGGCTGCTCAGCCAAATGATCGCTCCAATTCTGCGTATTAACTTCTGCTTGTTCTTTATCTTATTTGAATGTCGCAGGCATTTATTTGCATGATCGGTAAATAGCATCTTGATTTTAACCAGCCTATTTGTAGGCATGTCATATTCCAGAGATGATAGCCCTCAAGAAAATCGATTGGCACTTAATGAGCTCGTTGAGCTCCCTTAATGAATTTGCCTGTGATTGCCTCGAATTGTAGGAGGGGTGCGTGCAAATCGCATTTTAATATTGTCTCCTGTTGGGTGGCATTGGGCAGAGGCGTCCTTCCCATAGGGGCTAGTGGCTCGTTGCGCCAGGGTGCGGCCTCTCAGGGGTGCCCCAGCATTTGCGGGGCGCAATGAACCACTAAGCCCTATGGCTCTGCTGCCTCCTCCTCTCCCTCTGCTGCGACGCTGCTGGGGCAAGGCGGGCGTCTCTTTTCGGCTCTGTGTACAAACGTGCGGGCTGACCCTGATTGGCTGAAGAAAGGCAACAATGGCCGGGACGTGGGCTCAGGCTTGGGGTCACCAGAGTCACCACTGCGGCTTCTCCTGCTCTCTCTCGGTGGCGTTTGCGTTGCGTGCCTCTCGTGAGCCCAGTTCCTTGCGGCCGCTGGGCAGCAGCGAGAGCGCCGGCAGTGGGCTGTAATCAGGCAGCCCCAACAGTGCCCTCCACCCCCAGGCTAAATTTTGGGAAAGGGAGGGGGGCCGGAGGGACCTTTGCACCACGGCACTGTATGTGCTTAAGACTGCCCTGCTTCCAAGCATTACAAGTGAACAACTGAGCTCTGAAGTCTCTGGTTCAAATCTCACCCTTGCCATAGGTAAACCATTGCCACTCAACCTTAGCCCTTTTCTGAAGTAGGGAGACAATAATAGTAATTAAGATTCCTGGGATAATGTAACATGGCATTTTGGAGCCATGTTTTATGCATTAAGGAATATCTTTTGTGCTAAAGGGTATCAAGAGACAGACAGCTAGAGTACTTTGGAATAAGGAGCAATCTTTTAAATTAAGGGACATTTCCTTTTGGACAGAAATTCGTAGCACTTTCATGTTGTTTGATAACTGCTTTATACACTGAGAATGCTCTAGATACATTCTTATACATCCCCGGATATATTCACAAGAATGTTTCTGTTGCCTGGACTAAGTACAAGGTAACTGGTAAAGGAATCTGGCAATAGCTGACTAATAAAGAATTACAACCCAAGAAAGAGTTATGGTTTCTGAAAGCCCTTCCAAGGCACCAAAGAGATTTTGCTTACATGATGGAAGGCCATCTGTGGGTGGAGTAGAATGATGTGAAATGTCATCCAGAGTGCTTAGCTGTGCATGACACCAACCACTCTGTTCAACGGAGAGGAAATGTTTGTGGGTACAATGTGTTCAAGTCTCTACATGGTGCTTATGATGCATGCTATTGCCCACTAAAGCTCACTTGCAAGAATAATAAACTACATATGCATGGCTGGGGAAAGAGCCAACTCTCAGCTGGAGGGAGATGCTGGAGGCTCTCTTCCTGTGTAGGACACCAGACTAGGCACATGCCATGGGTCAGATCCAGCCTGTGAACTGTTATTTATTGGAATCTGTCTTAAGTGGATCTGCAGTTTGGTTTACTTAACTTTGTATCAGGATATGCTGAATCTACTGTTCTATGATATCTACTAGTTTTACCTAGTGTGCTTCTTGCTTAATGAAAAAGCTTAATTGTGAACCTAGCTATGTTTGTGTGTCTGCTTAGAGTTACTGTATTATTTGTTATTATATCTAGAGTAGATTAGAGGATGGCACTCAGAAACCTTTCAGGGTACAGAACTATAAATATGATTATTTCTGAGGCTACAATGGAGAAATAGAGGCCTTTGGTAGTGCTGTGAAAGACTCTCTACTTATGTAGAAAGTCTAGAGATGCATCCTGCAGCAAATGAAATTCCCTAAGAAAACAATATTTTGAAGCATTGCTGATTTTGATGGGAGAAGGAAACATACAGTCTTGTACACAACCTGATTGCTCCAGAGTAGCCAGGAAGCAAGGATTTCAAAGCAATATTGGAAACTGTTCAGCAGCATTTACTACCAAACCCCCAGAAAGCTCCAGATTTTACAAGAGCTTGAAGCATAGCTGCCAAGTTTTCCCTTTTCTCGCGAGGAAGCCTATTCAGCATAAGGGAAAATCCCTTAAAAAAGGGGATAACTTGGCAGCTATGGCTTGAAGGTGAACCCATTTCCTCATTTGCAGCAGAATTGAAAAGGCTTTCAAGAACGTAGTAGCTTGAAGGAGGGGCTTAATATGTGCCTTAAGAGACAAATATGTGTATGGACTTTAGAGTGCACAAAAGAGACTTTTAACTCAGCAAAACCTTATTTTCAAATTTGCCATAGAAATTGGAGTGGTAATGGAAACTGCAGCTAGGGGTGTTGTGGCACTCCAAAGTAGAGCTAGAGAAGAAACAGATGCACAAAATGCCTATGGAACAAAACAAGAGACAGCTTGATCAAGAGACCATGGATTGCTTAAGCAATGGCAGTGTAAATTGAATCTAGTGCAGACAGATCACAAAGGAAGCTTGTAGACTTTCATTCACTGGAGGTTGCTAAACAGAGGGATGGCCATCTGTCAGGGATTCTTTAACTGTGCTTCCTGCATTGCAGGAGGTTGGACTAGATGATCATTGGGTGTACCTTCTGTGTACAGTTCTGTGACTCGATGAATAATGTTGAACACCCAGTTTCCTCTGATGTGCTGCAGCCAGTGGATTGTACAGATCCTGGCATCCTACAAAGAAGTGAACAGGAAGGGGGCTACAATATCCAAAACAAAACTACAAGCCACCTGAGATGCCTGATTTGTGACCCTGCATTCTCTTGGCTTTGGCTATTCATAAGTATGTTCATATGGTTTTTAGTACATTCAGCCTGGGAGTGGAGATGGGAGGATTATTGTTCTGTATTTAAATCCGACTAAGAGAATTTGCAACTACGTATCATATACAAGGCTGGATTTAGGTTTGATGGGGCCCTAAGCTACTGAAGGTAATGGGGCCCTTTATATGTCCAGCTGTCCTTTGTCAACAACAAATTGTCACTGTTTTTTGGGTTGAATATATGCTATATGGTAATTTATGGACCTAATAGCTATCTAAAGCCATTTGCACATAACAAAAATAAGTATTTTATCAAAGTAATTGTTGAACTGAAATACAATTAAAAAGAAGTATATTAAAAGTGAAATACAATTAAGAAGAAGTTTATTTGTTGGGGGGCCCCCAAGAGAGTGGGGCCCTAAGCTATAGCCTGTTTAGCTTATACATAAATCCAGCATTGATCATATAGGGCAGGGGTCAGCAAACTTTTTCAGCAGGGGCCGGTGCACTGTCCCTCAGACCGTGTGGGGGGCCAGACTATATTTTTTGGGGGAAAACTGAACGAATTCCTATGCCCCCACAAATAACCCAGAGATACATTTTAAAGAAAAGCACACATTCAACTCATGTAAAAACACCAGGCAGGCCCCACAAATAACCCAGAGATGCATTTTAAATAAAAGGACACATTCTACTCTCGTAAAAACACAGATGGTCTGATTCTCAGACCATCCGTGGGCCAGATTTAGAAGGTGATTGGGCCGGATCCAGCCCCTGGCCCTTAGTTTGTCTACCCATGATATAGGGTGCCTCCAGACTGAAAGGATTTTACAAGAGTGATTCAATCACAAAGCAGTACTTTATGTTTGTGCCTTTAAAATGTATTAAAGTACTCTGCCACCCTAGTGCAGCAAGCCCACTTTAAAAACAACATTTTTTGCAGTTAGGAAATGATGGGGAAATGAACGATTTATTGAATGGGAATACAGGTAAACACCCTTCAAACAAATCAAACTGGATGCTCAATTAAAGTCAGGATAAAATTTCACCTGCATTTAAGCTTTGTGCAGGCAAATCAGCATGAATGCTCAATACATAATAGATTGCCTGGAGAGGTGCTTTGTAGCAGGTTATGTGAATCTATGTTCTGTTGTATCTACTAGGTTTACATAATCTGTTTGATGCTGAATGAAAATGCTTAGTTCTGATCCCAGTCGTGTATGTGTCTGTTTAGAGCCATTGTTGGTAAATATCTTATGTGGACCAGGGGTTCCTCTGTACTACAGCCTTTTGCTGCAGTAGAGTAAAATGGCTGCTATTCTGGTATTTATACCATGGGCTGGCATCCAGGAGTCTGTGGCTCTGTATGGAGCTGAAAATATTTTTGGTGCTGTTGTTGGAAGACTGACATTAAAGCTGCTATTATTCAGTTGCTGCTAAAATGTTAAAATATTAATTTTAATAAATCATTTAAAGTAGTTTGAAGGTCTATTTTAGAAGTTAATAGTACCACTGCCAACCTCTCACAATATTCGTTGCTTTGAGCAAACTGCAAGAAACGCCTGGCTTCATTATATTTGCCCGATTCAAACATATTTTTAAAAGCACATATGATGCTTTGCTGTGTCGACTACAATTTTAAATACATTTATCTCCTACTTAGCGAAATAAAAAAGCACAAATTGAGAACGAGAGAAAGAAAATGTTAAAGATGTGCAGTACGTTAGTTAGGTGGAACTTACTCAATACTGTATATACAGCTGCGGGTAAGTGATTTCCATTCTTGAAAATCTCTAGAGTGCTGGAGGAGGAGAAGGAGGAGGAGGAGGAGAGGAGCCTACTTGATTGGTGAGAAGGGAGTTAATCACCAGTTTAATTCACAATATCCAGGTCTTCAAAGGATCTGCTAATAACTGTCTTTTGCTCACCCTCCCACTCTTTCCCTGAGGAGCTGGGGGGAAAGACACAGGCTGTTCTGATCACAGGAATGAAATTGCAAAGCAGAGGAGAAGTCCCTGGTGGAAACCCTTTAATTCATCACCAGAGAGGGCAATTTGTGTTAATAGGACAAAAACGGTAGTGTTTAATACTAATTGTACAGTTTGTGGGAGGGGGGCAGAGAAAAAGGAGAAACAACTGGATGCTGAAAGAGGCATTTATGAATTTTGCCTGGCATATTTTGCCTGGAATGTTTTGTTGTATTATGAGAAGAAATAATTAGCTGAATGAGATCCATCTTTTAAACCTAGGGTTGCCAGACTCAATAGAGGACAGGATTTCTGTGCCTTTAATTGCCCTGCTCTCTTTTGAGTCTGGAAACCTTAAAGAGAAACCAACAGACCCTTTGTTTAATTTCCAAGCAAAGGGTCTGCTGGTTTCTCTTTAAGGTTTCCAGACTCAAAAGAGAGCAGGGCAATTAAAGGCACAGAAGTCCTGTCCTCTGTTGAGTCTGGCAACCCTATTTAAACCTGAGAAGGGCAACTTGACTGACTCTCATTTGAGAAAAACCAATTTCTTCTGACGCTGGAGAAGCAATAGTTTAGGTTGATGGGCAGTTCCGGCTGCCTTGGCTTGGCTGCAAAACAAGTTCTTAAGCCACTAAACAAGTGCATCATGTGACCATTGCCTTCCTCTTCCCCCTCTTATCTTCACAATAGCCCCACAAAGAAGGCTAGGCTAAGAGCTGGTAGCTCAGACAGCAAAAATGCAAAAGGGCACATTCTTAGAGAATGTTTTGTTTGCTGTTATTTATCAGGGTTGGCAAACCTGTTTTTTTGTTTGGGAATTTTGCTGCAAATACCAGGAGTATAAAACATTGCTGTTAAAACAAAGAGGCTCTTTTATGGTTTTCTTTACATGATCTGTCAATGGCATTACATAAGAACTTAAGAAGAGAATGCAGGATCAGGCCAAAGGCCCATCTCGCCCCGTGTCCTGTTCTCTTCAGTATACCTGAAGGAGCGTCTCCACCTCCATCGTTCTGCCTGGACACTGAGGTCCAGCACCGAGGGCCTTCTGGCGGTTCCCTCATTGCGAGGAGCCAAGTTGCAGGGAACTAGGCAGAGGGCCTTCTCGGTAGTGGCGCCCGCCCTGTGGAACACCCTCCCATCAGATGTCAAAGAGAAAAACAGCTACCAGATTTTAGAAGACATCTGAAGGCAGCCCTGTTTAGGGAGGCTTTTAATGTTTAATAGATCACTGTGTTTTATTTTTCTATTGGAAGCCGCCCAGAGTGGCTGGGGAGGCCCAGCCAGTTGGGCGGGGTATAAATAATAAATTATTATTATTATTATTATTATTATTATTATTATTATTATTATTATTATCTCACAGTGACCAGCCAGATGCCTGTGGGAAGTGCATGAGCACAACAGCACTCTTCCTTGCTGCTAGGGTGGGGCAATGCATCGATACATTGTCCACAATGGCTTTGAAGTCCACATCATGGCAACAGTTTCATAATATTTGGCATGGCGAGATATTGCAAATCACAATATGTGCATGTGCTGTGTAAACAATCAGGATGTGGGGAAAACTGTGAAGCCAGCCATCACTTCTCTCATGATCCCTGCTGCCCCGTTACTCTGTACTATAAAATAACAGTTATAACAATATGTTGAATGTATCCATTTTAGACTCCTAAGCAGCAGCAGTTGCCATGACATTACCCCATTCCCCTTTATGTGGTTCCATTCTTATTTCAGAAATCATGATATATCGGTATATCATGATGTTGAGCTGGTGATATATCACAATGGTGAAAACCGGACATGGCTCAGCTCTACTTGCTGTAATTTCCAGCAGCATTTCAACTGATATGCAGAAGCTTCACTGCCTGCAACTAAAGAGGAAAGTCACCATGACTCGCAGCCTTCGATAGACCTCCTTCCCATGAGACAGCCAACAACAAGGCCTCTATCAAGTCTCCTTGCATTCTTCACAACAGAAATAGTGATGCCTGATGATGGCAGCGTAGATGTTCACAGGAGTTCAGCTTTCTCCAGTCTCGCACCCTCCAAATGTTTTGGACAAGAGTCCCCCTTGGTCCTGACCATTGGAAATGCTGGCAGGGAATGCTGGGAATCATAGAATCATAGAGTTGGAAGAGACCACAAGGGCCAGTCCAACCCCCAGCCAAGCAGGAAACACCATCAAAGCATTCTTGACATATGCCTGTCAAGTCAAGCCTCTGCTTAAAGACCTCCAAAGAAGGAGACTCCACCACACTCCTTGGTAGCAAATTCCACTGCCGAACAGCTCTTACGGTCAGGAAGTTCTTCCTAATATTTAGGTGGAATCTTCTTTCTTGTAGTTCAAATCCATTGCTCCGTGTTTGCTTCTCTGGAGCAGCAGAAAACAACCTTTCTCCCTCCTCTATATGACATCCTTTTATATCTTTGAACATGGCTATCATATCACCCCTTAACCTTCTCTTCTCCAGGCTAAACATACCCAGCTCCCTAAGCCGTTCCTCATAAGGCATCGTTTCCAGGCCTTTGACCATTTTGGTTGCCCTCTTCTGGACACTTTCCAGCTTGTCAGTATCCTTCTTGAACTGTGGTGCCCAGAACTGGACACAGTACTCCAGGTGAGGTCTGACCAGAGCAGAATACAGTGGTACTATTACTTCCCTTGATCTAGATGCTATACTCCTATTGATGCAGCCCAGAATTGCCATGTTGACAGCCATCTTTGTTTCAGCTTATTTTTGTCTGTTAGTTCTTTCTTCATAATTGTGTGTTTGTGATTATTTCATTGCTTTTTATGAGTCGCTTCATTTGCAATGAGAAGATGGCATAAATGTTTTAATTAAATACATTTCTGAAGAGGGACAAATAAAGAGCTTCCATTCTCACAAGAAATCAAAGGAGGCATTTTTTGTGAGAAAGATTCCAATCAGTTACAAATACTCCTGTCAAGTTACATACTAAAACTGATGCTACTGATCCCTATGTGCTTCATTTTCTTTTTAAATTTAATGCTCACTTCTGTCTAACTGACTGTAGGGGACCCCAGCGCCGTCCGGTGGGGTTTGCTTCGAGCTCTGAGGCAGCCCGTCTTTGCGAGGGGGGGGAAGCAGCGGGAGCGACGCTGCACCCCATAGAACCCAGTGTCGAGCGTCACTGGGGCAAATGCTCAGCGGAGCCCCAATTCCGACTCCCTAGCTCGCCGGTATGCCCTAATAAGAGCGCCGGTGCAGGAAAGGTTGTAGTCGTGGGGGCCATCTTGAGCATGATCGTTGCCCTCGCGGAGAGAAGCTCCGAACCGGAGGTGGAGAGCGCTGGATACTTTTTAAAGAAGGACTGAAAAGATTGGGAACTGTGAGTAAAAGGACCTAAAAAATTTTTAATTGACTTTTAATTTGGAACGGGGGTGAGACTTAAAAACGGAAGCCGATCTTCCCCCGCTGATGTAAAGAAGAAGCAGTAAAAGGAGAATTACCCGATGCCAGGGAAAGGAAGCTTGCTGCCTAAGCAATTCCAAGGATTAAAAAAAAAAAAAAAATTCTCCCCCAGAGGCAGGGCAAAGGGGGAGAACTGTATTAAGGCTGGAAAACCCCTGCAAACAGTGGAATCTAAAGAGACAAGCCCCTCCCCCTCCATTCCGAAAGCGGCAACCCGGACATAACAGCAAGCGGACGGGGAGGACATAAAAGAAATAGTGGAATGGACTTTTAGAGGAATGGACTTAATGCATCCAGTTGGCAGAAATCGGTACAGTCACAATTGGTGACCACTTCCTGTTATTCAAGTTCTGCTCTGTCCTTGAAGAGTTGGTGAAAATGTCAACAATGGACTATGCACCTGGTTTCCAGAGAAAAGTCATGAGACTCTTGTGGGAAATAAAAATCAGCATGGATAAGACTCAACAGCAAATGGAAATAATAAATCAGGATGTACAGAAACAGGATATAAGTGAATCAACAGTAAAAGAGGAGGATAGGACACATGAATCGAACCATAATTCAATCAAAGAAGACGAGGATGGTGCAGATATGCAAGATGAGAAAGATCAAATTGGGATTTGGAATACCCCCCCTTTTGAAGGGGTGGAACAAGAGCTGTTTGAGGAGAAGAAAACGCACAAGGAAAACAATGTGCAAACAAGATGGGAACATTGGGGGGAGGCCAGAGACATTTGGGTTGTAAAATATGTTAAGAAAGGGGAGGGATGAAGGAGGATGGAATATATATTATTTACTAGGATGGATAAAAAGGGATTGAAAACTGGATTGCTGACTTTGGAACTTGTTGGAATGGAAGGGAATAGCCGTGATCGGGGGAGGAGGAGGGAAAATTGAGAATAATCGATAAATTAAAGATTGGGAAGGTAAAAAGGATTTAAAATATAAGGATGCCCTTGGAAGAAAATTGTGGCAAGGGAGGGAACAAAATTGTATGTTTGTTAGAATTAGGATGTAATAGTAATTGGTAGCATCAGAAAGATGGTTTAGGCAAGATGATTTGTAACGGTTGGGTGCTTTCCCCCACTTGTCGGTCGTCCCCGGGCTGGGGGCTCCTGGTGGCAGAGGGGGCTTCTGGGGTGGGGGGGGACGGGGAGGGGGGAGGGATCCAATTGGAAAAAGAATCACTTCCTTGCCTCTTTCCGTCCTCTGGGACTCTTCGTGGCAGGAGGGGTTCTGGGGGACGGGAGAGGGAGGAGGTGAGAATTGGGAATAAAAGAGAAATTATTAAAGAATATGGATAGTATAGTAATATAAGATTGGAAAGATTAAAAATAGAATGAGGACTATGATAAGAAAACTGTAAAATATGATTCAAAAATGAAAATCAGATAGAGGGGAGATCGGGGAAGCCCACATAAAAACAATGTTTATGGAAAAATGATTAGTTAATAATATTTTTCTTTTATCTTTTTCTTTTTCTTATTTTTTCTTCTTCCTTTTTTTTTCTTTCTTTTTTCTTTTTTTTTTTTTTTTTTTTTTTTGAGTGTGTATTAAGATTGAATAGATGGTTGGATGGATACCCACTTGCGTCCCTCCTGCAAACCTGGAGCCTCTTTGTGGCAGGGGGGGGTTTCCTGGGGTGGGAGGGAGGAGTGGGGAGAAATCCAATCATAAAATGAACCACTGCGAATGCCCGTTTTCCAGGGGATCCTCTTGTGGGAGGAGAGGGCTCTTGGAGGGTGGACAGAAGTAGGTGGAAAATATGTTATGTTTGTTTCTGTATTTTGAGTGTGTGTGTGTGTTTTACTATGCAAAAATCAATAAAATATCATTTAAAAAAAAAGAACTGTGGTGCCCAGAACTGGACACAGTACTCCAGGTGAGGTCTGACCAGAGCAGAATACAGTGGTACTATTACTTTCCTTGATCTAGATGCTATACTCCTATTGCATTGTAGTCCAACAAAAGGTGTGGAAGGCAGCAGGCTGGGGGAGGCAGCCAAAGCCAGTGCTTCACCTAGAGGCATGTGGATTATTGAACAGCAGTGCAGAGAGCTTGCTGAAACACAGTTGGTTATTTTAATTTCGCCCCTTCCTATTTTGCTTTGCGGCATTCTGGATTTGAAGGAATCAGACCCTCGCTGCTCCTTTTATTCTTGGCCATATTTATTCCCCGCCGGACCAACGGATGGCTGCATGCATCAAAAGGCCCTAATTACATTTAGGCACAATTCCCACACACACACACTCAGCAAAGTAGATTTAATTATCACCAGCCATTCGGGTCTTAGCATGACAGCCAAGGATTTTCTCAAATTATGCTCAACAGGTGACATTCAATTACTCCTCGCTGGGGCAGGGGTGGATGAATGAAAACCTGACTGGATTTCAAATGAGGGTGGAAAGGAGACTATTAAAAAAAAGCACACTAAATGGTAAGATAAAAGACAGCTCAGCAGCTAATGCAGAGGCATGGGCCAATTTGGTCCGAAGCATGCAAACGGTTTTAGGATGTACTTAGTAGTAAATCTGAGCTTGTTGTCCTCTGAAACTATGAGTGGGGGAGGAATTTGATTCAGTTCACATTTAAAGGTGAGCTTACTTGCTGGTTGGAATTCACTGCAGTGCTAATTGGGGTACGAGGGCAAGGAATTAAGTCTGCTCTCACAACGAGACTTTTCCTACCTCTTCTGATGCCTGCATGCCCTTTAAATGTGTTCTGGGTTTCTACCCAACCACATGGAGAAGATTTAGTGGGTGCAGAATGGATGCAGGGGGAGGAGAAAGGAGGAAGCCCCACTGTGCAAGTAAATTTTGTTCCCTGAATGCAGCAACTTCATTGAATCCCAGCCAATATGTGAAGCGAAATGCAGCTATGCTTTGAGAGAAACACTTCTCTGAATTTTGCAATGCAATTCACCAGCCAAGTAACATGTACTCCCCCGCCCCTCCCCACCAGCATTTACTAGGGGAAAATGTGCATAATAATGCATATATTGGTGACACACCTGAAACACTGCATTTGAAAGCAGTGTCCGGGCTGAAATCGGCAAAAACATCATTTTTTTGTGATTTTGCCAAAAATGCTCAACAACCTTCGCCCCTTGGGCAACTTTGGCAACCCTACCTTGGGAAAAACATGAATACAAAAATGTGCATGTTAGGGGAAATTTGCACCAACATGCAGGAGAAATTTCATGATAGAAAGGAAAAGAAAATAGAATTCAGCAATGACAAAGCTACTGCTTGTGGTACTTCTCTTAAACTTGTTTGACCAACACATGTTGGTGTAGAATAGAAAACTTCAGTTTGTTTGTAAATGGGAAGGAAGATAGGGTTATTTATGGCCACTTGGCACAATGACTATTGTCTTCCTCCATTGTCAGAGGCCATTTAATGACTGGAATTGCAGGTGGGCAGAGTCCTGTTGTGCTCGGGTCCTGCTTAGGAACCTAGTTGGGCGCTCTGAGAACAGGATCCTGAATTCGATGGGCCATTGGCCTGATCCAGCAGGGCTCTTCTTCTTATGTTCTTATGACATTGCCAATCATGCTTTAGCTTCATTGTTTCCCATAATCTCTGTGGGCATGAAAGTCTGCCATCTCAAGGTGGCCTTCAAGATGGCAAACATGTCAGTTTAAAGCAAGATTAAATAACACATTGTTATTGTTCAGCCAAAGACCCTACGGCATACAAGATAGCAATAATGAGCAACAGATAAAAATAAAAGGAGATGGTGTTATTTGCCACTGAAGTCTTGGGAGAACAAGATACTGGTTTTATTTTTTTATCTGACATGTATTATTATTATTATTATTATTATTATTAACCATCATCCAACTGCACCCAAGTATCACAGAGTGGTTTACAATATGAAAATACATAACATAGTAACAAACAAAATCAATACCCTTGCCAAGTATTATTATTACTGTATTTCAGTGCAGGGGTGATATTTCCATGGGGGGCAGGGTGGACAGAGAGAAAAAGAGAAAGAGAGAGAGAGAGAAGGGGTAGTCCTTCCCACCTTTGGCTTGAGTTCCACTCATTGCCAGAATGTCTACCCCAGGCATCCCCAAACTTCGGCCCTCCAGATGTTTTGGACTACAATTCCCATCTTCCCTGACCACTGGTCCTATTAGCTAGGGATCATGGGAGTTGTAGGCCAAAACATCTGGAGGGCTGCAGTTTGGGGATGCCTGGTCTACCCCCTGCCTCTGACAGATTGCTTCCAAGGGAATGCAGTTCTTGTGTCCTATTCTGTTGTAGGGACAACAGTTTGGCATTGCAACAAGAAGAGGCAGTGCAGGGGTTGGCAAAAATTTTCAGCAGGGGGCCGGTCCACTGTCCCCCACTGTGGCGACGGGGGGACGATGAGTGGCATGCGAAAGGGCTCAGGAGAGGGAGGGGCTGCTTTCAATGGCAGCTGTTCAAGTGATCACGCTGCTGCTGCTGCCACCAATCAAAGCCCAGCCCCCTTCCTCCGCAGGGCAGGGAGAAGCCAGGAGGGAGGGAGGGAGGAGGTGCAGCAGTGATGTGAGGGGAAAAAAAATGGTGCAGCCCGAACGATCAGAATCAGATCCACGCTGATCCGCACTGTGATTCCCAGACCGTCCACGGGCCGGATCCAGAAGGCAATTGGACCGGATCCGGTCCCCGGGCCTTAGTTTGCCGACCCGTGAGGCAGCATATGAGTTTTGTGCAATTTAGCAATTTCATTTATTTAATATATCTTATACTGCTTTTCATTAAAACACAAGCCAATGTGTGCAGAGTTAACTTGAAAAGCACAACAATCTAACCACATATGCAGAACAATCCAACTTCAGGGAAATGTAAACGAATGGGTATTAAAAGGCAGGAAAAGTGTGGCAGAGAAGATATGTCTTCAGCAAGCACATAAACAATGGGAATCTTAGTGTTTGCCTCAACTCAGAGAGGATATATTTCCATGCAGAGGGTACCACAACAGAAACAACCCTCCCCTCCCAAGGCATTAGTGAGGCGCTGAAGGTCCAGACCTGTGTGACAGTCTCTTGATGTTTTTGCTGAGAGAACTCCATTCTTATGATTTCTCAGTATCTTTTAGCAGTTTCTTCTTCTTTTAAAAAACCACAAAGATGGTATTAAAGAGATAGCAATGGAGATCCAATGTCCAAAATAGGTACATGATAATACCAATTTTCAGCCCCTTTCTGCTGGATTGATGCCAGATGGCTTCATATCTGGTATTCAGTGCCTATGCCACTCTTAAAGTGTGTGTGTGTGCGCGCACGCGCACACACACACACGCTGTATAAATACTGTTGCCATTGATGCATTTTGAAGGCACACATTTTGAAGGAAGGTGGATATGTACTGGGTTTTATTTGACCTTTAAATTACCTTGCTCTTATCATCACTGTTTTATCAGAGGCTCTTAAGAAAAGGAGTACTTGACTTGGAATTAATAGTTTCCCTCATTGCAGGAGTGTGACACAGGCCCCTTGAATACTATAGCTTGTGCATTGTCTATTGGTTAGATACCTTCTGAGAGGATGGATAAACTGGGAGGGGTGTTAACTGTTGGAAGCACTTGTCGCCATTTGTTTCATTCATCCAACCCAATGGGCAGAGAAGAGTTCCCTGACAACACTCTACTGCTGAAGAAAAGAAACTCTGATTTTGTTGCATTCCCATAACAGGAAAGGAAGCTGATGGTTTAGTTTTGTCAAGGAAACTGTTTTGCAGCAGATGAGGAAGGAGGAAGAAAGGAAAGGGGAAGGAGTTGTCTTCCCAAGCTCTGGGAAGAAAATCAATCATGTAATAATAGGGAGTGCGAAAGGTTAGCAGGCTTCCAGGGATTGTTGGGAAATGATACAGTACTTTTATTTGATCGCTGCTGCTGTTGCTTCTTTTAGTTTGTTGCCTGAGCTACCATAAAGTTTTGGGTAGTGAAAAGACTAGATCCATAAGGAGGTTTTTGTGCTCCTGTAGGTGGTAGACAGTATGGGGCAACCCTGGGAAAGGCCTTTTCTATGGTGCCATCGACTTTACGGAACTCCCTTGCCTCTGAACTAAGATAGGCACTAACAGTGAAGACCTCAATGTAAAAAATAAATAAATCCTCTGGATGAGCATTCAAGGCAGGGCTGGTGCACCTGTGTCCAGTGCTATTTTTCTAGAAAAAGAGGTCCAGGACTCTCCATGAACACCTCCCTCATTCTCTTATAATGGCAATGGCACCCACCATACCTGCCAAGTCTCCCGCAGAAAAATATGGGATCAGCAGCAGCAGCGGCACCGGAAGTTGTCCGGTGGCCATCTTGGGGGTGGCCACATGGCGGCGGCCATCTTGGCTGCTAGGCATGCGTAGAAGCTATTTCCGGCACCAGCAACAGCCATTTTCTGGTGCCCATAGATGGGCAAACCGGCACCAGAAAAATGGCTGCCGGCAGGAGCGGATTTAAGGGAGATTTACCGGAGAGGAGCTCAAACGGACTTGTGCAGACTTGTCCCTAGATAGATAAAGGGAATGAGGAAAGTGAGACCATGTCCGCAGATCATGTCCCAAATATCAACTTTCCTGCTGGCCATGTGTTCAGGATTATCGAGAAAGGGGCCCGCCCATTTACAGCTGGGCACATGTCAGAGGAACATCCCTTTTTGTTACATTTGCATCTTACTTCAAGCAGTTCTATGAAACAATTTACTGGTAGCCTCAATGGGACAATTTCTGAAGGTCATGGGAGCATGAGTTGGTTGAAAGCCAAGGTCATGGGAGCATGAGTCAGGCAATGGGGCTTATGGGCTCCCTCTTCCAGCCTAAATAAAAAATCAAGTAACAAATGAGGAACTTAGCTTGCTAAACCATCTAGCGTGTTTCATATAGTGCTTGAAAGTCTCTTGGGCCATTTTATAAAACAGATGATCTGGCACACTACTTTCAGTTAGTGGAGGCACAATTTGTTTTGAGCCCCCTGATAAAACAATGGTGTTTGTCTCCTGGACTATTCGCCTGGTTAGGCCCAAGAACAGCAAACAACTGTTCCTAGCTTTGGTGTTTTTTGTGTCATTTCAGCTAGATGCGGAATACTGTGGCAGAATCGGTTCGAGAGGTCTTTGCATTTCAGCTTCCACAGATCGTTTCTTGGTCACAGTCTTGAGGCTCTTTCACAAGCAGCAACACATTTTAGGAAAATTTAGATTATTTCATTTCAGTCTTCCACGCATATTTTAGGGACTTTTTTAAACAAACAAACAAACAACAACAACCCCTAAATGGAAAAATCTGTTTCATTGGGAAGGTGGGGCTAAATAATGGAGAATTTCCCCCTGTCGTGGCAGGGAATCTTATATTGATTTGTTTGCTTTTAAAAAGATCCACTTCAGTCCTTAATTTAATAACTGATGATAGTAATTTTCATGGAATGGAGCTCAAATTACAGAGGGAATAATTGATAGGCTTCAAACAAATCAAGCAAAAGGGCAAAACCACACTTTTCAGTGACAGGCAATCCAGCCAGAACAACAATACTTTGTCTTCCAGAGTGATAGGCAATGTAACCTGGAGAAAAAAAATCCTTCCTGACCCCAATGGTAAGTGGTGTGGGGTTGAACAGCTTGTATTCCATAATCAAAACCCCTTTGGTTTGAAATGAGGAGTGAAGGTTGCCCCTTGTTCTCCCAAAAGCTTGGCAAGTGTAACTTAAGTAGCGTACCTAAACTTCTGTGACATGTAAGCTTTGTATGGTCATGCACATTACGGTAGCTTAAATATTAAGATCCATATGTCTTCAATTTGCTGATCCTTCTAATTGGCATGATGTTGGAGGTGGAGAATGTGAACAGGCAAAATTCCTACAATTCTGTTGTTGTTGTTGTTGTTTAGTCGTTTAGTCGTGTCTGACTCTTCATGACCCCATGGACCATAGCACGCCAGGCACTCCTGTCTTGCACTGCCTCCCGCAGTTTGGTCAAACTCATGTTCGTAGCTTCGAGAACACTGTCCAACCATCTTGTCCTCTGACGTCCCCTTCTCCTAGTGCCCTCAATCTTTCCCAACATCAGGGTCTTTCCCAAGGATTCTTCTCTTCTCATGAGGTGGCCAAAGTATTGGAGCCTCAGCTTCAGGATCTGTCCTTCCAGGGAGCACTCAGGGCTGATTTCCTTCAGGATGGATAGGTTTGATCTTCTAGCAGTCCATGGGACTCTCAAGAGTCTCCTCCAGCACCATAATTCAAAAGCATCAATTCTTTGGCGATCAGCCTTCTTTATGGTCCAGCTCTCACTTCCATACATCACTACTGGGAAAACCATAGCTTTAACTATACGGACCTTTGTAGGCAAGGTGATGTCTCTGCTTTTTAAGATGCTGTCTTAACTACAATTCTAGTGTCCCTAATTTACTGCTATGGGACTGCACAGTGCATCTAATGAAGGAGAGCTTTCTATTACATCTGGGCCACCACAGAAAAGGCCCTTCTCCTAGTAGATTACAATCAAGTTTCTGTAAATGATGGAGCAGGGCCTCTCTAGACAATTTGAGTGCACAGAACATCTGGTAAGGCAGAAAATACTCCCTGACATGGTTCCTGTTGTGACGTGGGGTTTGTGATTTCAGCTCTCTTGACAAAACATGCTGGAGACAGTTCTCTAGTAACAGCTCTTTATTAAAGTGAACAAGACTGAAGACTGAGGAGAGGAAAGCTACATTTATAGGGACAGGGGACTAGCTAGGAAGGGATACATTTTGGAGGGAACAATATCAAGCAATCACAGTGCTGCCTTTTGGAGGAAACCAATAAGACAGAGGATCCAAATACAGCAGCTTAAATGAACCAATAGTAGCTGTACCCTCTGGAACCAAAAGGCAGTTACTTTATCCTAATGCAAATACAGACAATAATAATACAGATATAAAATCCTTTGACTCAATACACAACATCCCTCCCCCCCAGTGAGCACAGCAGACGTAATCCCTCAGGTACTGTGGGGTCCTACAACTTCTACCTGATCTCCTGACAACAGGTGTTGCAGGTTCTGGATTGGGTGTTACCTGTGGTGGAGGGGCTGCTATAGGGGTTTCATCAGGAACAGATGGAGTCCCAGACATCTCAGGGTCCCCGACCTGTACCTCGTCATCATGAGGACTAGCAGACCCTGGTTCATTTGCTGAAGCCCCTGGTGACTGCACCTCTGGGCCATCTTCACTCTGGTCTTGCAGCTGTGCGTCATTAGCCAGGGATGAATTATCTGACTCCTCCCTGCTGAGCACCTGGCGCCTCAGCTGATCTATATGTCTCTTCCAAACTTGCCCATTTTCCAAGGTCACATAATAGGACACAGGTCCACTAGCCCGGGTGATCACACCGGCCACCCACCGCGGACCTCGTGAATAGTTCCTCACCCAGACCAGATCTTCAGGGGCGAGATACCTTGTTGTGTCAGTCTCAGCCTGGGGGGTTGCTCTTGAATTACGGTTTGGCATTTTATCTGGGTGGACATAATCCAGCACCGTTACCAGTCTTCTACCTAAGAGCAGCTCGGCTGGCGACTTGCCCGTCGCAGTACACGGCGTCGCATGCTGCAAAAATAACATTCGCGCAATGCGAGCCGACCAGTTACCCTCCATTAAGCGCGCAATGGATTCTTTGGCTGTTCTTACCATGCGCTCAGCCTGCCCATTGGAGGATGGGTGAAAGGGCGCGGATGTGACCCCTCTTATAAAGTTATCAGCCAAGAATGCCCTGAATTCTTGGGATACAAAAGCTGCCCCATTATCTGATACAATGGTCTCAGGTAACCCGTGGGTTGCAAACAGCTGCCTCAACACCTTGATTACGGCAGCTGATGCCATGCTAGGGACCATCGCCACTTCTAACCATTTGGAATATGCATCAACGATAACCAAAAAGACCTTCCCTTGGAATGGCCCAGCAAAATCTATGTGCAGCCGGCTCCAGGGAGTCCTGGACTGCTCCCACCAGTGGACTGGTGCTCTGGCCACTTCTGGCCGCACCTCTTGGCATGCCTTGCATGTTCGTACCCATTGTTCTATGTTCTGGTCCATTCCAGGCCACCACACATAACATCGGGCTAGCGACTTCATCCTGACCATTCCCGGGTGTCCCATGTGAAGCGTCTCAAGAACCCTGTTTCTCAGTGGTGCTGGGATGATCACCCTATCTCCCCATAGGAGACAACCCTTATGCATGGACAATTCGTGCTGCCTTGTCGCATAAGGCCTGAATTTTTCTTCATGCGGACCACCTGGCCACCCCCTCCCCACCCAAGTGAGCACACGGGAGAGAACAGCATCTTTCCTAGTTTTCTCAGCTATATCCGTAGCTGTTACAGGAGCCCCCGGAAGTGTTTCTAGCATCATAATGTGCTCCGCCGGAGCAGGATCCTCATTGCTCCCGCCAGGAAGGGGCAATCGACTCAGCGCATCAGCATGGCACAACTGTTTTCCCGGCACATGGGTCAAGGTGTACTGGAACCCATTCAGGAATATTGACCAACGCAACATTCTGGGGGAGAGAATTTGTGGCGTTTGTTTGTTTGGGTTGAACAACCCTAACAGTGGTTTGTGGTCCGTTTCAATGGAGAAATGGCGACCGTACAAATAATCATAGAACCTTTTGATTCCGGACACAATAGCCAGTGCCTCTTATGGAACTCCATCCGCCGGGCCATCTTGGTCTCAGTAGGCGCCAAGTGGCTTGTTAGGCAGGCAAGAATATCTTGGAGAGATGTCTCACTCAGCTTCGCTGGAGCAAGTAATGCCTTGGCCAGCTTGAAGGTCTCGGGCCCACAGTAGCTCAGGAATGTGGCCCTTCTTTTGCTGGCATCGGTGATCCCTTGAGCCACTGCAAAGAACTCGAAGCGTTCGACGTAGTCTTCCCAGGTGTGGGGCTCTGATGGCTGGAAGGGCTCCAATACCCTTGGACTCTCCATTGTCCTAGCGGGCAGGGTCGTCTTCTCAGCTGGCCAGTGAGTCTTGTTCTCAGCTGCAATCCGGACTCTGAGGCAGGGTTGTGTTTAACCGCTCCTCAGCATTCCGGATCCCACCTTTGTCGCCAGTTGTTGTGACGTGGGGTTTGTGATTTCAGCTCTCTTGACAAAACATGCTGGAGACAGTTCTCTAGTAACAGCTCTTTATTAAAGTGAACAAGACTGAAGACTGAGGAGAGGAAAGCTACATTTATAGGGACAGGGGACTAGCTAGGAAGGGATACATTTTGGAGGGAACAATATCAAGCAATCACAGTGCTGCCTTTTGGAGGAAACCAATAAGACAGAGGATCCAAATACAGCAGCTTAAATGAACCAATAGTAGCTGTACCCTCTGGAACCAAAAGGCAGTTACTTTATCCTAATGCAAATACAGACAATAATAATACAGATATAAAATCCTTTGACTCAATACACAACAGTTCCTATCCCTTAATCTGCATAGCCTTGTAAATGTCTGAAATGTGGAGAATATTGGCATTCACATGTCAATATCAAGAATCCCAGGGAAATTTTGTGATTAGCAGAAATCTCAAGTGATACACAGTAAACGGTTCTTTCTTAATATGATTATCAACATTTACTGACTGACTTTGTATATTCACATTAGAATGGGGTTGTGGATATTTACATGTGAATGCCTACATTAAGCAAATTTTGGAATTCCACTGTCATGATCGGGTGTGATGCCTTATATATAGACAGAGATATCAAAAAGGATCTTTCCATTTGTTTTCACTGAGTTTTTCCTTCCACAAAGTTTTTTTTAAAAAAAATGAATGTCAAATGATGAATGCAACTTCTTTTTGCATTAGGTATTTTATTAAATTAATGTACAAAAGTAAGAAAAGTTACCTATATGCATGCATATGCCAGAGGAGACTAAAATTAATGTGAGTATTTACAGCAGAGGGGCAAATGTGTGTAGGTATATAATGATCCTGGAACTCAGTGTTCCGAAACGTCGCAAAAAAGCCCTTTTCTCAATAGATGTGTCGGTTGCTCAAAACAAGTCCTTCTGTAATAAATCAACATTGATAGACTAGCAGCAATCCAAATCCAAACATAATATTCTGAAATCACAAGGGCTGCAGATGCCTCTCCAGCACACATAAATTAGGTGTTTTAAAGGAATGAAATCTGAATTATCTCAGCTGATGCTGATGTCAGTCTAAATGGCATTCTGGCAATACTGTTTCCTCCTGATTCAGGGGAGCCTTGGCCAGTTTCCAGACCAATGCCTAGTGCTTAGCACAGTTTGATGTTACCTTTGGCATGTGTGCAATATTGGCCCACTTAATTGCTTCTCTTAATAGTGTGTAGAAACAGTGAGTTGGCACAGGCATTCACACGCTACCTGGATGCACTTTTGGTAGGTGTGAAGTCTTTGAGATCCCACAGTTCACTTGTAAGTCCAGCTTTAAGCTCACACTTCCCTTGGCTGTACTGCGATAGTTGAAACCTTTGTGACACCTGCCACAATCTCAGCTGGATGATCAGTTCTTGCCGTGCTTTGCAGACTAGTCGCTGAGCAATTATTAATTGCACCCGCTTTCTGGCTCTGCCGATAGGAAGGAGAGGCTGGGAGGCACTTTGCCTTTTAAAGCAAGGAAAAGGCAGCAGGGAAAGGGCAGGGAAGCGGGTGTGTGAGGCGACGGAAGCGTTTGCTGAGAGAAGACCAGAAAAGATATGAAATGCTCATTAATCAAAGAAAGATCAGAGGAGTGTGGGAGGGAATCCCTCTCTTCATTAATGAACTAATTCATGCTGAGGAGAGCAGAATGGATGCTCTAGCCTTTAGAGCTAGGGAAAGTGATATTTTGCTGGATGTGCCAAAAGTAATGCATTGCAAATCCTTGTAGGATTTACCACCCCATGTATTTAACCAAGGTTTTTCTTAGCTGAATAGGAAGAAATTAGCTTGGCTATATATAGCGAATCCTGGAAAGATCCACCTCCCCATACCTTACAGTGCCTAATTTGTCATGGAAGTTAGAAGCAAGGACCTCAAAGGTGATCTAAGTTCAAGCCCCTGACAATGCAGAAAATCCATGGCTGCTTAGTTTCCTTTCTTGTGGCCACCGAACCTCTGCTTAAAAGCCTCTAACAAAAGAGGATTCACCACCTTCAGAGGCGGTCTGTTCAGATGAACTTGTCAAAAGAGATGACAAATTGCAAAGCAGTGGCCATATGCCAGTTGTAATCCAATTCATGTCTACTTGGAACAGGGACAGGGAAGCTGTGGTCCTCTTGATGTTGTTGGACTACAATGTCCATCATTCCTAACTGTTGTAGGGCTGATGGGAGTTAGAATTCAATAACATCTTGAAGGGTCACAAGCTCCTGCCCTTAGAAAGTCCTCATGCCCTAGTGTGTCCAAAATGCTGCGGTCAGTTTAACTATAGGGTTTTAAAACAGTAGTATGATACTAAATCCAATGGATTTTTCTCTGCTGAATCATTGCAGTATGTTGATATGAGTATGAAAGATAAAAGGCAGTGAGATGCATAATATTGCTCACATACAATGTATTTTATTTTTGTTAGGCTAGTTAAAAAACAAACAAACTACAGAGGGCACCATGTTGGGCACACCTTCTGTACCCACTGATTTGAGAGTTGGAGTCAATGAAATCATTCATACATATTTTTACATAGGCATGGATAGGGGGCACTCATGGTTGGTTGGTTGGTTGGCATCTGGTCTGTCTCAGGAAACAATGGAGGAGTGCGCCTTTGGGGTGAGGTCAAACCGCTGGAAGGTTGCAGCACCTGCTGTGGCTGTAGAGACTGAGACAGGAAAGACATGTTTTGTTGCAGCTGGGGCAGATGAAGGCGTACAGTTGTTCTGCTGCAGATGTACCAAGGCATTTTCTCTCTCTACGCTTCTCTCAGCACTCATTCCTCCTCTGGTCACTGCTGTGGATACATGATTGTCTCTAGGCACTGAAAGCTAGAGGGAAGAGCTGATAAATGTCTGGTAATACTGTAATAGATGATCTGATCACAAGATGGCAAGGGGGGAGGGGAGGAAATGGAAATGTGCAGGATGCAAAGGCGAGGAGATAACAGATGAATATGAAAACAACAGAATGACTGGAAAAATAAAACACAACTCCTATCAGTCAAAGGGAGGATGGAGAGGTGACCTTTCTGATTCTACAAGTAAACAGTGAATACAGAATATACAAAATGAAGGGTGTGGAAGGACGAGGAGGGCAGATAAAATTTTGAGTAAGAAGAATTCATTTGGTGCTTGAGCAAGTGCTAGAAGGTCAGGCCTAAATGCACTTATCACTGAAAAATCCAGATAGATAGGCTGCATAAGGGCAGGAACGCAGAATGAGGGATGGGAGGGGAGATGGACATGCTGGAGTTTTGGGACAAATTGTGTCCTTGTCTCAACTGACAGAGAAGCTGATCAAAATTCTGCAGGAAAAGTACACTCTGGCCTTAAGAATCAAAGCAAAATACTGCAAGGCTTGGTGTTGTAGGAAGCAGATGCTGGAAAGAGAGCTACTGGGGCCATTGCAAGGATACTGCCCCATTTGAAGTGAGTTGAGGCTCTGCAGTGTTGCCTCACTGCCTTGAGGGGAAATGATATATTTTCCCACTGGTAGCATTTCTCAAGTCTCAATATCTGTCTATCTATCTATCTATCTATCTATCTATCTAATCTATCTTACCCAGGCATCATTTCTAAAAGCAATCCCAGAGCAGGTTCCATTAGAAATTAAAAGCAGCAGCAACGTCATCAAAGCAAAGAGACATAATTAAACAGCAAAATAAATAAAACACACCACAATAAGCAGTAAAGCTTAATGAACAATGAAACACAGCAGGCCATCAGACTTATCCAAAGGCCTGAGTGAATGGATAACCCTTCAACTGCTGCTGGAAACTAATAAGAGTCAGCAGCAACTATATTTGGGAAGGGAAGGAATTCTACAATTGGGGCACCTATGTGCCAGGAATGCCCTCTCCCTTGTAACCACTTATTGAATACCAGGCAGGCACATCAGCAGGCACCCCCAAACTGCATCCCTCCAGATGTTTTGGCCTACAACTCCCATGATCCCTAGCTAACAGGACCAGTGGTCTGGGAAGATGAGAATTGTAGTACAAAACATCTGGAGGGCCAAAGTTTGGGGACGCCTGCATAAGAGCATCAGAAGAGCTGCTAGATCAGGCCAGTGGCCTATCTAGGCCAGCATCCTCTTCTCGTAGTTGTCAACCACTATGAGAAGCTTTGGGGAGCTCGCATATGTGACCTGAGCACTAAAGCACTCTCTCCTTTTATGGTTTCCAACAATTGGTAACCAAACACCTACTGCCACTGACTATGGTCCATCAGGCTATTGATCCATGATCTAGCTCAGTGTTGCCTGTACTGATTAGCAGAGGCTCTCTGGGTTTCAAACAGATTTCTCCCAGCCCTTGCTAGAACCTTCTGTATGCAAAAGAAGATGCTCTAGAACTGAGCTACAGCCTGGTCTCCATAGATCTTAGTAGATAGGCAGGTCTGTATTCTCCATCAAATATCTAAAGTAGGTCCTATGCTGTTTAGGGCTTTGTATGTCTATATGTCTGCAATGGAATGCTTGAATGCTCATGCTTATTTCATATATATATATATATATATATATATATATATATATATATATATATACTGTTTCATTGTAAGCGGTTCACAAAAAAGAACAATAAAATTATCGATAAAAGCAGCTACCTAAAGCATTCAAAAATGTTTTGAATGTGATGTGTGTGGCCTTAAATTTCATGCAGGGAGATGTTTCCTTGACAGCAACCCCGTGCGAAAATGGCCCCTGACTGTTTAGACATCCCCCAACTGGTTTAAGAAAAGAGAGAGAGGAGAGGCTCAACCTCTATATAGTGACTAGAGCAGAGAGGTAGAGATATGTGGATGTGACTGTTCTCTTTATTATTCTGAGTATAGCAGTGCTGTAAGTGTCCAACCAGGAGAACTGCCACAGCATGTAAGTGGCATCCAGAATGACAAGAAAAACACATTCCCCAAGGGAGCCTTGGCATGCAATCACCTACGCGGGCTGAACCTCAAAATACAATATTGGTTTCAAGGATTATTTTCCGTGTCCTCAGCCATAGCCACCCTGGAGGCTTTGTTCCAAAAGAGGGTCTTTGTTGTTTCCTTTTAAGCAGCAGGTCCCTATGTTGAGAAGGGAGAGGGATGGAGGGAGGGCAATGCAGATACCCCAGAGTGGAAGGAGAAGGGCTTTCTATATCGGGATGGCTCCAAACGGTGTCATGCTCGCACCATTGTGGTCTTATTTTGTTGATGCTGGGTTCCCCTCTAACTTACAAGCCTATGCCCAGATAATGGTGCTCTGAAGCCTCAAACAGAGCTCCTGTCCTCTTGTATCCACAGAAGTCTGGGCTCTCCCCTTCTACCTTCTAAAGTAACCTTTCAGATGCTGTCAAAACAGAAAGTCTATCCAAATACAGCGGGCCATTTGAGACAGCTCCGCATCAACATGCTGCAGTCCCTTCATTGTGCATCAACGTATATTTTCTGCTTTGCCCAAATCTGCCAAGTGAGGATCAGTATGCATGGAGATTCACTGCAGATGAATGATTCACTACTGTTGGAAACAATTGAAATGGGTCCGTGTGGCCAGCCCCTGGTCTGACATTTCAGTAAAGGTAAAGGTAAAGGGACCCCTGACCATTAGGTCCAGTCGTGACCGACTCTGGGGTTGCGCGCTCATCTCGCATTATTGGCCGAGGGAGCCGGCGTATAGCTTCCAGGTCATGTGGCCAGCATGACAAAGCCGCTTCTGGCAAACCAGAGCAGCACAGGGAAACATCGTTTACCTTCCCGCTGTAGCGGTTCCTATTTATCTACTTGCATTTTGACGTGCTTTCGAACTGCTAGGTTGGCAGGAGCTGGGACCAAGCAACGGGAGCTCACCCCGTCACAGGGATTCGAACCGCCGACCTTCTGATCAGCAAGCCCTAGGCTCAGTGGTTTAAAAACATGGATTTGAAAGGAAAATTAGGATGCTACTATTTCCCTCTTCTGAAACATAGGAGGTGCCTGATACAAAATCAGATCATTCGTCCAATTAGCTCAGTATTGTCTGCACTGATGTGCCCATCAGGTTTCCAGCTGGGGAACAGTCCCACCCTTACAGATATGGATTTAGGGAAGTGCAACTGGTTTGATCGCACTGGGCATGGAACCCTGGGGGTGCTGCAGGGGGCACCACTGAAATTTGAGACCCCAAGTCACAGGTTCCTGGACTTGGGGTCTCAAATGCTGGAGATGAAATATGACTCAGGTGCTCTGCCACTGAGCTACGGCCTTGCCCCCAAGGGCCTGCCTGTCATGCACTACATTATTGCATCATTACCTTGTCTTCAGAGATAATTACTAAAGGTGGCAACAAAAATCTCCGAAAGCATTATGGGAAGTGGCAACAGAGTCCTTTGGGACTCTTGTAGGACTCTGGCATGCTGTGCTGCCCACACACTTTGGGCAGGCAGTTGTTTGTCTCTGCTCTTATTAATTTGGGGACCCCCACAGGAGGGTGCTGCCTGAGCTGCAGAAAGGCTGTGTTGGGAAGAGCAGGCAGTGATGTCAGAAGGGATCAGAGTAATTTCCACACAGACGTCGCATTGATCTTCACATTGGGAAGGAAAGAGAATGGCTCGCTGCAGCAAAGCAAGCAGTAGTTTTGAGGCTTATTAATCCTCCTCCCCACCCTGTGTCCTTGCCACAAATCTTCTGCTATTAATGCATCACCAGACCCAAAGCAAAAGTTTGGGAGCAAAGTGAAAACAGAGAAGAAGAACAGAAATGGACATGGTTCTTTGGGGGAAGGCTGTATCTCAGTGGGGCAGCAACCGCTTTGCAATATAGGAGGTCTCTGGTTTAATCCTTGTTATCTCCAGGTAGGGATGAGCATGCCCTCTGTTTGAAACCCTGGAGAGATGCTGTGAGTCAGTATAAAGAAAACTGAGCTCGATACGGTTTGACTCAATGGAAGACAGTTTTCCAGGTTCCCATGTACATGAGATCAGCACCAAAACAGCACCACTACATCAAGAGCTTTCCCTATAGCATTAGGCCGACTTCCCCATGTTGTTTCCCCATGTGCAGACAAGTGTGTGCAGGAGGGACAGGAAAATCCACAATGTGATGACAGCATAGCACAGGCAAACCTGCTTCAACGGTGCAATGAGCAGGTAAAGAAATCAGCCAAGGGCTGCCATTTTCAGCAGCTTCCCAGTATCAGGAGTCACATGTGAAGCTCATGTTATGACCCCAACCCATCACCATGTTCTGCAGGAGAGTGTCAAGTTAAACTATGGAACTCGCTCTCATGAGAGGCAGTGATGGCCACCAACCTAGATGTCTTTAAAAGAGGATTAGACCAAATCTTTCGCCACTGACCATAATGGATATGCTCTGCCTCCATGGTCGGAGGAAGCAATGCTTCTGAATGCCAGTTCCTGGAAACCACAGGAGGGGAGGGTCCTTTTGTGCTTGGGTCCTACTGACTGGCTTCCTAGAGTCATCTGGTTGGCCCCTGTGAGAACAGGATGCTGGACTGGATGAGCTATTGGCCTGATCCAGCAGAACTTTCTTTATGTTGTCTTTCTGATGCCCATTGAAGACTTTCCATTCTCTTTCCATTCTCTTGTATTTTACTTAAAAGACCACTGTAAATAGTTAAAAAACTTTGGCAGGGATTTAAAGACACTTGCATTGTGGACTTGTTTTAATGGTAATAATGGTTATATAATAGATAAAGGTAAAAGATGCAGTAAATTTAATCTTAAAGAGGGAACCTGTGGAGGGAGGGAAAGAGGTCTAAGGGTTCAAAAGAACTCTGCATTTTAATGTTTGAAATTGTTTTGTTTTATATGTATGATCCCCCCCTCCCAAAAAAACTTAATCAAAAAATCTTTACCCCAGTCTCTATCAGCATTTGATTTGGAATCGTTTTCACGTATGAAATTACTTTTCATTGTTTTTATATATGAAACGGCTTTTCATTGTTTTAAAGCATGAAACTGGGTTTTCAGCCCTCTTTAACGTTGTTTTCATATATTAAATTGCGTAATTGATTTTACTGCTGATGCTTTTGTTGCAGACGTGCTTTAAGATGTTTTATGGGAAGTGATTCATAAACGGAAAGAAACGCACAAACGAATGAATGGATGCAATTCTATCCTGAAAGGGGGAAAATTGGGTGGATTGAAGCAAATAAGCCTCTTTCCCGGGATATAATTGCTATTACTGGTCAAAGCACATCTAATGTCTGTTGCTTCTATATGAGAGGGAACCAACTTGAATGGAAAAGGGCGTGGGAGTTTATGTGTTATCATCATTGTACCTTTGGGTGTGCTTGTCTAATTAACCCCCCTCCCCTTCCCAACTCCCCATGTTACATTTTATTCTTGTTTGTCTGTGTGTACTATCATTGGCTCTTTGTACTTCATCTTTGAAGGGATGGGGTGCTTTGTTTGTGCAGTGTGGGGCACCTCCATACAGGAAATGCTCATGTGTGAAGCTCAGATGCTTGCTTTCTTGTGCTGGACTGAGAGAGCCGCTTTGCCTTTTGCCGCCGTCCCCAAGGGGCAGTGTCACATCCATAATGTATGGATGTTATGCAAGATGCTTTATCCCCTCCCTTATATTCTATATTCTTTGCAAAGGTTGTGTACACCCTTACGCAGGGACTTTGACTGATTGCTGCTGCAGTCATTTGTGTGAAAAGAAGCGGTGTTTGTTTTCGGGTATGCCCATGATGGAGAGTGCAGGCAGGCTTGCACAGAGCTGTGCTGTATTGAAGCCTTCCTGTACGTGCCGCCCTCTAGAATTCACCTTTAGTCAAATGAGAAGCTGTGGACTTTTGCGATAAACATTTTAAGGCTCATACATTTCATTTAGGAAGAACAACACCTGCATTCAGTAAGGTGTCTCTGTGCAGGAACTTTATAGGCAGTGAGGGGATGGGAGCAGGTACTGTTTTGCCAAGCGAGTGTCGCAATCTGTGAAAAGCATCAAGGCCTGTGAAGGAGCAGAGGCAATATCCAACAATAATTGGGAAGGCTTAGCTCTACTGAATAATCACACGGATCCAAAATTTACAGGCACCTAATAAATGAACACAGTGATTTGTTCCCACTGCCTCTTTCTGCATGCCTCCACTTCTTTCATTAGTATGACTCCCCTGTTCATTTAATCAATTTTCTCTCCTAAGCTATGTCTCACTGCAGCAAGGCGCTCTCTTTTTCCAGCCAGCACCAGAGCATTAGGAGGAGGAGAGAGGCATTTCCCTCTGTTACAAGCATTATTTTTAGCAATCTGGGTACACCTTTGTGGAAAATGTGATTTCCTGGCCCTGCTTAGTATGAATTGCTTGATAATCAAGCGCCGAGGACTGCCACAGCTCCTCTTTCCCATTGAATATCAGTCCCTGCTTGTGTTTTGTTTCATAAGGTGTGTGTGGTCTGTTGAAAGCTAAACTCTGGTGCAGAGTGCAAGGAGAAAGAAAGAGCTGCGATGCAGCGCCCTGCTCACAAACAAGCCCTGAGGCTATATAGCCATGGTACAAAAGTGTAGAAGTTAAGGACAAAATGAAGTAGGCTATTGACTTTTTTATGGAGTTGAATACCCAGCAGGCATTGGTGATCTTTTCCTTATTAGACCAACCTTTTGAGAGTTATCCATATTTGCATTTCTTTGAGGAAGAGGCTACTTAATCGGTAGGAGATACTTCTTTACGGGCTGAGTTACCAAGACAGTGTGTTATGGTTGGGACAAAGAAATCCAGAACATCATTAGGGTTGCCAAATTTTAATTGATTTGTGGTTTAGATTGATCAATTGGGGGGGGGAACCCTTTGCATCAACGAAAGCACATAAAAAGCAAATAAAACTAAACTAAAGCAAATAAAAAGTATTTGAAAATTGCAGATGACCAGCATAGTTGGAAGCATTAAGGGAAGCTGTCTTAAACAGGGTCAGACTCAGGCCATTGGTCCATCTAACTCAGTGCTGTCTACACTGACTAGCAGTGACTCTCCGGAGTTTTAAATGGGGATTTTTGCCAGTCCTACCTAAAGATGCCAGGTAGCAAACCTGGGAACTTCTGCATGCAAGACATGAGCTGTATCACTGAGCTACACCCCACCTATCTTCAGTGGCATCCTAATTTTTGAAGGCTGCAACCAATCACTCAAAAATCCTAGTGGAGTTTTTAAATAAAAAAGTAGAATTGTTGTTGTTTAGTCATTTAGTCGTGTCCGACTTTATGTGACCCCATGGACCAGAGCACGCCAGGCACTCCTGTCTTCCACTGCCTCCCGCAGTTTGGTCAAACTCATGTTCGTAGCTTCGAGAACACTGTCCAACCATCTCATCCTCTGTTGTCCCCTTCTCCTTGTGCCTCCAATCTTTCCCAACATCAGGGTCTTTTCCAATGAGACTTCTCTTCTCATGAGGTAAAGTAGAATAGTATTCTAGAATCCCAATTTAGTCATTACCACCCCTTTCCCAAGCCTTTCCTTACCTTGATAAGGAGGATGGTTAGCAGTCAGTGGAGGGTTCTCACTGAGGCAGGTGCCTAGCTGGGCTTCTCTTTAACAGAAACTCCTTTTTACTTGCAATCAACATGCTTTTACAGTGTTTTATAAAGTAAATTTATCCACACACACATTTTTTCAGTGTATGCATATGAATTTCCCCTTTGCTTTGGTGATTGTGGGCTGCATTTATTCCAAATCAGCTAATCCTGATTACAAAGATGTAATGTTCACAATGCAATATTGTGGTTTACTATTGTACTTGGCATTGTATTTTGATATTTTTATCCGATTCTTTTAAAATAAAAAGATGAGCCACTTTAGGTCAATTTTGATGGTGAAAGGTGGAGCAGAAATTACAGAAGCAAGTAAATACTAATCAGTACGTATGGGCTGGTTGAAGGTTTCACTGAAACAAATATGTGAAATTGCATTCAAAACAGTTTTTTTTAATTGGAATCATTTCCCAAAGTTTATCTTTAAACGTTGGTTACTTTGCTAGGCATGACATCTGCTTTAATTTATGTTTCGCTTGTTTGTTTGGTGATTCATACTGAACTTTCTTCTCATGGATTGAAAAAGAGCCATGCATTGAAGGTGAAATAAACAACTGTTTTCCAAACGGGTAGCTGCATTAGTCTTCAGTGCAGTCACAACAACAAGGAACAGTCATTTGGTATATATTGTGTACTTGGATCAGTAGATATTGTGTGATTTTAAAAAGCTTTTGATAAAGTTCCTGACAAAAGATACCCGAGTTAGTTTAGCAATCATGAGATAAGAGGACAGATCCACTTAAGGATCAGCAGCAGGTTAAAGAACAAGAAGCAGATGATATTTTGGTATGAGCTTTCGTGTGCATGCACACTTCTTCAGATATCAGGTATCTGAAGATATCAGGTATCTGAAGAAGTGTGCATGCGCACGAAAGCTCATACCAAAATATAAACTTAGTTGGTCTTTAAGGTGCTACTGAAGGAATTTTTTTATTTTGCTTCGACTCAGACCAACACGGCTACCTACCTGTAACAAGAAGCAGATGGTAGGACTAAGTGGACAATTGGACAGTGCATGAATGTAAGAGATGTAGTCATTCTCAAAGATCAGTATTGAGGCCTGTGCTTTTTAAGTTGTTAATAAATTGCCTGGAATATTAGGGGTCAGCAGGGAGATGGCCAGGTTTTCTGATGACACCAAATTGCCCAGGGCGGAAAAAAGAAAAAGGGATTGTGAAGATCCCCAAAAAGGATCTCTCCAAATGGAGTGAATGGTCATTAAAGTAGCAAATGCAATTCAGTGCAAAGAAGTTTAAAGTAATGCACACTGGGACATTTTTTTAAAATAAAGAAACAGCATATATACTTAGGGTGTTTGTACTGGCAGCAACTGACCAAGAAAGAGATCTTGAGGTGGATAGTTCAATGGAAATATCAGCCCAGTGAATGTAGCAGATGAAGGGAAAAGGCAAATTGCATGTTGAGGTTTAGTTGAAAATAAAACTGCCAATATCATAACGCCACTATGCAGATCTATGGTGCAACTACATTTGGAATACCACATTCCATTCTTATTGCTGCACCTTAAAAAGGATAGGGTTCAGGAAAAGGGCATCTAAAATGTCGAAAGGGCTGTAACAGTTCCTCTGGTCTTTTTTAGTTTAGAAAAAAGTGAGTGTTGGGGAACATAACAGAGGGGTATAAAATTATGCATGGTGTGTAAAAAAAAATGATAGTTGTTTTTCTACCTATCGTAATCCTGGCACCAAGGATCATTCATTGAAGCTGAATGTTTCAGGAAAGAAAAAAAATGGAAGCATTTCTTCACACAGCTCATAATTCAGCTATGGAATTCACTTCCATAAAATGTAGTGATGGCCACCAACTTTGATGGCCTCAAAAGGGGATCGTTTATTTATTTATTTTACAAGCATTTATAGCTCAGTCTCTATCATGTGGTCCCAAGGCAGGTCACATGCAGCTTAGTACAACCAAACCATGCAACACCTTCCACCCTCCAAAGACCTGTTCAAAAGGGTGTTTTTGACCTGATGTTGAAATGCATACAGGGACAAGGCCAGATCCACCTCAGAGAAGAGGATCTTTCAAAATCTGGGGGCCACAATACAAAATGCCTTTTCTTGCACTGCACCCCATGAACCTCATTTTGCAGAACTTCTGCAATGGCATCCTCTTTTGATCTCAACACCCAGGCATGTCCCTTCAGATACTAGGGACCCAAGTAATTAAGGGCCTCCCCCCACTCCAAGCCAGCCAGAATGTCCTGGGTGTCTCTTTCTTAAACCTGCATCCTGAAGATTAGAACAGGCATCCCCAAACTTCGGCCCTCCAGATGTTTTGGCCTACAACTCCCATGATCCCTAGCTAACAGGACCAGTGGTCAGGGATGATGGGAATTGTAGTCCAAAACATCTGGAGGGATGAAGTTTGGGGATGCCTGGATTAGAACATACTACTGTACATTTCTGGGTGTGTATTTTGCACAGGCTCAATGCTTCTTCCTCTTGCTGCCACACCACATGGTTGAAATTGAGAGAAGGCATAGCTACAGTATCATCAATGGGCACTCTTGGTAAAGTCAAGTACTGAAGCGATTAAATGTATCGAAGAGAATGCAGAAATGATGAAGGAAAATCATTCAAAAATGCTGTAAATGTTGAAACAAAATCATCCATGAGGTTCAGTTGGGATCCCCATTTGTTTGAAAGGATGCTCATCATTAGCATGGCAAATACATAATGGCCAATTTGTTTTGACATGAGTTGTGACGCATTTATGTGTGCATGAGTATTGCTTGATTGCAGCTTGGGAGGCAAACTTCTTAAGAGCAAGATGCTTGTTATGCATTTGCTGGTAGACCTGTCATCCACCTCCCAAAAGTGTTGATCTGGTTCACTGATGAATTCATTAATAATCTTCATCCTGATTCTCCCCAAGGGAAATCTGTATGTGTGTTGTATGTATGATGCTCAAGGAATCTTGTTGGTCCAAATTTCAGAATGAATTTGCCAGAACCTGCACTTTCTGGATTAATGTGAGGATCAGAGTATATCCCTTTTTAGAAGCTGCATCCAAGTGAATTATGTGAGGTGGTCTGAAGGCTGACCTTTAACTCGCCCACCTCCTTCTAACAGATAATATGGTCAGGAAGCCAAGATTGTTCATTTCTTCAATGCCTTTCTTCCCTCTTTTATTACCAATGTTATTTGTGGTTGCTTTAGACTTCTTTCTTATAGCATAGGTGCGAGTTTTTAACAACAAAGATTATGATGGTGATCATGATTATTATCTGAAAAAAGAAATTGGGGAAGGGAAAAGCTCCATTCTGATTAGCCTTCCAGCTTTAACAGTGGAAACAAGATTTATGGTCCTCTTGGCTTTCTAGAAGATTTATGAGATGACCAGCCTTGAACTTTCTCTTTAAATCAGTTGGTTCTTCTTGTCATAAATGCAGCACAGATGATATGGGTTCCAGCAATGGCAAGGGAGAGAGATCTGTTTGCATGACTAATATAGGACCAGTGAGGTGCATTCGGCATGCAAGATGGCAGAAAGTGTGAAGGTTCCAGCACTTTGTACAGACATTTCAACATGTGGACCTATGTGTTGATAGCATAGTTTATAAGATTCTGTATCCTTGTGGAAATATTCTACACCTTGTGAAGGTTTCCAGTGACACACATCTGTGACTATTGTGGTAAGTAATGTATTGGTTTATTATCTAGTAAAACCTTCATACCCCACCTTTTGTTTCAGATCATCAAGGCACAAATTATATTCATTTTAATAGATGCAGCACAACCACAGTGGTTTGGTACTCAGCACTCAATTATTTTAAACCCCCAAACATAACATCTAGGATCACATTTCAATCTTGGCATAATTACATCCCAATTTGTGTGTGTGCATTTGTGCAAAGATTTTAAAAATGAGAAATACAGTGGTACCTCTACTTACGAATAACTCTACTTACGAAGGTTTCTACTTATGAATGGAGCTCCGTCTGCCATCTTGGATGTGGTTTAGATAGGATTTTTTCTACTTACGAATTTTTAGATAGGGTTGTTTCAACTTACGAATTTTTTCTCCCAATGCATTCCTATGGGATTCGACTTACAATTTTTTTCAACTTACAAATGTGCGTTCGGACACATTAAATTTGTAAGTAGAGGTACCAGTGTATAACCAGTTTGGACATAAGCTCATAGCTGCCAAGTTATCCCTTTTTAAAAGGGAAATTCCCTTATGCTGAATAGGCTTCCTCGCGAGAAAAGGGAAAACTTGGCAGCTATGCATAAGCTTGATCTCTGAGGTTTTTGGAAATACAATTGTTCAACTTCCTGCTCTGCTCTGTTCCCATGAAATCTGAGATAAACAGGATGACTGTAGCCATAACATCGTCCGAAGGCCTTGACTTTCAGAAGGACCTTTTGGAATTGTTTTTGGACTTGAGAAATGAGCTGCAGCAAAATAACATATTGTTGCATAAAAGTAATACAGAATGGCGTGAAAGGAACCAGAATGGTCAGGACAGAGAAAAAGGATTAACCCCAACAGAGAGCGAAGTCACGCAAGAGGAACAACCCCCAGTCTTGGACAGTGTAATGGAATTTGTTGCCCCAGTGAGGGGGGGGGGGAACAGAACAACTGCCTGATCCAAGGAGTCACCAAAGAAGAACTAGCATGGAGTAATGTCCTCCCAGTGAGAGAGGGAGGGAAGGATCCATACTGGCGTCTGAATACAAGGGGAATAAAAACTGAGAAAGGGCTGGAGAAGAGAATTTTTGTTAGACGGTTTTGTACTACAGCATTTGAAGAAATGGGGAGACACCAGGGGATGATTGAGGAAGAATGGTGGGTAGGCTGGGACAGGGTGGGAGTGGGGTGAGGGGTAGTAATGGGTGTAATTTTCTTGAATGATTTTAATGGTTCGAAACTGGAATGATTTATGATTTATGGAATTCGCTGATGAATCTGGGAGACCCGGAGTTCAGGGGAAGGGGGGTTAAATTTGATATAATGGGTATAAATGTTTATATGATACAAGAATTAATATTTAAATTTATGGATAGTTCTTGGTAAAAATTTCTAGGCTAAGGGGAGAAACAGAAGATAAAGGAAGGGAAAATAATATTTGATTTGGATAAGTTGATTAATTATTGGTGGAGAATAGATGATATTTTTAGAATAGGATATTTGAGTGTTAAGGATAAAATGCATTAGATTAATTTAAGAGATAAGATGAAAACTGCCTAATTGGATTATATAATGGACCCAGTGAGGGGGAATCGAGGAAGTCAACAATGTTAAGTAAGTAAACAATATAAGATTTGAGAGTTTTTCTTTTTTATGTTGTATTTTTCACACACACACCCCTCTTCTTTGTTTTATATTTTGTTCTGAGTTGCTAGAGAACTCATGTGTCACCTCGGAACGAACTGTGTTCTACCAATTCATTTTGCTTGAAATATTGTAGCACAATATAGCAGTGTAGCAAGATAAAGCTGGTTTGTGCCTCTAGAACAGCTCATGGTCCAACGCACAACCTGAGGGTTGCATGTGGCCATCAAGGACTCTTGGCAGCCCTCAGCAACATTTGGCACCATGCTGCCTTCCCAAAGCTGGATAAGAGAGGTGCTGGGCTTTGGGAAGGGGGCATGAGGGTTCTGACAGGGTCCTAGAGACCTCCCACCTTCCTTCCCAAAGCCTAGTTAGCAATTTCCCAGCTTGGGAAGGCAGCACAAGTGTGGGTGTGTGGGCATCAATTTTTGACCTCATTCCTCCCCCCCCCCGGTGCAACAAGGCAGTGTGTGGCCCATGGGTTCTGTGCTGAAGTACTCTTGCGGCCCATTTGGTATGTAAAGTAGGCTTACCCTGCTCTAGAAGAAGGTCCACATAATGACTTGTTAATTGTTACATGACTTCATTGCTTGTCGTCTTAATATTTCCTCGTGGACACCTGTCTGCTGTTCTATAACACAGGCACGTCCAACAGGTAGATTGTGATCTACTGGTAGATCACTGGATGTCTGTGGTAGATCACTGCTAGATCACTGGCACCCTAAAAAAAAGCTCACCCAAAATTTTCCTCCTCCCTAAAAAAAGCTGAACAACTATGACCTGAAGCCCTAAACAAAAATGGGCCTTCCGCCCTCCTAAAAGAAGCTCAACAAGTTTGACCTAAACCCCCCAAAACAGGGCTTCCCTTCCTTTAAAAAAAACTCAACAGCTTTACCTGAACCCCCCAAAAGAGGGTAGATCACTCCCAGTTTTTAACTCTGTGAGTAGATCACAGTCTCTTGGGAGTTGGTCACCCCTGCTATAACACACACACACACACACACACACACACACACACACACACACACACTGATTATGATATTATTCTGTCATTGCTCAACCATGACACTTCACATGACAGAAACTTAAGAGAGTTATTACAAAGCTGTAAAATGCTCCTGTTGCTACATTCCTTGTTTGTTGCAGTTCTGAATTATCACTTGGAGGGAAAAAGAAAGCTGGTTTCAGAACCACGGACAGCAAAAATGTCAACTCTATTTATTCCTGAAAGTTGCCCAGAATTCAGAAAGGCTAAGACTTTCTCTCTCTCTCTCCTCTGAAACAGTTGTCAGTTTTATTTATATATGACGATTGTCTTTATTAAAACTGAGTTGAGCCAAACACTTGAAAATGTAAGCATCATCCTCAGGAGATACGGAAGGTTCATGAAGCATAGAAGAAATGTATTTCCTAAACTTGTCAGACTTGGAAGAAATGTGAAACCAAAATAACAGAAGCTGGTATTGTATGAACCTGTTAATGACAAACTTTTTCTTATGGTGCTTGCAATCCTATACATACTTACCAGAGAATATGCAGTGAATTCATTGGAACTTATTCATGCACAGATATGTGTAGGTTTGTGCTGAAATTGGCTAGGTGAAAAATATTGCACCTCACCTGCAAAAGTGGAAATGGAAAATGTTCTGCTGAATCTGTTCCACTTTTATTCTTTTCCAACATCCCAATTAAACTCATAATGGTTAGCTGTTAATATCTATTTCCCCAAATAGATATTGACCTTGAAATTTAAACTAGGAATGTGACCAAACTGGGTTCAGGATGGTGATTTATGGAAAATAGCACTTTAAAAAAAGCTTCAAAATTGAGCTGAGAGAAAATTAGGTAAAGGTAAAGGGACCCCTGACCATTAGGTCCAGTCATGACCGACTCTGGGGGCTGCGCGCTCATCTCGCATTATTGGCTGAGGGAGCCGGTGTACAGCTTCCAGGTCATGTGGCCAGCATGACAAAGCCACTTCTGGCAAACCAGAGCAGCACATGGAAACGCCGTTTACCTTCCCGCTGGAGTGGTACCTATTTATCTACTTGCACTTTGATGTGCTTTCGAACTGCTAGGTTGGCAGGAGCTGGGACCGAGCAACGGGAGCTCACCCCGTCGCAGGGATTCGAACCACCGCCCTTCTGATCGGCAAGCCCTAGGCTCAGTGGTTTAGACCACAGCGCCACCTGGGTCCCATGAGAGAAAATTACCCACCACTAATTATTGAAGGGGAAGCATAGCCATGCATCAAGTTCCCCAGATTTCTGTGACTATTCCATTTCTTTTCAAAAGTTGTCTTTAGTGGTTTTAAAATATTGTTAAATAAATAAACATCAAAATATCCAGGCAATGCACAAAGAAAGAAAAGAAAAAGAACACATATTAAAAATAAAATAACATAAAAGCATAATGAAACAGATTTCAGAGGTACATATTCAAAATGCTGGTTATGGACAAACTAACAACCATACTAAGTTAGAAACACCTGAGTGAAGATAATGGTTTTCAGAGCCCACAGCTTTAGGAGCCTAGCAAGAAAGGAGGAATTTCATTCCCAGCAGTGCTGGCCCTTAAAGATGTGGTTTGACCCCTAACATTCATCCTGTTCTAACCCTTTCATAAGCCTGGGGTCTTCCACACATCTATCAACCTTCTTGTAGATTAACTCACACCATGAATGGCTACAGTTCAGAAGCATAGATTCTGGCCCCAGGGGGTGGTATTCAACTAGGTTTTATTCAGAAAAGACCTATTGAAAATAAGGGACATATTCATTACTTTCAGCAAGTCTCCTCTGGGTAAAACGTAGCTGAATACCACCCAGAATGTTGTGATCTTACCACATTTCACAATATCGTTTAGTAGCTACCCCTCCGATAAATGCCTCAGCATGCTGACCTATAGCTGCTCCTAATGGACACATCAATGATGATAGATCATGACATCAAATGGGAAATAAGCAGCAGTAGCAGATGAGTTTTTGAATAAGAAAGCAGTTCTTTTTCATGCAAATATCTTCAGCAATAATTACAAGAGGCTGTTGTCCCTTCTGCTGCCCCCTGGCTTTCTGGGATTTGTAAGCAAATTGCTTTTATATAGAAAAAAATGCTATTTGAAAGGAGGGGGAGGGGGAGCCAGGCATCATCTGTTATTTGAGGACAGAGCAATAACAAGGAATTTGACCTTTTCCTACAATATTGTTTAGCCAAAAGACAATCAAAGGTACAAGGCAAAAGGTAGCGGTGTGGAGAGGGTGACAGTAGGCCTCACCCTTCATTTCCCTAGTTCTCATTTTGTTTATGCGGCAAGCTATTTAAATCGAAACTCACTCCTTTCCCCTCACACTGACACCCCTCCACAAGTGGACTTGTTTCCTGCATTTAATTGGAAGTCTGCGTGAACCGCTCGGAGAAGCTGCCAAAACCCATAACCCCAATGAAAGAATAGTGAACTGGAGAATTGGATTAAAAGGCAGCTTTCATGGCGAGAGGGTCATATTGAAATCAAAGGGAAGAAACAACAGCAACAACAGTGACATAAAAAGATAAGTCCAGAAGCGAACAAGCTTGGGAACACTGGCACAATCTGTAACAACAACCTCAGTGCCTTTGTCAAAGATGTTATGGAACAGTATAATTGGCTTGTGCCCATATTAAGAGAGGCCTTGGTGTTAATTACGCATGATGTAGCATCTAGGGCATGTCACATCTTGAATGGGAGGGTCTGTGACAATCTGACATAAGAGAAATGAAAGCTGTCTGGAAACTAAATTAGTTTTGAAAATAAGCAGAGTTGAACTACCTATCGCTGTCAAAATGCCTTCACCATTTCTGTGGGGGTGCTGGTTTTTCCTAAAGGCTGCTTTAGTAGGAGCCCTGCTGACCAGGGTCTTGGTCAAAAGTTCCATTTAAAGGGCACCCTTCCCTTACGTTCCAGATCACAAAGGGAGCACCTGAATTTTCAGTTCTATACGCTGAGTGACTAGTGTTAGAAGCTACTAAGGCTGCAACACAGTACACACTAATTTGGGAATGAGTCTCCTTAAACTCAGTGCAACTTGCTTCAGAGTAGGCACACATCAGATTGCACTGTCAATGAGATTCCATGCATGCCACATCTCTCTCTCTCTCTCTCTCTCTCTCTCTCTCTCTCTCTCTCTCTCGCTCTCTTTGAGGCTATTGAACAAATGTGTAGCATGCAAACATGAGTGCCAATGTCTACTTGGAGTTCATATGTTCAACAAGGGTTCACATCCCAATGATGCTCACTGGGTGACTTTGAGCAGGGTAAATTCTGATGTTTGCACAGTTATGCTGCTCGTACAGGTTTTTCTTTGTTTACTTTGTATACATGAAGATATCAAAGAAATCACCTGGATATGAAATGCTTTTACAGAATATGTAGTGATTATGCTGATCTGTAAATTGCTAGCTGCTGAATAATCTATCTTCAGGATCACTAGAGAGAGGGGGGGAGAGACTAAACAGGATTTTTACCTGCAATTGCATTGTGGTGACTATCTAAATCCCCAACTGTGGATTAGGATTTATCATGAAACTTGCTCTCTGTTTATAACTAGTGGTTCACCCTAGGTCTGAAGCAGGAAATTCCACCTCTGTGCAAAAAAGGCTGGTGTGATCTCTTTTTCAGAAATTGTCCTTGGACCCAAGGGAGTCCTCGAATTGTTCATCCATATTTATTTAGGATCACAGTCAATGCCTTTCAGGGAGCAGAAGGGAAATTGATCTCCTTCATAAATTCATCAGAAGTGGTAAGAAGCAGGCTATTTTTCAACATATTTCTATTACTTTTTGCAAGGAAGGATTCCGATTTTGCATCAGTTATCTGAGTTTGAATACATTAGAGAATGGGACTTGCAGTACAATCCTATATGTATCTACTCTTAAATGAATCCCATTCAGTTCAGTGGGGCTTATTCCCAGCTAAATATGTATTGGATTGCAGCCTTATATTCAGCTGTGCTAACTTTGTGAATGCTTGCAACGCCAGAAGCTGCTAGTACTGAACCAAAAATAATGTATGTGAACTATTATGCGGGTTAAGTATACAAGTGCATCTCATTTTCAACCCCACCTTGATTTTTACTCTGTCAGTGATCTGATGAGTTGCTTGGTTAACTTCAAATGCTATTTTTAATAGGATCTGGGAGAAGCTTCTTGAGGGAGAAAACTTAAAGCAGCTGCGCTGATCTATGCAGACCCTTTTTAAGACTCTGAGAGGCCTGGAGGCAGATGTTCATTTGAGTCCCCCTCCTCCTTCTCACTGTATGTCAAAATCATTTCCCCCCTCAACTGTTGAGGAGGAACCCTGAATATGTATATGGTCCTTGAAAAAACATTCATTTTTAAAATAGGAACTTGATGTTCAGATTGTAAGCTTCTGAAATCCAAAAACAAAAATGATATTGGATTCACTTGCAATATACAAAGGGGTGTATACAGAAAATTTCTCTTGATGGGGTCCAGGAAATTCTGCTGGGGCCCCTTGGGATTCAAGTGCATAGCATGCACTGTCATAACAGATCTGTGCATGTCATATTAATGTAGCTTGAGGCAAAATATTTCCACTTATTGATCCTATAATATGAATCAGGTCGTGCAATGCCACATCACAGTTCTCAAAGGCTTCGAGCAAGACAAGTAAGCATGGATCAACAGTTTTTAATGTGCAAATTTGATTTTCACCAGAAAACCCACATGCAAGTCTACAGGAAGTAACAGTTGGTAGTGTTGCCCCTCTTGATTAAATAGGAAACAAGGATTGTAAACATGTTACACATGCATACAGTCAAAGCATGAGATATGTGGTGGATGAAAACAGTTGCTTCCTTTTAGATGAAATTATTAAAATGAACAAAAAAATGCATTGTTCTGTGTAAAGGTTGGTTTTAAAAAGAACCAAATATGAACATTCTATGAAAAAAGCTGGGAACTGTGTTTTAACTGAGAGTGGGCAGAAATTGATACATACCCCTTTTAGATGAGTTGACCAGCAGATCTGCTCCATCTAACATGTGTGCAGATTTTTAAAAAAGAAAACTCCTTTTAATAAACACATCAGTTTAGCAAACTTTAGATTTTCTCTAAAAAGGGAAGTACTTATGAGGTGGTCTGAGGACCACCCTTTTATGGTCATCTGAAACATCTACAAGATTAGCCAAGTCTGTTCCGAACAGAGCCTTCTGTTGCCCCGGCAGTTTTCACCACTCCATCACTCATATGAAAAAAGAAAGATTTGTGCTGCATAGTTTTTAAATGTGGTTTTAAAGTGTTTTGATGTGGAGGGAACAATTTTATGTCCTGATAGGCTCCCACCTGCTTGGAATATCTTTAGTTAAAGAGGTTTCCTGTACTACAGCATATCAGTTGATACCTCTGCCTTTCCAACTCAAGGGTTAATACAGGAAGGGCCCCTCCACACATCCTTTTAAATAGGCATTCATGATGATATTGGGGTGGTTATACACAATCCCACTTTAAATACTGTTTGTTCTTGCAAATATTTTGGGCTGAACATACTGCTTTATACTGTGGTTGTAAACCACTGTGATATGTTTTTTGTGATACAGCAGCATATACCTTGGTTCTTGAACTTAATCTGTTCTGGAAATCTGTTCGACTCCTGAAACTGTTTGAAAACAAAGTTGCGGCTTCCAATTGGCTGCTGGAGCTTCCTGCACTCAACCGGAAAGCACGGAAGCCGCGTCGGACGTTCGGCTTCCAAAAAACGTTCGCAAACCAGAACACTCACTTCCGGGCTTGCGGCGTTCGGGAGCCGCTTTGTTTGGGAGCCAAGCCGTTTGAATTCCAAGGTACCACTGTAATTGTTTTTACACATAATATAATAAGAATAGGGACCCAGGTGGTGCTGTGGGTTAAACCACAGGGTCTAGGGCTTGCTGATCAGAAGGTCGGTGGTTTGAATCCCTGCAACGGGGTGAGCTCCCGTTGCTCGGTCCCAGCTCCTGCCCACCTAGCAGTTCGAAAGCACATCAAAGTGTAAGTAGATAAATAGGGACCGCTCCGGCGGGAAGGTAAACGGCGTTTCCGTGCGCTGCTCTGGTTCGCTAGAAGCAGCTTTGTCATGCTGGCCACATGACCCAGAAGCTGTCTGCGGACAAACGCCGGCTCCCTCGGCCTATAGAGCGAGATGAGCGCCGCAACCCCAGAGTCGGACACGACTGGACCTGATGGTCAGGGGCCCCTTTACCTTTTATAATAAGAATAAAGATTCAGAATGCATTCCATAGCTTCCTGCTGAAAACCTGCAACTTTTCATACCACATACCACATATGTTAGCTTGTGGTGGCTTGTGCTGATTTGGTTGCACTATAGACCAAGAGTGCTCCCCCAGACAGCAATAATGGAGCAACAAACTAAATACATGCGAAAGGCTGGACTAGATGAATCCCAAGCCGGAATTAAGATTGCTGGAAGAAATATCAACAACCTCAGATATGCAGATGACACAACCTTGATGGCAGAAAGCGAGGAGGAATTAAAGAACCTTTTAATGAGGGTGAAAGAGGAGAGCGCAAAATATGGTCTGAAGCTCAACATCAAAAAAACCAAGATCATGGCCACTGGTCCCATCACCTCCTGGCAAATGGAAGGGGAAGAAATGGAGGCAGTGAGAGATTTTACTTTCTTGGGCTCCTTGATCACTGCAGATGGTGACAGCAGTCACGAAATTAAAAGACGCCTGCTTCTTGGGAGAAAAGCAATGACAAACCTAGACAGCATCTTAAAAAGCAGAGACATCACCTTGCCGACAAAGGTCCGTATAGTTAAAGCTATGGTTTTCCCAGTAGTGATGTAAGGAAGTGAGAGCTGGACCATAAAGAAGGCTGATCGCCGAAGAATTGATGCTTTTGAATTATGGTGCTGGAGGAGACTCTTGAGAGTCCCATGGACTGCAAGAAGATCAAACCTATCCATTCTGAAGGAAATCAGCCCTGAGTGCTCCCTGGAAGGACAGATCGTGAAGCTGAGGCTCCAATACTTTGGCCACCTCATGAGAAGAGAAGAATCCTTGGAAAAGACCCTGATGTTGGGAAAGATTGAGGGCACTAGGAGAAGGGGACGACAGAGGACGAGATGGTTGGACAGTGTTCTCGAAGCTACGAACATGAGTTTGACCAAACTGCGGGAGGCAGTGCAGGACAGGAGTGCCTGGCGTGCTATGGTCCATGGGGTCACGAAGAGTCGGACACGACTAAACGACTAAACAACAACAAACTAAATAAAGTGGAAGGATGCATGGACGGTCCAGTATAAATTCACCCCCAATGCGCTATTATTACATCGACAACATGTTGCAGAATACATAAGTAAACCCTCCTCCCCACCCTTCTGGAGGGGGCTGAAAGAGACAGTGATTAAATTATCCCTTCTTTAAAGTCAGCCACTTCTGTGAATGCTGCCCTAAATGCAAATCATGACAGAGGTACGCATACTTTGCTGTGCTGTACAACACATCATGCCATTTTACAAACCATCTGCTTCTCTCTGTTGTGTGCAACATCAAGATGGTTCACGTACCTTTTCTTGCCTCTGGGGCAGACAGTTGTGACTTCAGTCTCCTTAGGCCTCTTACGCAGTGCCAAACCACTGTGTTTTTTTAGAGGCGCCTCTTTGGAAAAAATAAATATATCGAAGCATCTCCTTGGAGGGAAATGGAAAGCTGTTTTGTTTTGAGTACTAAGAGAATGCTACTATACTAGCCAGTATTTTTCCACTAAGTAAAGGGTTAGGGCGGGTGGCCAGTTGGCAGGCCAGCAGTTCAGTAGACTCAGGCTGCCAGGTGGTCTGTAGAAGCTCATCGCGTACTGAACAATAAATTGTCAGGCGGAAGAACCAGGCCAGAATCAGCAGTTATATAGGGCCAGATGGGGCATTACTGGCTACTGAAGTCACCTGATCTCGTCCTCCTGGGGGGAAACAGCACATTCTCTCCATACAGCTGCTGGGTAGAATGGCAATACATCTCAGGCCAGGACTTCTTTGCCTGTCTTCTGCCCTGCTTGCATGGAGATTGATACCTGAACCCTGTTGCCAGCACCCCAGGTTAGAGTATCCTGGTAGTTAGGATGTATCTCCAAACTATGATTTTAGCCCGGGGCTTATAATAGGATTGCTTCACTGGAGTGGTTATACTATGTATGTAGTTGCTTACACAATTGTTGCAGATAGACATCATACTGTTGCAGATACACTCCATATTGTACTCATTTTAGTTAAAGATACAAAAAATCACTGCATTCCACCCAATGGGCCGCCAGCTTTGCACAAGAGTGGCTCTGTGGGGCAAATGGTATACAATATAAATTTGAAACTCTGTAGTCCAAATTAGGTAGTTAGTTTGGCATGCAAAGGTTTTGGAAGGGTAACACAAGGATGCTTTTAAACAGGGCTTGGGAAACACAAGGCAGGGAGCCAAACACTGATTTGTTGCCAGGCAAAGTACCCTTCTTAGGCCATGTCTCCTACCCCCAGGCCAAGCCCCTCACTGGCCATACTCCTTGAATCCTTTTGCCTAGCTGGAAAGTGGTCTTGAATTGTGATATAATTCCTCTTGCTTGCCTGGATAAAGGATGGACAGAAGTGTTTGTGTTTGTGAAGAAACCCCACAAGACTGCTTATGTCAGGATGCACCCTTTGGGTTGGAAAACTCCCCTCCCCCTGCTGCTGATCAAACTTTGATTTATTGGTCTGCTTTTTAATGAATCAATAAGTTAAAATTCAAATAAGTTGACATCTTAAGAAAACCTTTATATAAACAAAAACAAAATAACAATCAAAAAGCCACCATCTCTTTTCAGGAGCAAGGCCCATCTTTAATGCTTTGATTTTCAGTCCAGACTATAATAACATAAAGGTAAAGGGACCCCTGACCATTAGAGTCGTGGATGACTCTGGGGTTGCAGCGCTCATCTCGCTCTACTGGCCGAGGGAGCCGGCGTACAGCTTCCGGGTCATGTGGCTAGCATGACTAAGCCACTTCCGGTGAACCAGAGCAGCGCACGGAAACGCCGTTTACATTCCCGTCGGAGTGGTACCTATTTATCTACTTGCACTTTGACGTGCTTTCGAACTGCTAGGTGGGCAGGAGCAGGGACTGAGCAACGGGAGCTCATCCCGTCACGGGGATTTGAACCGCCGACCTTCTGATCGGCAAGCCCTAGGCTTCATAGTGATAGCAAGTGCGCCTTTAATTTTTAAAATTACCTTTACGCTTTTTATTCCTTTTTCTGTAAGCTGTGCTGATTATTAAGCAGCTCAGAAATTTAACAACTAAATTGCCACTCCATTGTTCCAAATGGGCTTGTTGTTTTTGCTTGTGCTTACATGGGAGTAAGTACCACCAAACTCAGCAGAAATTACTTCTGAGCAAACATACAGAAGATTGAGCTTGGGAATATTGTAATCAACAAATTGGTAGCTGATGAATATAATGATGATCAACTCATTGTTGCAACCCTAATATTGTGTTAATCAACTAATCATATAATTGGCTTTGACCCTAATTAAATATATCAAATCATTTTTGTTTTCCCTTGAATCCCCCCCCCCCGCTGCTTCTTGCCGGTGAGGAAAGATGGCAGGTGCCTCGCCAGCACGTAGCTCCTAGGACCACCAGCACCAGCATAAAACACAATTTTAAGGGAGCGGCTTATATTCAGATATTGTCTTTTTTCCCTCCCCCCTTGAATTTTAAAGGTGTGGGTTATTTGCGGGTGTGGCTTATATTTGGGCCAATACGGTAATATTTATTCATCACCTACTATTATCATAAAAGTCTACAGTCCTCTTTTTCTAAAGATGTCCATCCAGTGAGACAACTAAAGTGGACGGATCCTACCCCACCCTACTAAAAGGTGAAGACCAGAAACATGCCATGAATCATGCCACCATATGAATCGAGTCAAAGACCAAAAGCCTGGGCAAAGATGTATGTCTTAGCCTGGTGCCTAAAAGCTCAAGGCATGAGTTTGGGAAGCGTTCCTGGAAGTGGCCACCTCCTCCCTGTTCCCCTGTAGCATGAAGCCAGAGACATCTGGATTTGTTTCACTAAATGCATTTCATTTTTTACTCTGAAGGCAGCTCTGGCAGATGGGTTTTCCTTGTTCCTGCTGTTTGCTTGCAGCCTAGTATATAGTACTCTTGCTGATATGGACTCATTTGTTTGGACTTTTTGTATGTTTTTTTGGTTGTTGTTAGAGAAGATCTTGCCTCAAGGGATTGAAATAGATGCCGTTCAGCTACTCTGCAGTTCTGTTCCTAAGAATACACAAATTTGATTCTTTAGAAATAAAGGTTGTAATACGCCTTTAGCAGATTATCGGGGGATGGGAGGAAGTGAATGTAAATTCAACGTACGTAAGTCTTCGACTCAACCAGCTCATCTATTCTGAACGAGCTTTGACCGATCCCTCTAGAAAGCCATTCAGGGTGTGCTCTCAAGAGACAAAGGCTATAGCTGAATCTATAAATATGTGACTATAGCTGTCAATCATCTGTCACATTTTATATGACTTTCTGTTTGGGAGCCAGATTGGTGGAGTGCAAGAAGAAAAGCTAGCTCACTGGTGCTACAAGCACAATCCTCAATTGGACTAAGCCAAATTTGTGGAAATTGTTTGTTTGTTTGTGTGTGTGTGTGTGTGTGTGCGCGCTTTTGGGGAGATTTCAACTATACCTGATTATATTTGTCATTTGCTGTCAACTTCCTGTTCACAATGGCTTTTATTTATCTGAACCATTTCTGCATTTAATTTTTAATAACAATTCCTCTCGTGGAAATTCAAGCCATGTGGTGATATCATATTATCAACAGTCAATCAGATTTGGCTGTGTGATGACATCATGAAGCCAAATCAGAGTGAGAGTGATGCCTCTTGTCTTTTCTCTGGACAAACATCGTTGTGCTTTACTTTCTGCCTCTCCCTGAATCAGTCATCAAACGTATGTGTATTTTCTGGAGTGTTGGGTTTTTCTTTCGATGAAATTCATACTTCAGTTGGGTTCAGCTTTTAATGCCTTATATGCACAGATTTACAACTGTGTTCTAAGTTTCTGGTAACTTAGAAAATGTGGAAGAGAGGGAAAAGAAAGGACACCAAAGAAGGAGAGGAAGGGAAGTCCCTAGATGTCTTGTGTTGTGTCCCTGTTTGGTTGTGGTTTTGTTTTCATTTTTCCCCCTTTTAATTTTTAATTATTCTTTTGGAACTGTATGTAAAAACTACAAATAAAAATAATTTTTTAAATTAAAAAAACAGTTTCTCTGCATTTGCTCTAATTCGATAGCGGGCTGAAAGGATGGAGTTTATGTTCAGGGTGTTGGGTATACTAATCAATACACTATAGTATATAGCTGTAAAAAATGTAACCTTTGAAAGGTTAATCTTCACTAGAGGAAATGTGCAAATCAGATGAATACATTTGCTGTGCCTTTCCTGGTCTCTGACTTAAACTGCAGCCTACTGTTCTCCCCTCACATCTACCTTCTTCTTCCCCTTGGTTAAGAGAGGGGTGAATAAGGATGAGTCACAGTTTGACAATCTTCTACCGTAGGCCTCCTTGGACCATCTTACCTCTGACACATCCCCACCACATCAATAGCTATCTACCCTCCTCTTTCACATCCAGGTTTTGACCAGGTATTGCCTCCGGGCAACCCACTAGCAGAAATCTGATAGGAAACGCATAACATTATTTCTTTGTCTCTGGCTCTGTGATTACTCTTACTAAATAATACGACTGTGTACAGTCCTCTTGACCTGACTCAGGGACCACTCAGGCCCTTATATGAGGTCAATCAACTCAGCAACAGTCCAAGCTGGGCCAACCCAGGGAGCTCCCATCCTAATTAAGTATATGTTTGGGAGGAAGCAGTGGGTGGCAGGAATAAGACTATTTGGCCTGGTTCAATTCATGATTCAGTCAAATCTGGTACACAACCCTAAATAATAATAATAATAATAATAATAATAATAATAATAATAATAATAATAATAATAATAATATACTATTTATACCCCGCCCATCACGGCTTCCATCAGAAGAATAAAATAATCGTTTAAAGATTAAAAGCCTCTCTAAACAGTGCTGTCTTCAGATGTCTTCTAAAAATCTGGTAGCTGTTTTTCTCTTTGACATCTGATGGGAGGGTGTTCCACAGGGTGGGCGCCACCACCGATAAGGCCCTCTGCCTGGTTCCCTGCAACTTGGCTTCTTGCAACGAAGGAACCGCCAGAAGGCCCTTGGTACTGGACCTCAGTGTCCGGGCAGAATGATGGGGGTGGAGAAGCTCCTTCAGGTATACTGGACCAAGGCCATTTAGGGCTTTAAAGGTCAGCACCAACACTTTGAATTGTGCTCGGAAACGTACTGGGAGCCAATGTAGATCCTTCAAGACCGGTGTTATGTGGTCTTGGCGGCCGCTCCCAGTCACCAGTCTAGCTGCCGCATTCTGGATTAGTTGTAGTTTCCGGGTCACCTTCAAAGCAGCCCCACATAGAGTGCATTGCAGTAGTCCAAGTGGGAGATAACTAGGGCATGCACCACTCTGGCGAGACAGTCTGCAGGCAGGTAGGGTCTCAGCCTGTGTACCAGATGGAGGTTAAATATGAGGTTAACCACCATGAAGTACTGGATATGTTTCATCCAGCTGCTTTCCTTTGACAGCAACCACTCTTGAGGGTCTCCAGTGAATTTCACGCAGCAGGTAGATGTGAACATGGGTTTGTTTCGGGTTTTTTATTGTCCGCTGTGCTGGTGGCACGACTGATGGTAAGAGAAAGAAGCAAGAGCGTAACACAGCTGTGGTCTCAGTGTGCTCTTTGGCCCAGCTAGGCAGTGAGTCAGCTGTGCTGGCTGTGGGTGATGGGAGCTGAAGATCCCCCCAAATTGGGATGGCACCAGACTCCTGACCTTTTGACTCTGGCGTTTCCTAGGGTTGGGAGTCCCCAAAGTGGTTCCAGTTGCAACACAGGGGCTTAGGAGAGCACTTGGATTATGTCTGATTACCCTTACACAGCAGCGAGAGAGGTTTGGCCAAAGGCCAGTGTGTCATTTGTAAGCATTCAGAGAAGAGACCCAAGCACCTCATGGAACTGAAATTGGCACCGCCAGACTGCAAAAAGTTTCAGCCAAATTGGAAGGCAGGACTGTTACATGATTAGTGAGGAGGGGGAGAACAAGTGGAGGGCTAACCTTGTCTGTTTTCACAGCCAGGGATATGATCTCCAAATTAAATTTCCATGATTTATCACACCTAGAAAGGTTAGAGGAAGCAAATAAACAACATAAAAAAGGAGGAGGAAAACAGGGGATGGAGCTGCCAAGGTTGCTTCTTCCCTTTTATGGCAGAAGGGAAATTATCCTGTGAAAATTAGATTATGATTGGGTCCCAGAACTAATTGTTATGAGATGGCAAAGGGGTATTGTATTGCCATTGAGCTGCAATGTCTCAGAACTGAATCCCATCTATTATTGCAGAGGAATCCATCCGAAAGTGCACTGGGTGTCTGAATTTGTCCCTGCTGGGGGAGCTGCTCTGAGTCACTGTGATGTATGGGCATTTGGTAGAGAGATGAGGGAACACATTCTTTCTCTGATGCATAATCTGTTGCATAATCTTTGCCACCTTCAGCAGCATTTTTTGTATTCTGCCTGCAGTGACCGGCAGGCAGGATGGCAGCCAGCCTCCCCACCAAACAGGGAAATGGCCCACTGCAGAGCGTCCATCTTTGTGATGGAGAAAGGGGGGCGGTTCAATGAAGAGACAGGACAATGCCAAGACAGAGTGAATGCTGGGATAGCTTCTACAATGCCTGAGTTAATCAGGAAGGGATTGGCTGCAGAATTCACATCAGATCTCTTCTTCTCCTTCAGGTCAAGATGAATTTGGAATGAGAGTGTGGAGGGAGGAGGGAGGAGGGAGGAGGGAGGAGGGAGGAGGGAGGAGGGAGGATCTCCACCTTCTTGACAGCCTTGCATGATGAGAGTAAATGGTCTGTTTATGGCACTGATACCTAGACATTGTCTCCTCCCTTCAGTGGTGAGAATAAGCAGGCATTTCAAGAAGCCAGAGACAGATCCTGATTAATATGAGCAATGTATTTTATATATTTCCCTTCTGACTCTCAGCCATAAGGTTAATGAAAGACAATCTCAACAAGTTCTTTGCTGCTTCTCTTAGCACGGAGTGGAATTTTGCTCTTGCTTTGAGTCTGGTCATTGTGTTTTAATGACGAGTCATTGTTGAGATGCTTGTTTTGATATTTGGAAAGCACCTCTGAGGGACTCCTTTTTGGAGGAGAAAAGCAGGAAATGCATTTTGCATAAGCAAAACAATGTAGCCTTCTGGACACAGCTCTTGGTCCATGTGCTTGCCAACCTCTGACCTAAATTGGGCTCCTCCCAGGGGTGTGTATGTGAGGCCCAGAGTAAATCACACAGTGTGCCCCCCATTATCTCTTCATGGCAATGGGTGAGAGCAGTGGCCCCTCCTCCTTCTTGGCTTACTTTTTTGCCACTTCTTTAGTGGTAGCAATGTCATGGAGACATTGCTCTAGAAAGGGAGAAGTTGGAGAGCCTCAATGGGTGGGCAGGAGGCAGCAGGGCCAGCCAGGCAGAGGGGCTGCTGGCCATTCCCACTAGTGCCAGACACGCCTTCCCAAAATGTGTCTCACAAAGCAAAGGACCCCACAAAGTTGGGGTCAGGGACAGCCATTCCAATGCATCCCCCTCAAAGGTGACTCTGTTATTAGTAGTATTGTAAGAATAAATTGTTCAGCTGCTGTGCCATGGAATTATATTGAGTGAAGAAGCTTGCTCGCTGAACATTTTCCTTCCGCACATCTGTTAAAGAATGTATTCCAAAGCTCCATATTGATACTCCTAACTACCTTAGGCGATGTGTGTATATTGAATTAATTGTGTACATTCTCTGCCCAATATGCACAAACCCTGGCAAGTGTTGAAAAATGTGCATATCTCAGCTGTATTTTGTACGTTCTTTGGCCATTATGCATAATCCCTAACATGCTTTTGGGAATACGCACATCTTGTTTGGGCAATATGCACCTTTCCTGGTCAATATACATAGTCTACAACCGGCCTTGTTTTTGTTTTGTTTTCTATCTCTAGTTCAGAAGTATGCAATGGTTCATATAAAGCAAAATAAGGAGGAAAAGAGTACCTTCTCTTGCCTTAACTTTAAAATGTAGTACAGCCCACTTGCCCAAACAAACTAGCCCATTACCTGTTCCACAGCCATATCTGTCATGATGTTGTTTATTGCTCCATATTTTCTGCTTGTTATTTGTCATAATTTGGATCATCTCATTTTTCGATCCACAGAATGTCATCTGACAACTCTACCAGGCTCTGTGATGTGCAACTCTTCTCAGGTCAGTATATAAACAAAGCTCCATGCCTTTCTGTGCTTTCATATGTTTTTATGTGGCTATATCTTCCTCTTCCTCTGGATTATACGGTATGAGTTCCTGTTTTGCGTGGACAGGCAGAGTCCCCCCAACCCCAGGTGATCCCCGAGCAGAATAATGACTCAAGACAACGTGTTATAGGATTAAAATTGGCCACAACTTTATTAAGGTTCAGATGTAGGGAGACCTTGGCTCAGGCATTGGGTGTTTATCCTTCCCAGTCCCCAACCAGGGATCTGGGTGACTTCAGGGTTATCCAGAATGTGTGTGGATTGGGCTAGCTCTGGAGAACATAGGTTTCATCGCTGTTGGAGGGGAGTACAATGACAACCTCTTGGCATATGGCCAATGCCTCCCCCCAAGACCCCTTTAATGGGGAACCTTGGTATCACCGCCGCAAAGGGGGCGTGGGTCACTGCTTCACACACACACCCTTATGAAGATAGACTAAAGGATTCCGCCCTGTAACTGCAAAGTTGTGGTGTATTGCTACAGGAACTTTAGGCAAAACCTGCCAATGCAGGAAAATTCCTTTCCGGCCCTTCAACAGCAGCCCTGATGTTGCAACGCCTGCATACCTGTGGAAAAGAGGTTAACTTGCAAAAGAGGACTTAAGTGAGGGAGAGGAGGGTGGGAGAAGCTCTGGAGCCAACTGCCGCTTCACAGGTAAGCTTCACCTTCCATTGTGTGGACTGGGCGGTCCCTCACCTTACCTGGCCAATCCCCTGGCAACACCTCTCCCAGGCGGGATTGGGCAGATGACTGAGGTAGGTGGAGACCCCAGGTATCCAGCCTGGGGAGGATGAAGCCAGCCTGAACTACCGGGAGCCGCACTGGGGTACAGGGGGCTGTGTGCGACCACACAAAAGTCACCCCCCATTGGATGTGGGGAGCAGTCATTATTGCAAGTAACTTTGTAGGTTCCCCTTTCACTCTGCTGTTCTATAAAACATTCCCCAATGCAGCACAACCTCCCCAAATCAATTTTTTAAATCACATATTGATAAATTAACCCAAGAGGCATGTTGAACAAATATGTCAAATGTAGCATTTGTTCTTTCATCTGGAAAAGGGGGGGATTTATTGCATAATCTAATCACACTTTTCTTAAGCAAATATTGATTCATTCAAAGATCAGTTGAAGGCGAGATGTTTTCCTTTAGTTATTACATTAACATTCATCATTTCCCCTGGCTTTTTCTTTTTTAAAAAACACAACCTTTTAAAGGTTAGTAATCAAAGATTTTAGAGGCCTGGGAATTCCTTCTTGGACAGAAATGATGTATTCCTGAAAACCCTCCATTATGCCTTAGCACAACTGGTTGTGCTCTAGTACTCTAGTACAGTGTTTCTCAACCAGTGTGCCTCCAGATGTTTTGGGACTACAACTCCCATCATTCCTGACCACTGGTCTTGCTGAGCTAGGGATGATGGGAGTTGTAGTCCCAAAACATCTGGAGGCACACTGGTTGAGAAACACTGCTCTAGTAGCACAGAGGACAATCTGAGTGTTTAATGCAGCTGTGGAGAACCTTTAACCATCTAGATGTTGTTGAACTATAACCCCCATCAACCTCAGCAGGCCAGGCATGAAGAGTGTTGTTGTTCAACAACATCTGAAGGGACAAAGGTTCTCCAGATGTTTAATGTCATGAAGCCTTCTTCTTCTTTGGCAATCACTCGTGGCCAAGTAAGATTGTTTTCCATAAACAGGGTTTTTAAAGTGAGTCCATAAGCGACTGTGGCGGCCAATTCCGGATCCACACATCCTTCCACAGTGGGGACATACGTTTCCGGGTGGGAGTTGATCATGGTGAGGGTTTGCCAAGCGTGCCTTCCTCTTAGCACGTTTCTCCCTTTCATCCTGAGTTCAAGCATCTTCAAAACCCATGACCCCTTTGGTAAAGGCTGTTCTCCAAATGGAGCGCTCGCAGGCCACTGTTTCCCAGTTGCCGGTGTTTATACTACATTTTTTTAAAAAATTGCCTTGAGAGTGTCTTTGAACCTCTTTTGTTGACAGCCAGCATTACACTTACCATTTTAAAGTTCAGAATAGAGTAATGTCATGAAGGTGGGTCTTGCTCACACAATGATCTAGGCCACAATGAATTTGTTAGTCTTTAAGCTATGCATGTGAAACTTTGCTTCTTCTCTTTATGACTGACTATGACTACTTTTACTACTACTACTACTACTACTACTACTACTACTACTATTACTACAGCAATATTTCTAAATAAAGATCTGTTACATGACATCTGTTATATCCATACCCTACATTGCTTACCCATATCTTGGAATGGCAGAAGCTAAAATAGTCTCACCATGCTTTTTGGAAGGGTTGATTTCTGGTCCCCCTGATTCTTGGGTGGGTGGTGAGTGCTGGCTTCGTCTAAGCGCACTGATATCAAGAATCAACCACCGGTATCTATATCTGCAAAGGCACTTGGGCTTTTCTCTGTTTCACTGACAGAAATAGCATTTTTTGTGAAGTTCTTCTACAACCATTAGGAAGCTGAATGAAATTGGCACACATGCATAGAGCCTCAATGCACACCAATTACTGAAAAACTCTGAAAATGGGACACAAAACTTAGTGAACCAACCTAATTTCCATTTGCCAGACTTATAACCAATTTGGAGTGCAGTAAACAAACTCGATTGCACTTTTCTCTGAAAGTTTCAATGCCATTTTTTATAAAGGCATACGAATATGCATATTTATGTGGAAAATGCATACAAAATGCATATTTTAGAGGAGCAACATTTTAAGAGACAAAATGCCTAAGTCTGATTTGTGTGTGTGTGATTGAAAAATAAATTTGCAGAAAATGGGATGGAAGGGACTTATGATTGAAAGTATTTGAAACTGACACAGAATGCAAACACCGGTAGGCTGATCTGTCCATCCCTAGGTTATAGTAAGTGGAACTGCAATTGACCTAGTTTTTACACATACGTGCTGCTGAGCTTCATCTTGCATGGAGCAGAGAAGCCCTGTCCGGAATATCACTGGTCTGGAAGAATAGTTTTGGGAAACAGATGAACAACCAGACAGCAGCTTGAACTTTTCTCAAGTTCCCATAAAACATTCTCCCCACCCCTCCAGTGGCTGACTGTGCGTGACATTAAAAGAGTGATGACACAGCACTTGTATCTATTTTCTTGTCTCTTTCTATATTGTCTGAACTTCAGCCAATAAGTTTAGACTTTTGGAAATGTAGACGGGGAGAGTGGAAAGAAAACGAAGGCAAAAATAAATAGATGTGGTGTCTTGCAAGACCATGGAAGACTCTTGCCCAATGTCAGCATTGCTCCAGCTTCCAGGAGGAATGTTGGCACATTGCAGTGGCTCCCATTCTACAGAGGTGATGTCAGAAAGACCCCGACTTTCCCAAGAGCAATTTGGCTACCTTATTCTGAGTTACTGTTGTTGTATCTCCATTGCTACTCTTCCGTTTTAATTCTGGATGCACATGTTTCAATTTCAATTTTATTTTTTAAAGAGTTGCTTCACAAGCCAGGGTTAGAGTACATTTCACATTTGTGCTGACGCTGTAAGAAATTTCCCCAACCCTGCTGTAATTCAAACACAAAGCAGCCACCTATCGTGGAGGATATGGATGGAACTTTATTGCTAATATTGTGCAAAGGGTCAACCTTAACAGTATTCTTGGGGGGTGGGGGCTTAAAATGAGCCAGATTGATTCTCATTTACTGTAACGACACTTACATTGGTTTGGAAAGGGGCCTAGTTTGCATTTACAGTAAGCCACTTTTATACTACTATCTTTATTTAAAAGGAAGTTACATTTTTGGATCAGTGCGGGACTCCCAACTCCCATCATTCTTCATCAGCATGACCAATGGTCAGGGATGATGGGAGTGGTAGTCTAATCACATCTGGAGAGCTGCAGGTCCCATACCTACTTCAGAAATTTCTACCTCTTGAGATTCCTTGTTCTGTAATGCCTCAGCACTGAGGTCTCCTGCGAAATCTTCTTTGGTGTGGTGAATTGTGGATCTAGTAAAGGCACATAACATTTCAAAGTGAGGTGTAGTGGTGGCATGGACTATTATCTGTGTTGTCAGAATGCAACTCCTGACACACTAGACTACTGGCGTGTATTTGGATGCTTAGCATACTAAAGTGGTCCAATGTTCCATGTGGAAATACAGTGGAACCTCCGTTTACGAAAACATCCGTTTACGAACGCCACGGACCCGGGTTCTGTGACGTCGGATGCGCAGACGCGATCTGCGCAGCGCATGTGTGCACAGAACTAAATATTTAACCCACCATTGTTTATATTTAGTAGTATCTGACATTCCATATATTATAGCATTTGCCATTACATTTTAAGTTTGCTAACGGTATTTCTGTTTTGTTAACACTGATATTCAGCAGCAATTTGCGGTTGCCTGTATTTGACACTCATATTTAAAATCAATATGAGTTGGAAGTGCCAAAAGTTTCCAGTTAATTCTTTGCATATCTGGAACAAACTTGCTTTAAATCAGTGCTTGACTCGCGTCCCCCCCCCCCCCAAGTTCTGTTGCTGAGAAATATACTTAAAGTCTTGATATGGGGTTGGAGTCAACTAGCACAACGGGGCTCTTCCTTCTCTCCCTCAACACCACTCAACTGGCTCAGGAAGGCAAGAGAACCCCCAAAATGTAGGGGAAGAAGGGGGAATCATTGCGTCTGACCAGCTGAGCTGTTTATGCTGATAGAATGATAGTCACAGTGCTATGCTGAATTCCTCCTGTGTTTTAGACAAAGTTATAGAGGACAAAATAAAAAAATTCCTTCAGTAGCACCTTAAAGACCAACTAAGTTTATATTTTGGTATGAGCTTAGTATAAGTTTGGTATAAACTTAGTTGGTCTTTAAGGTGCTACTGAAGGAATTTTTTTATTTTGCTTCGACTCAGACCAACACGGCTACCTACCTGTTATAGAGGACAGTTATAGAGGACAGATCTATCAATGAGTATTATGATAGATCATTGATCATATTACAGTATTTATATATGATATTTATTATATGATATATATTATATAATATGATATTATAGTGCTTATATAAGTAGACAAATGTAACATCTCTGAACACCCATTGCTGAGTGGAAGGGAGAGTAATAAATATCAGAAAAAGGATGTTTACATTTATAACTGGTAGGAGCTTCTCACAAGCATCTGGTATGTCCCTTTGGAAACACTGTGTGGAATTATTATTATTATTATTATTATTATTATTATTATTATTATTACCCCGCCCATCTGGCTGGGTTTTCCCCGCCACTCTGGGCGGCTTCCAACAAATACCAAAATACATTAAAATATCACAGATTAAAAACCAAACAGACCACTAGACTGATCCAGCAGGGAGGGCTTATTTGTGTGTGTGTATCTATGTCTATGTCTATATCTATGTCTATCTCTATATCTCTATATCTCTCTCTATCTCTATCTCTATCTGTTTGTTCATTTGGCTTAACTGGATGGTGAGCTTAACTTTATGGTTATTGTGGTGAAATTCCTCTTCAGCTTTGTCCCACCCAGTGCTGCAAAGCATATGATTTCCAAGAATATTATTTCGAATATTTATGGACCACTTTTCATCCTAGGTGGTCACAGGACTTGTTATACCCTTTTAGGATAATCTACTGGGATGCGGGTGGCGCTGTGGTTAAACCACAGAGCCTAGGGCTTGCCAATCAGAAGGTCGGCGGTTCGAATCCCCGCGACGGGGTGAGCTCCCGTTGCTCGGTCCCAGCTCCTGCCCACCTAGCAGTTCGAAAGCACCTCAAAGTGCAAGTAGATAAATAGGTACCGCTACAGCGGGAAGGTAAACGGCATTTCCGTGCGCTGCTCCGGTTCACCAGAAGCGGCTTTGTCATGCTGGCCACATGACCTGGAAGCTGTACGCTGGCTCCCTCGGCCAGTAAAGCGAGATGAGCGCCGCAACCCCAGAGTCAGTCACGACTGGGCCTAATGGTCAGGGGCCCCTTTACCTTTTTACTGAGGACTTCATGCTGTTGGTGGGCAGGGCTAAAGCCTTTGGTAGGCGGAGCCAGAGCTCAAAGTGGACAGGGCTACCCCTTTCTGACTCTGCCACCTCCTATCTCTCTCTTCCTGGCACCCCCTTTCTCCCTACCTCTTCCTTCCTCACCAGCAGGCACGGAAAGGACTAGATTGCTCTTGTGACAAACCTCCACTGGGGAACCTGTAGCTGGAAATGTCCTTTACGTCACAGGTTTTCTGCACGGTTGCCTTAAAAGGTAAAGGTAAAGGACCCTTGACAGTTAAGTCCAGTTGCAGGTGACTCTGGGGTTGAGGCGCTCATCTCGCTTTACAGGCCGAGGGAGCCAGCGTTTGTCTGCTCCGTAGACAGTTTTTCTGGGTGATGTGGCCAGCATGACTAAGCCGCTTCTGGCACAATGGAACACTGAAACCAGAGCAGCACATGGAAACACTGTTTACCTTCCTGCCAGAGCTATATCTATTTATCTACTTGCACTTTGACATGCTTTTGAACTGCTAGGTTGGCAGGAGCTGGGACCGAGCAATGGGAGCTCACCCCATTGTGGGGATTCGAACTGCCGCCCTTCTTATCGGCAGGCCCAAGAGGCTCAGTGATTTAGGCTCAGTGGTTTAGACCACAGCACCACCCACGTCCCATGGTTGCCTTGGTCTTGTGATTATTTTGGATTATTTCCATGCCAATGCCATCTATGTGGACGAGCCAATGGGTATTAGCCTAGAATGAAAGCTTTTGAATACAAGTGTTTGAGTAAGGCACACAAAATGGATTCAGAAAATAATAATTTGGGATTCAGATCCTAAGGAACAGCCAGCAAGGCAAAGCTCATCAAAGAGCATTAGCAAAAAAACAAAGTAGTGCTCTGCATATGGTTCAGTACTGCAGATAGTACCCCATGTGTCTGATGATACAAGAAAAAGGAAGGTCTTTGCAGAATCCCAATTAATAATAATACCTGCATCTCAAGCAAATTGTATTCATATGTAGCAATATAGTGTAACATGGGCCTGCTTAATGGAGAAAGGCATTGCTCTGGGGTTGCAGCACTGAAGTGTTGGAATCAGCCAGGCAGCAGCAACACTATTTTGGCTTGCACAAATTTATAGCGGCAAAGTAGAATAGTGGCGAGGGATCCATCTGCAGACAATTGCAATTTGCCTGGCATGCCAAAGTTGTTTTGCATCTATGTTTTTTAAATAACCCTGCGCAGTCTGTCTCCCCACCTCCACATTCCCCTCTGATTTGAGTAGAGCTAAACTCTCTGTGTCTCTTTGCCATCGAGGTTATTTAAGAAACCAGAAAGCGCTGATGAAGCAGGCCAGTCTTTACTGCTGCCATAATATCATTCAAGCTTCCTTCCTTGATTGCTTTTTTAAAACACTGACCTTAATAGGTTCAGACCCCCTAAGGACTAGCTCATGCTTGCTGCATCCCTTTGAATGAGGGCCCATCTGCTTGATGGCATAGCGGGCTTCAACCATTTACATTAAAAGGTAATATCTCCAGAAGCTCACATGTCCATATGGGGCTGGCATCAGGGTGCTGTTGTTTTTTGATCGCTGCTGTGCTGTTGTGCTACTTGTCTTGAAGAAGCATTCAGGTCATCTTGCCTCTGTTGCGATGCCCCATGATGTATAGAATATTTCCAGTCACAAAACATGCTGTGCGTGTCAGCAGAAGTCCAATGATCCTTGTGGGGAATGATACAGGGTGCCCCAGTTGATGAATCGCCAAGGTGAGTTAAGCAGATGTGTGGGGAGAGGGTAAGTAAAACCCTTGTATTCAATTATCTGATTAAAGTAGCTCAGACTAATAAGGGCACAGTAAGATCACGCTAGAAATCCCAAGCAGGGCAGATTCTGCCACATAATGCTTGTAGGTGGCAATATGAGACTCCAATAATAATTTAGTGCTGGGGACAGGCTATTGTCCCCCCAATAAAAGTGCTCAGGGAGATCTTGTGATGAAGAATGAATTCAAGGAAGCATCTCAAAAAGGAGATGTTGCAGTAATGGGTGACTTCAACTACCCTCAAATAGACTGGCAGTCATGAGAAAGACGTTAAATTTCTAGATACCCTAAATGACTGTGGAAGCAATCAGAGGGTCAATGACTTCTGCCATAATCTTGAGGGGGACCCAGGGCCTGGTGAAAGACGTAAGTGTTGCCAAGACAAATGGGAGCAGTGACTATAGTGCTAATAAATTAAATATACATGTAAATGGCCAATTGGCAGGGAAATCCAATATGGTCTCATTTGATTTCAGAAGAGGAAACCTGCCCCAAATGAAGAGACTGAAGTTAAAAGTCAAAATCAAGAAAGTCAAATCATTCCAAAATGCTTGGGAGCTGTGCGGTTATTTTAAAGAAGAAGAAGAGGAGGAAGAAGAAGAAGAAGAAGAAGAAGAAGAAGAAGAAGAAGAAGAAGAAGAAGAAGAAGAAGAAGAAGAAGAAGAAGAAGAAGAAGAACTATTAGAGGCAGGAAGGCTTCTTTAAAAAATAGAAATCTTGTCCAAATGAAGAGAACAAAAAGGAATAAGACAGTGGGATTGTAGCAGATAGCTCACCGACAATGTTGAGCCAGTGTGCTGCAGCTTTGAAAAAAGCCAATTCCATGCTAGGGATCATTAGGAGAGGAATTGAAATTAAAACGCCATGATACAAATCTATAGTGCAGCCCCACTTGGAATGCTGTGTACAGTTCTGGCCACCTCACCTCGAAAAGGATATTGTAGGGTTGGAAAGGTTCAGAGAAAGGTAACCCAAATGATCAAGGGAAGGGAGGAACTGAAAATGGGCCATAAGGGCTCACATAGCGGTGAAAAACTTTGCCCTCCAACACTGGAAAGATAGATCCCCTCCAGCAATCATACAATGGACAGAGGACCTTAATGCACTTTCCATGTTTGAGCATGCAGCTTATTACAAACAACACCCACCAGACACCTCCTGGGACTTCTGTACAGGATATACAGATGTCTCTGTACCTTGCACCAAATGGATACATAATATTTCCCAGCTTATTGCATTTTATCTGTTATGTACTGAGCTGAATCCTAGAACAATAGGATTCAGAATCAGCGGGAGCTACCCAATCCAACTCCAGGTGGAAGTGAATCCGCAACCTGATTGGCCTGCTGGAGCAGCCAATCAGGCGGCTGGCAGAAGTGAATCTGCTACCTGATTGGCCTGTAGGAGCAGCCAATCAGGCTGCAGGCAGAAGTCAATCCACAATATAATTGGCCCACAGGTGTAGCCCTGAAGTAGCCAATCACGCAAGGCCCATTGTGTAAATAATGTATATAAGCAGATGGTTTTGGGAAAAGAGTGATTCGTCTTCTCTTCTCCTCCTTGATGACTATGAGCTGAATAAAGAGCATGAAATTCACTCTCGACTCCGAGTATATTTCATTATCCTTGCAAGCAAATTCGTATCTGAAATCTCTACAGTTTTGACCCTGCCCCTTTCTGCACTGAGAAAGGGAGTGGTGCCATGCGGATTGCCAGATGATGTGCCCATGTGTCAGGGCATTCAGTTCACTGTGGACAAGTGGCAATGCTTGCAAAATGTACAAAGGCATGAAGAAAGCATTCGGATTAAGAGTCGGGGGGCTGGGACGCTGGATGGTCATACCCAAATCCAGACATGGAAGTAGCACTGGGAAGCTGAAGTGAGTGGTTTGGCCGCTGCAGCCTAAAGTGCAGGTCAGCTTTATTGAGCAACCACAGGCCAGGTCCCTCATATTCATGCCAGGTGTGATCTATGCTGAGGTTTCATGCTGCTTGCCAATCTCAAGGTCAATATTGCATGCTCTGCTCACTTCTGCACCCAAACAGGACTCTGAAGCCAAGCTTCAGTCTTAGGCTTCTTGTTCAAGTGCAGGAGTTCCTGAGAGCAGAGCACCACTGAAAATCAGTGCAGGGTTTGAGGGCACAATAAAGGAGCTATGGAGGAAGGATTAGTTTTGAGCACAAGACTGAAGAGTCTTTTGATCAGAAGCTTATCAGTTGAAACTTGTTTGAGAGCTGGTGATAGGACTGTGGTCACATGCAACACCAGACACTGAAAGAACATTTAATGTACTTTTAGAACAAATGATGCTCCCATCCTATAGAATCATAGAGTTGGAAGAGACCAGAAGGGCCATCCAGTCCAACACCCTGCCAAGCAGGAAACACCATCAAAGCATTCTTGAAAGATGGCTGTCAAGCCTCCGCTTAAAGACTTCCAAAGAAGGAGACTCCACCACACTCCTTGGCAGCAAATTCCGCTGTCGAACAGCTCTTACTGTCAGGAAGTTCTTCCTAATGTTTAGGTGGAATCTTCTTTCTTGTAGCTTGAATCCATTGCTCCGTGTCCGCTTCTCTGGAGCAGCAGAAAACAACCTTTCACCCTCTTCTATATAACATCCTTTTATATATTTGAACATGGCTCACCCCTTAACCTTCTTTTCTCCAGGCTAAACATACCCAACTCCCTAAGCTGTTCCTCATAAGGCATCTTTCTAGGTCTTTGACCATTTTGGTTGCCCTCCTCTGGACACATTCCAGCTTGTCAGTATCCTTCTTGAACTGTGGTGCCCAGAACTGGACACAGTATTCCAGGTGAGGTCTGACCAGAGCGGAATACAGTGGTACTATTACTTCCCTTGATCTAGATGCTATACTCCTATTGATGCAGCCCAGAATTGCATTGGCTTTTTTAGCTGCTGCATCACACTGTTGACTCATGTCAAATTTGTGGTATACCAAGACTCCTAGATCCTTTTCACATGTACTGCTCTCAAGCCAGGTGTCACCCATCCTGTATTTGTGCCTTTCATTTTTTTTGCCCAAGTGTAGTACTTTACATTTCTCCTTGTTAAAATTCATCTCATTAATTCATCCTCTCATTAATTCTGAGCATTGACGTTTATCCTTCAGAGGGCTACAGTCCGTAGCATCCATAACAAACCACAGTTCCCAGAAATCTTTGGTAGATACCATGTGCTTTAAATGTATGGTATGACCTATCTTCTCTGGAGGCTAGCAGGCTAGTTGAAGGGGTGCATAACAGACCACATGTTCCACGCAGCTTTGGCCTCCAAAACCTCACTGCCACTCACTACCCACACCCACATCATCTACCACCTGAGGTACCTGCCTCACTCTGACTAATGGTAGGGCCAGTCCTGGAACCATGTAACAAAATGGCGGGGAGTCACCACTAACTTGGTGTAATTGTGAGACCCAAATGGAAACTGGAGACAGCTGATGGATTTGACTATTATACATCTGTGTCCCAAAGTGACTTTTAACTTTCAGAGAGTTGGCCAGTCTATTGCTCTTTCTTCTTGCCTTACTTCTGGTCAGTCAGTACATTATATTTACAAATCACTTCTTGGCCATAAATCAGCCTGGTTTTTTGGATGTAGTCCCCGAGTACTGGCAGGAGGGGGAATTGATTAAGGTTTTTTTTGTCAATTTGCTTTCAAGCACAGCTAACAGCTGTCCCATAGGGGGTGATTGAAGCCTAATGAAATGTTCAGGCTGAAGAAATGAGAAGGTCATCTCCATCACAGTGAGGAATGCCGACCAAATCAGTATATAGTACATCGTAGCTGCTTGGACTGAGTCAGTGTCTGAGGAGCAGGTATATTCTTGAACAGTTGTGCTCACTCCTCAGGCACCCTTTTGATGAGCCAACCCCAACTTGGTGCCCTCCACATGTTTTGGATTACAGCTTCCATCACCCCTGACCCTTACCTTCCAAGTCCCGGACTGCAGAATCCGGGACCGGCAGCCGTGTGACACCGGAAGTTGCGTCGACGTAACTTCCGGTGTCGCTTTGCCCTTCTATGGGCACCAAAAATGGCAGCCGCCGGCTTCAAAAGTAGCTTCTACGCGTGACCGGAAGTGCGTCGGCGCAACTTCCGGTGTCGGCGGCGACCATTTTTGGTGCCCATAGATGGGCGGGCGACACTGGAAGTTGCGTCGACGCACTGCCGGTCATGCATAGAAGCTACTTTTGAAGCCGGCAGCGGCCATTTTTTGTGCCCATAGAAGGGCAAATCAGAAAAAAAAATGGCCACCGGCAGGAGAAAATAACGGAGAAAAACGGGAGACGAAGTGATATGGGGTACCACCGGGAAAAGGTAAGTAAAAACGGGGGTTTCCCAGGGGAAACAGGGTACTTGGCAGCTATGCCCTGACCATTGACCATGGTGGTTGCCATTGAAATCTAAAACATACAGCATCAGGTTGTGGCTGCCGCTTCTGTGGCTGCATACCCTTTGGCTCCTATGTGAAATGGCATCTCAGTGTGGTTCAGGTGCAGCTCCCATCAGGATGTCCTCTGTGATCACTTTATGATGCTCTGAGGCCAGTTCATGGAGTCTTTTGTTCCCCCCATTCCAGTCACCAGCTTCTTTTATTGAGCAATATAACATTCTACTCTAGGAGAAGAGGGTGAGCAGGGGAACAAGAGTGCCTTCACCCTCTGCTCCCGCAGCATAGTGTTATATAGCTCAATAAAAGAAGCTGGTGACTGAGCAGGAGAAACAAAAGACTTCACAAACTGCCCTCAGAACAGTGGGTGCTCTCAAGGTAACCCTTAAATGATTTTACTCAAGTCTCAAGATATCCAAAGAAGAAGGCATACCCCCCTCCACCCTCCCCAGTTTTCAGCTGAGTGATGCTCCAAAGCTTTTCAAGTCTTCTTGTCTTCTCAACTACAGGCAGGGGGATAATAAGAGAGGCTATTAAGACAGAAACCTTTCTCTGCTTGCCAGAACCACTCAGCCAGTGCCACTGCTGTTCTAGTCAATGAGGCATGGCCCCAAGAACTGGGGCTCAGAAGTTTCCCAAAGGCAGTCAAATCCTCCACCACCACTTTTTCCTGCTCAGTCACTCAGGATAGTGCTCATCCCAACCACTCATTCTGCCTTGGTTTGTTTGTTTGTTTTGCTTCAGTTGATATTTGGGTTGATGATAGTGAGTTGACTCGAAGCCCTTGTGGCCTCCTTAGTGATATTAGGGTGACAATGAGGCATTTTGGGACAATGTGGGAGTGTAAGGCCTTGAGTGAAAATGACAGGAGGATACCTATGGGCTTTCACATCAACATCGTGGCAGCATTCACAAAGATATTAAGAAGAGCAGAATGCAATTCTTTGCTTCCTTCTGTTGATTTGTTTGAAGTCTTTATTCATTGGATCTATCCTCCTACCTGCATTCTTGTATGCCTTCCGAGGCTCCTTCAGAGAGGCAGTTTTCCGACATTGCCTCCACTTGACTCCAGCCCGGCTCTTTCAAGACGTAACCTTTCCAGAGATTTTAGTTCATGCCCCCCCAGATCATGATGTGACACAACATTAAGTAGCTTTGTCATCTCTTGCCTCTTCAGTCCCACCAGATTTGTACATTGCTCAGTCAAGTGACCTCTCTGCATATATATACGAGGGATTTTAGTGCAAGCTTGTAACCAAGATCTCTTGACTCTTGCTCCTGAAACCTTTCTCTGTGTCTGCCAGATGTTTTTGCAAGCCCACCATGACCTACTTGAGCGAACAGTTCTTTCCCCCACCCCACCCCATGGAAGGTGACCTTTAAATCTGCATCTGGACTGATTCTTCCTTCTACGGATTGTGATATCAGGGACGCCAGGCCCTTCTAATGCTGAATCTATGGCTGAGCAGAACATATGTGTGTTGACTGACTTGTTCTTCATCAAGCCTTGTGGGTGTTTGATGCCAACTGCATTGACAGATGAATACCCATAGAAATAAAGATGGTATCCCTCTGCACATGTGGAGGCTTCTGTGTGTGGTCATGATTAACAGATGAAATAAACCCAAAGTTGAAAGAATCTATGGTCTTTTTTTGGTAAATAAATTTTATTGGTTTTACAATTTCAACTTCAACAATTATTTTCCATCAAGTAAAATTAAAGATACAAAATCTCCAACATAAAAAAATAAAAAGTGAAATAAAAGTAAAGAGAAGCAAAGTAAGAGAATGAAGAGAGGGAAAAACAGAAAAGAAAAGAATTTTCTTTTCTTTAACCTCCTGACTTCCCTCCATTTCCTTTCCTGGTTCATTGAATATATACCTTTTCTGCATAATTTACTTAAACCTCTTTTTCTTATCCTTATTGTCTTATTCCAATTGCATGCCGTCAAATTTTGCTATTTCAATTCAAATTTCCTTCCATAAATTTTATCTCAATTTAACTACTTGCAAATGTGTGGTCAAATCCTGCTAGAGTTTCTACTTGTTTACAATATTTTTGTACATATACAATAAATGCTTCCCATTCTTTTTTAAATTTCTCAATGCCACTGTCTCTGAGCTTTTCCGTAAGTTTTGCCATTTCTGCATAGTCCATCATTTTCAGTTGCCATTCTTCTATTGTTGGTATCTTGTCTTCCTTCCACCTTTCCATAGAAAGAATCTGTGGTCTTTCATGCCTCTGTCTAGACAGCTCACACTTTTTTAAAAAAAAAAGTAGAGTAAACTTCACTAGAGTAAACAGCACGTCCCATCTTACCAACCCTCAGAAATGCCAACAGTGCCTTGTCTGATTTTCCTTTAATTATTGCATTTGCTAATATATTTAATATCCCGTTAATGTCCTTACTTCAGTGAGAGTCTGAAACTAAAGTACTAGAGGAAAATCAATTTCAAGTCTATCCCCTTTCCCTACTGAGGTGTTTTGAAGGAGACGAAATTAATAACTGCAAACAGATCTGTCTCGGCAAAAGTATTTCTCACTGGGAAGGGATTATTTGATTTGTTCTAATAATTTTCCTTCCATCCACCAACTCTGCAGACGTTGGTTAAAAAAAAGAAAGAGAGAGAAGTGTTCATTGGCCAGCAATAAGCTTCTCATTACTCTCACTGTTCTCATGATTGTTACTTTTACTGATTGCAGAAGTCGCTCTCTTGAATCATTTATGTTTGGTGTTGGAGGCCCTGAAAAAGGATTGTTGCATTAAGCAAATAACAAAATGATAGACTAGGTGAGGGGCAATGGCTCTGTTGAAAGCCAAATTAATTCTTTCCCTCAACATCTCTCTGAACAACATTATTACTGTTTGCTTTCAGGACATGTTTATCACACACACACACCCCCGCTTTGTTACTGTCATTGGACCATTTTCAACATCTCTTTATGGGTGAAAGGTTGTACTCCAGTTTGCTTAATAGACTCTCTCTAGATGAACTGTTAGGAACGTATTAAGCTGCCATTTACCAGGTCATCCTATTTATCCATCTAGCTCAGTGTTGTCCACACTGAATGGCAATGGCTCTCCAAGGTTAAGAGTGGATTGAACCGGTGCATGCAGATGCTCTACCACTGAGCTGTGGCCCTTGTCCTTCTAGTGTGTAGCTCCAGTGATTCTTCACACATCTCCTGCAGATGCTACGCAGAGCGGGTAGCATTAACCATGGCAAGCAGTTAGCCATAGGTGCCAACTTCCAGATTGAAAAATCCGGGATCGGCAGCTGCGCGGAACCGGAAGTCGCGCTGTGGCCATTTTGGGTCTGGGCAGAGCGACACCGGAAGTCGCATCTACGCATGCTCTGCCCATTTCCAAAATGGCCGCAGCTCCAGAAATTGCTTCTGCGCATGTCCAGAGACTCCAGACATGCGCAGAAGGAGCCTCCCCGGGCCAGTAAGAATCTGGGGGATTTACAGGGTTTTTAAAAATCCGGGCTGCCAGCGGGAAACGGCTGGAAAAACGGGGGTTTCCTGGGGACTTGGCAGCTATGGCAGTTAGTAAATCCATTCACTAAAGGTAGAGTTTTCAGTTACTGTCTTTTCTTAGAGCTTGTTCAATGTTGTGCATATGAAGGAGCTGTCCTAGGAGAGGGCTCTGAAATATGTGTAAGAAAAGCGGGTCTCTCACATGCATTGCTCTGGAAGCCCAGATGAAGGGGGACTAGGATAAAATGGCTTCCATGCTCCATAGCAATGGCCTCCTAATTTGGCAAGAAAATATAGAGGGAGGCAGGGAGGTCACAGAAACATCAGTACCTGCGTTACACCAAAGCAGACTACTGGCCCATCTGTTTCAGTATGTTCTTCACCAGGTGGCAACCTGTGGCCTTCAGATGTTGTTGGACTCAAACTGCCATCAGACTCATTCAGTCCCTCAAAATGTACCAGCCATGGTGTGTGTGTGTGTGGGCATCCCCAGCAGTGCTAGGCAACATGCAGTGCTAATCAGGATTAGTATTGGCTGAGGAAAGCAAGCACAGTGCAGCACTTCAGCCAATGGGAAGAGCCACAGATCCCTTCCTGAAAGGGCTGAGCTCTCATTTTCTCCTCCAAAAATTACGGTTGCAGAGCAAGGTGTTTTCCAACAGTCCATGTGCTCACACACTTTGTGTGGTCTCTGCCACTTACTCAAGGCATTTACCACAAGCAAGATCACAATTTGGCACAGTGAGACAGACCTTTTAAAAATGTGAAGGCAGCTGCTGCTGAAGACTCTGCACTTAGGGTGAGCCTGCAGTGTGTTTCCAATCTTTGTAGCCACCTGTCTCCTGCTTTGATTGCACAACTCTCAGCTTACTATCTATCACTGCCTCATAAATCCCATTCCCCAGCCCCTTTGTGCTCTTGCAAAATGTTACAGCTGAGATAGAGAAAATGTAAAACTCATGAAGAACAAACCTTGTTTTAAATCAGACTTTCTTCAGCTCCACGTTTTCACGTTTCATAATTCTGCTTGCACTGGAATTTGGCTTTGTGGCTTCGGATTTCTTCTTTTATTATTTTTTGCCTTGTAATTCTGGTGGAGGATTACCCGGAAAAGGATTGCACAGGGAAATCCCCCAGAATTTCCTAGAAAATAGGATTTAGACTCTTCCTTAATGTAAGCTTTTGTTATATCCTGTGACTCCCCACAGTGCCAAGCTGTACATTTTGTGAAGGAACAGTTTAGCTGCTAAATTGCAGAGATGTGGTTATCCTCTCCCACTGAAACCCCCTGACAATGTCCCCAGGGCTGATTGTGAGAGCCTCATGCAGCGAAACTAATCCTCTGTATTCAGCTGCATTGTTAGAGCAGAAATCCTTTAACCATTCTGCAAATGCCATCCAAAATGTCCACCAGGGAGGATATGAAGACCACAGGCGTGTAGACATTTTAATTTCTTATGCAGCTGAACAGCAGAACTCTAGGTATTGCATTTATTGAGCAGATAACCCCAAGGCTGTTGACCTAATCTCTCCTCTTTTTCTTTACTGGTGCTTCTCTAAAAACAAACAAACAAACGCTCCAGCATTTTTGTTTTTCTGCTTCTTGTTGTTTCTCCCTTTCAAACTGTGCACTAAAAGCACATTTAATGGCAACATTGACTAGAATGCTGTTGCATTCATCCAAACAGTCTGGCAGACACCCAGCATCTTCAGACAGTGTGAAGCTTCAACTGACGTGACTGCTATTTATGCACGGTTACATTAAGATGCCACTACATGAGACATGTTGCAAGTTCAGGAAATTTTTTAACTTGGGGACAACTAAGGTTTGAAGAATGGCTGCTCTCATGCATACATCCCCGGGCTTATTTCTTTATGTCTTATATCGTAAAATAAAAATCACACATCTACTGCAGTGGTGGGAGCCTATCATCCTTTAGATGTTATTCGACTCTGAATAACAGAGTGGAATTTGCTACCAAGGAGTGTGGTGGAGTCTCCTCCTTTGGAGGTCTTTAAGCAGAGGCTTGACAGGCATATGTCAAGAATGCTTTGATGGTGCTTCCTGCTTGGCAGGGGGTTGGACTGGATGGCCCTTGTGGTCTCTTCCAACTCTATGATTCTATGACTCTCACCAGCCCCAGCCACATGGCCAATGGCCAAGGATGATGGGAGCTGTGGTGCAGCAACATCTCGAGGGTCCCCGGTTCCCCGCCTCTGCTCTGCTGTATTCCAAGATGAGCAAATATACCTTATGCCTTTGAATAACAGTTTCTGGGCATAGTACTGTTGCATTCACATTCACGTTGCAGGCTTCCGCAGGCATGTGGTCAGCCACGGTGAGGACAGGATGCTGGATCATAGCTTTCAAGTTCTCCCTTTTTAAAAGGGAAATTCCCTTATGCTGAATAGGCTTCCTCGCGAGAAAAGGGAAAACTTGACAGCTATGTGCTGGACTAGACAGACCATTGGCCTGATCCAGCAGGCTCATTTTATTTTCTTCTTCTCCCCCAGCTCTATTTTGAATGGGTTCATGCTTTTCTCTGAACTTTTTCAGTCTTCCTCTGTCCCAAAACTTCCCTGCAACCAGCTTCCCTCTTTCCACCTTTACAATTCTCTGCTTTCTTTTCTCCAGGAATATGGTTCAGCAGCATTGGGGTGTGTATGTTAGCAAAGGAGAAGGCTGCTCCTGGAGCTTTCATTAAGCCACAAACCTTATCAACAACAAGCTCCCCATGGAGAGATCTCTGGCAATTGTAGTATGCCAAAACATTTAAGTGTTAGGGCAGGCATCCCCAAACTGGGCCCTCCAGCTGTTTTGGGACTACAATTCCCATCATCCCTGACCACTGGTCCTGTTAGCTAGGGATGATGGGAGTTGTAGTCCCAAAACAGCTGGAGGGCCCAGTTTGGGGAAGCCTGTGTTAGGGCTTGGAAGCTCTAGCAAACTACAGTTTAAGAGATTTTTGCACTCCGGGTACACCTGCAGAAATTCCCTGTTTTGCATACCTGTTGAAGGTGAGCACTTTCCTCATCTGGCCACCCTAAAGTACACAAAGCCACTTACATTTAATTATGGGCCTTGAGGACATTCAAATAGTTTTGACTTAGTTGTAATAAAAAAAAAGCTTTGGTAAAATGCATGTGTATTTGAGGTGGTGGTGGGTATTTGGGAACCACTCCCAGTGTTGAAAGCTAGCAACACCACTAGTAAGTTTTCAGACTACAAAGATACAGGAAACATAAGTCGGTAAATATCAGCAGTCCCTTACTTTCATTGCGACTTGCTGTGTTTCATCACTATTTCTCCCCCACTCTCCCGAGTTACAGCTCAGTTCTAAACATATTCCAGGGGAGATAAATTTCATTGATCACAATGGAATTGGCTTCTAAGTAAGCCCAGTTCCAGCATTAGGCAGGTTTCTGAAGGAACAAAAGAGCTACACAAGTCCCTCTTGTTGGCTTGCATTTCTCTCCATCCCTTCTTGTATTTTATCTAGCGAAACAGGCACTTGAGCCTCTCCGGAGACACATTTATCATTTCTCCATCTTTATTAGGGATAATATATATTTACCGAGCTTGCCTGCAGGGGTCTGTCCTACCTGTTATTAGCTGACACTTCACTTTCAGAGGTAGAAATGGAACAAATAGAACGCTGCAGAAAGAAAAAGTCTCACTGAATCAAAAGGAGTGAGCAGGGGTGGAGTGGAGAGACCCTTGTCTACATCTGAAGAGTTTGAAGAAGAAAAAAAGGAGGAGGGTGGTAGTGGGGAAATAATGTGAAGAGAGAGAAAATATTTAGACCAGCGTCCTAACTAGCCCTCTGCAAATGTGAATTGGGAAGCCCTTGCTGGGGGATAGGCAGGATGGTATTTCTTGCTGATCCCCCCCCCCCAACTCTGCTCTGGAAGATCCACCAAGCCTTAGGAACACATCAGTGACAGTCAGCGCCCTTTGCTTCTCAGCAGTGTCCCAGGAGTGAATTTCCACTCTCTGGACACCAGAACTGGCGATGATGATCAGGATAGTTGGTAGGTTGCCAAGGGCACAAATTCCATTGGGGGCACCTGTGCACCTGGTGCTTCAATCCACCATTGTGACCTGATTGCTTGTTCACCTGCTTCTTGCTCTGGCCCAGGCAATGGTGATGGTGAGAAAGAGGAGCAATGGATGCCATGGATTGCTTGCTCATTGGGTCTCTGCCGGGGTAGTAGGCAGGCAGCAGCAGTGATGAGGAATAATAATAATAATAATAATAATAATAATAATAATAATAATAATAATAATTTATATTTATTTATACCCCGCCCATCTGGCTGGGTTTCCCCAGCCACTCTGGGTGGCTTCCAGCAGAAAAATAAAACACAGTAATCTATTAAACATTAAAAGCCTCCCTAAACAGGACTGCCTTCAGATGTCCTCCTAAAGTCCGGCAGTTGTTCTTCTCCTTGACATACGATGGGAGGGCGTTCCACAGGGCGGGCACCACTACCAAGAAGGCCCCTGCCTAGTTCCCTGCAACTTGGCTTCTCGCAATGAGGGAACCGCCAGAAGGCCCTTGGTGCTGGACCTCAGTGTCCGGGCAGAACAATGGAGGTGGAGATGCTCCTTCAGGTATACTGGACCAAGGCCATTTAGCACTTTAAAGGTCAGCACCAACACTTTGAATTGTGCTCGGAAACGTACTGGGAGACAATGTAGATCTTTCAAGACCAGTGTTATGTGGTCTCCAGTCTAGCTGCCGCATTCTGGATTAGTTGTAGTTTCCGGGTCACCTTCCGGGTCACCTTCAAAGGTAGAGCGCATTGCAGTAGTCCAAGCGAGAGATAACTAGAGCATGCACCACTCTGGTGAGACAGTCCGCAGGCAGGTAGTGTCTCAGCCTGCATACCAGGTGGAGCTGATAGACAGCTGCCCTGGACACAAAATTGACCTGTGCCTCCATGGACAGCTGTGAGTCCAAAATGACTCCCAGGCTGCGCACCTGGTCCTTCAGGGGCACAGTTACCCCATTCAGGACCAGGGAGTCCTCCACACCTGCCCACCTCCTGTCCCCCACAAACAATACTTCTGTCTTGTCAGGATTCAACCTCAATCTGTTAGCCACCATCCATCCTCCAACTGCCTCCAGGCACTCACACAGGACCTTCACCGCCTTCACTGGTTCTGATTTGAAGAGCAGGAAGAAGAGCAGTAGCTGGTGACAATGGTGGGGGGGGGGAGACTATGGAGGGCCCTCTTGTTCAAGGGGCCCTCTGAAATATGGAGTTGGCATAGTGGAATTCCCCCACCAGTGAAAGCTTACTTAGGATATAAACCTTAAAATCCCACCATGCAATTTAAATGGAGATTAGTGGAATGGTTGCCTTAAAAAAAATCATTTACAAGCAATTGGCTTAACCACCTCTATTACAAGGAAAGAGACAGGCCTGCATGTATCTGTCTGTTCATGCTTTTGCATGAAAGCAAAGCACACACCAAGTCTTGCCAGGAGAACTCTCTCCAAACCCAACATCACATGCATAGGATTTTTATTATGCGTTGTATGTTAATAGCAAAGTTAAAAGGAATCAATCTGCAACACACACCCCACAAAATTGTTGCTATCTGATCCTAAATTCTACTTATGCCTAGGTGAGAGTGAGGGGGGAAATGGGTTCGGGTTGCATTTTCATTTCCTAATTTTTTACTTCCTGGAAACACATGCCAGGGGCTCACTTTGGTTCTTCAAATTTCAGCAGTGCCCTTTGCGAGGCCAAAATTTGGTGGCTGCCCCACCAGCTCTCACCTTCTGTTCTGCACCCAGTGTGGTGGAACCGAGTGTGTTGCCCTAAATCTGCCCCTGCATGTGCAAATTGAAATGCATCTATCCCTTGAAATTTTCACGTCTCCAAATTTCGCAGTGCAGTTCTACAGCACAAAAATATTTACCAAGATGTGTGTATCGGGAAAGCATTCACAAAGAAGCATATAACTGCAAACTGAATACAAAAAGGCCTTGCGTTTAGGGAACATTCCTTGTAACAATGTGTATATCAGGGGAAATTGCCTAATTTAGGGGGGGGGAAGCATATTGAGGATCTATTTATCTTGGCTGGTAGGAGGAGCTAATGCAAGTGGAACAGACAGGCTGATGGGAAGATGGGATTAAGTTGGCTTGGCAGGGTAGGGACCTGTGGCAGTTGCACTCTGACTTTTTGTTACAAACCAGCCCCCCTTGCTCTTCAGCATAACGAGGAACTTACCCATTCAGCTAAGCTTCATGAGAAAATAAATTTAAACAGGCAAACAATAAATTCCCCTCCACTTACTCACAAATAGGGACAGGAGAATTTCAGCAGAGAAGCTTGATATATTTTTGTTCTTTGTTGAAGGGAGATAAAGAAGATGGTTGTTTTTGGTTCTTCGACAGGTGGTTCTGATAGGCATGAATTTTTTAAAGGCAAACATAATCGTGAATTTATTGAAAGGTGGCGTTCTTCATGGTGGCATGCTGGAGCTTAATCGTAGGTGTTTTTCAAGCAGAATGGGTATAATACCCTTGCAGATAGCGAAAGCGAGAGAGTCTATGCATTGTAAATGAAGCGGCATGTGACACGACCTTCATCTCCTCCTTCACCCAGGCAATTAGCTGGTAATGCATCAGTCTAAAGCCCCATCAAGTGAAATATTCTCTCTTTCTGCATCCCTTGATGTGGGAAGCCAATGAAAGAAGATGAGCAGGAGCCAGCAGCAGAGGGAGAAAAGGGACAAGCGCTTACTACGGAAGTGTCCCACACGGTGGAAGAAAACCAGAGGCTGAGCAAACAAATCAAAATATATGTAAGGGATGGAGTATTCGAAAAGTGCAGTGGGAAGAACTGGGATGGAGTTATCATTTCTGGCTCCTGTTGCCAGCTGCAGAAGACCAGTGTGAAGGAGTGGACTCAGGATTAGACAGACAGCTTCCAGAGGTGAGGTCTATTATAGTGAGATAGTTGCTGTCCATGCATGCAAGTTTTCTCTTTTTCTTTTGCAGAGTCCATGCAATGTTGTCGCCATCAAAGTGCCAACCTGCATTTTCCCCTCATTTAATCCAGATCTACCCTTTTCAAGACAACCCAGTAAATTGCGTTTCTACACACACACACACACACAAACACACACACAACCACTACCACAACCACCCTGCTTTCAATTACCCACTTGTTCTGTCTCAATCAGTGTGGTGTAGTGGTTAAGAGCGGTAGTCTCGTAATCTGGTGAGCCGGGTTCGGGTCTCCACTCCTCCACATGCAGCTGCTGGGTGACCTTGGGCTAGTCACACTTCTTTGAAGTCTCTCAGCCCCACCCACCTCACAGAGGGTTTGTTGTGGGGGAGGAAGGGAAAGGAGAATGTTAGCCGCTTTGAGACTCCTTCGGGTAGTGATAAAGCGGGATATCAAATCCAAACTCCTCTTCTTCTTCTTCTTCTTCTTCTTCTTCTTCTTCTTCTTCTTCTTCTTCTTCTTCTTCTTCTTCTTCTTCTTCTTCTTCTTCTTCTTCTTCTGTGACCCCATTGCAATATTGCACTCCCATCTGGAAGCTCCCCGTTTCCTCTCAGCCTGGGATAAAAATTGCGCTCGTCATTACTGGGCCAGTCATATCCCTCTAAGCCTAATCTGCCTTGGGTTGTGGCGAGGATAACATCCAAAACAAAACCACACACCCATGTACGTCACTCTGAGAGTTCCTTGCAGGATGGGTGGGGTAAGCACTATGCAGCAGATGATTTCACTTTTTTTTTAAAAAAAAAAAAGATGCAAATGTGCTCTTCCATCATAAGGTATACGTTGAGAAAACATTGTAAGGGTAGCACATGCACAGAGCTTGATTTCTAAATTGCATGAGCTGGGCCACATCCACACCATACATTTAAAGTAACCTTATACCCAGTGCTTTTTTTCTTTGGGGTGTGGTGTACGCAGGGATAAGCATACCCCTGAACATTTTGTAAATCTTTGTACTTTTGTACTTTTGTCCATTCACTGTATTTATTTTTCCTGACTTGAGCTATAAAATAGTGATTTTCTTGAGTCAAAATGAGAGTACCCCTAAACATTTTTTATAGAAAAAAAACACTGCTTATACCACTTCAATATTCATGGCCTCCCTCCCAAATAATCCTGGGAACTGCTGCTTGTTAAAGGTGCTGGGAACTATAGATCTATGAAAGGCCTCTTAATGCCTCCCTGCAGATTTAACAAGCTACAACTCCCAAGATTCTTTGGGGGGGGACCATAGCTTTTAAAGAGGTATAATGGGTGCTTAAACCCATTAATTCTCAAACCTTTCCCTGGAAATGCTTCTTTATGATCCCAGATGACACTGGCTGGTTGGAGAAAGGCACTCTCCTTGTAAAATCTCTGTCTCCTTGCATTTTTTTTGGCGGGGGGGGGGGATTTTGACCTAGGGCTTGATCCACCCATCTGAGCAGCCTTCTGGGGGCAAAGCAGCTAGCACAAATTTTGACCTAGGGCTTGATCCACCCATCTGAGCAGCCTTCTGGGGGCAAAGCAGCTAGCACAAATTGGGCTTGCTTCTTCACACACATCTCTTTCTCCTCCATGCAGGTAAGTGAGAAGCACTGTCAGAATTCAAGGGCACATTTCAACCAGGCGAAGAAGGGTACGAATTGGGGCGTTGAGGAGTGTGTTCTAGTGTCAGGGGTTGTGGTCTGGGGAGGGTCCTGAGAAGCCCGGGAGAGCCCCCCAGTCTGAAGTTCCTGAATATAAATTATGGAATCTCAATTATGAAAGATTAGGAAGCTTTGGGGCAAACTCTTGTTCCCCTTTGTCATCCCCCCGCTCCAAGCTCTTCTTGTTGTTTCACACTTGTTTGTGTGTCCCTTCCTTGCTCTCTTGCCCTGCACCAGCCTATTCTGTCTGTATTCCAACCCAAGTTCCCAAGCAGCCAATGACTTCCTTAGCGGTTAATGTGTCTGTGTGCTTTGTGCTGTACCTGTGATCCTCGCTAAGGTACTCTGCTGGTACATTATGCAGGCATGAGAAGATGTCAGCAAATATGCTGACCTCGTTATAATTAATGGATAGTTGGGTAATGGTTCAGCGTGACTCATTAGATACTGGGGGGAGAAAGGGATCCAGCACTTTAACGTTTACTTTAATTGAAATTCTGAAACATTTATTATTTCAGGCACACTACAGTGACTTGGGTTTTAGAAACCTTAAATTAATGATTTTAGCCACTTACAGGAAGGAAACAAGTGGCTGGGGAATAAGCGAGATTTCAGAAGCTCCAGTGTCACGGGCATGGTAAACCTATGCGCTATCCAGTCCCTTAAAGGGACAGGTGTCAATTATTTAGCCTAAATATCCCATTGCTTTCCAAATCCATAAGTGTCATCATTAGGTAGCGAGCAATATTCCTCAATTCTAAACAGTGTATTACAGATTAATGAGCAATTGATGCACTTAATAACATGTCAATCACAATACATGTATTTTTTTTGTGTGAAACTGCAAGTAGAATCTGGAGCAGCATTTAGAAACATGAGATGGCAAGTGCCTTAGTCGTTTCCAGAAAGGGATGGCCAAATCCAGCAGTTTCAGTTTCTCTCCATTTCTCATTTTTCCAGCTGTGATTCATCACATTACTGCATCATTTTGCTTTTCTTAAAAAAGGTTATCGCAAAAATGCAACAACATTTTAAACCTGTATTTCTGCTAAATACACATTTCTCTAGTTTCTGGCCTCAATTAAATATGCTGCCTTTGGCCTTCAAAGCTGTAAACAGCCTGGGACTATGGTATTTCAAGAATAAATATTGGACTTCCTTGTTGTTCCTTCACCAATAGAAGTGTAGTTGGTGAGGACAAGAGACAGTGCTCTTAATAGGGAATCAAGGCTATTGTTCCCACCCCAAACATGTGAAGAGGTTTCATATGATTTCTTCAGCTTGACCATGTGGTTCTCTCCAGCCACTCTTGTGTTTCTGTACCCAGTAATCTAGAAACTGTTACCATTTTGTAACTATGATATGTTTTACTGCCTCTGCAACTGAAAGCTGTATGGAAAAGCACATGAATTTGACCTTTGGAGACTTGTAAGTAAACCATTTTTAACTTACCAAATGGTATTCTACACTAGGGGAAGTAAGTGGGAAACTTTGGAATGGATTTTAAAGGGCTCTTTTAAGGTTTTTCAGTCAATATTTCAGTGCTTTACTTTCTGGCATATTTTGTGATTTTAAATCTATCCAGGGCTTTTCTCAGCCAAGGGTACTTGCCCCAAACTTACTGTAGATCTTGGCACCCAGGTATTCTTTCTATATCTTTTCTGCACCAACAGAGCTTTCCCCAGTCTGTCCAGGCTGCAGCTCCATGTCTCATGGAATATTCAAGGTTTCTTTGATTTGGGCTAGAGGTGGCCACACCCTTTCCCACAATGTTCTCCACATTAGCCCGTTGACAGTCAAAGAATTGTCATTTCCAGAAACAAGCTAAGTATGACATAATTACAATGCAGACATGATGACTACCAGAAAGCCTCACTTCTGCCCCTTTCTTGTTCTTGGAGTTGAAAACAGCAGCCAATATTGCTCATACCTGAGTGTTTTGTGTCATAACCTGTAAGCAATATGCTGACAGTGCAGTTGAAAGAGGATTTTATATTTCCCACTATAGGCTATGTTTCTGAAGAGAGCTGGACCTACCCTGGATGGGGCCAAATTCTTCACAGCCTCTTCTTCTCCCAGGCTACCTGTACTCTTTGTTGTTTAGTCGTTTAGTCGTGTCCGACTCTTCGTGACCCCATGGACCATAGCACGCCAGGCACTCCTGTCTTGCACTGCCTCCCGCAGTTTGGTCAAACTCATGTTCGTAGCTTCGAGAACACTGTCCAACCATCTCGTCCTCTGTCGTCCCCTTCTCCTAGTGCCCTCAATCTTTCCCAACATCAGGGTCTTTTCCAAGGATTCTTCTCTTCTCATGAGGTGGCCAAAGTATTGGAGCCTCAGCTTCACGATCTGTCCTTCCAGTGAGCACTCAGGGCTGATTTCCTTAAGAATAGATAGGTTTGATCTTCTAGCAGTCCATGGGACTCTCAAGAGTCTCCTCCAGCACCATAATTCAAAAGCATCAATTCTTCGACGATCAGCCTTCTTTATGGTCCAGCTCTCACTTCCATACATCACTACTGGGAAAACCATAGCTTTAACTATACGGACCTTTGTCGGCAAAGTGATGTCTCTGCTTTTTAAGATGCTGTCTAGGTTTGTCATTGCTTTTCTCCCAAGAAGCAGGCGTCTTTTAATTTCGTGACTGCTGTCACCATCTGCAGTGATCAAGGAGCCCAAGAAAGTAAAATCTCTCACTGCCTCCATTTCTTCCCCTTCTATTTGCCAGGAGGTGATGGGACCAGTGGCCATGATCTTGGTTTTTTTGATGTTGAGCTTCAGACCATATTTTGCGCTCTCCTCTTTCACCCTCATTAAAAGGTTCTTTAATTCCTCCTCGCTTTCTGCCATCAAGGTTGTGTCATCTGCATATCTGAGGTTGTTGATATTTCTTCCGGCAATCTTAATTCCGGCTTGGGATTCATCTAGTCCAGCCTTTCGCATGATGAATTCTGCATATAAGTTAAATAAGCAGGGAGACAATATACAACCTTGTCGTACTCCTTTCCCAATTTTGAACCAATCAGTTGTTCCATATCCAGTTCTAACTGTAGCTTCTTGTCCCACATAGAGATTTCTCAGGAGACAGATGAGGTGATCAGGCACTCCCATTTCTTTAAGAACTTGCCATAGTTTGCTGTGGTCGACACAGTCAAAGGCTTTTGCATAGTCAATGAAGCAGAAGTAGACGTTTTTCTGGAACTCTCTAGCTTTCTCCATAATCCAGCGTATGTTTGCTATTTGGTCTCTGGTTCCTCTGCCCTTTCGAAATCCAGCTTGCACTTCTGGGAGTTCTCGGTCCACATACTGCCTAAGCCTGCCTTGTAGAATTTTAAGCATAACCTTGCTAGCGTGTGAAATGAGCGCAATTGTGCGGTAGTTGGAGCATTCTTTGGCACTGCCCTTCTTTGGAATTGGGATGTAGACTGATCTTCTCCAATCCTCTGGCCATTGCTGAGTTTTCCAAACTTGCTGGCATATTGGGTGTAGCACCTTAACAGCATCATCTTTTAAAATTTTAAATAGTTCAGCTGGAATATCATCACTTCCACTGGCCTTGTTATTAGCAATGCTTTCTAAGGCCCATTTGACTTCACTCTCCAAGATGTCTGGCTCAAGGTCAGCAACCACACTACCTGGGGTGTATGAGACCTCCATATCTTTCTGGTATAATTCCTCTGTGTATTCTTGCCACCTCTTCTTGATGTCTTCTGCTTCTGTTAGGTCCTTACCACTTTTGTCCTTGATTATGGTAATCTTTGTACGAAATGTTCCTTTCATATCTCCAATTTTCTTGAACAGATCTCTGGTTTTCCCCATTCTATTGTTTTCCTCTATTTCTTTGCATTGCTCATTTAAGAAGACCCTCTTGTCTCTCCTTGCTGTTTTTTGGAAATCTGCATTCAGTTTCCTGTATCTTTCCCTATCTCCCTTGCATTTTGCTTGCCTCCTCTCCTCCGCTATTTGTAAGGCCTCGTTGGATAGCCATTTTGCTTTCTTGCATTTCCTTTTCCTTGGGATGGTTTTCGTTGCTGCCTCCTGTATAATGTTACGAGCCTCCATCCATAGTTCTTCAGGCACTCTGTCCACCAAATCTAAATCCTTAAACCTGTTCCTCACTTCCACTGTGTATTCATAAGGGATTTGATTCAGATTGTATCTTACTGGCCCAGTGCTTTTTCCTACTTTCTTCAGTTTAAGCTGGAATTTTGCTATAAGAAGCTGATGATCTGAGTTACAGTCAGCTCCAGGTCTTGTTTTTGCTGACTGTATAGAGCTTCTCCATCTTTGGCTGCAGAGAATATAATCAATCTGATTTCGATGCTGCCCATTTGGTGATATCCATGTGTAGAGTCGTCTCTTGTGTTGTTGGAAGAGAGTGTTTGTGATGACCAGCTTGTTCTCTTGACAGAACTCTATTAGCCTTTGCCCTGCTTCATTTTGAACTCCAAGGCCAAACTTGCCAGTTGTTCCTTTTATCTCTTGATTCCCTACTTTAGCATTCCAATCCCCTGTAATGAGAAGAACATCCTTCTTTGGTGTCATTTCTAGAAGTTGTTGTAGGTCTTCATAGAATTGGTCAATTTCACTTTCTTCAGCACTGGTAGTTGGTGCATAAACTTGGATTACTGTGATGTTAAAAGGTCTGCCTTGGATTCGTATCGAGATCATTCTGTCATTTTTGAGATTGCATCCCATTACAGCTTTTTCCACTCTTTTGTTGACTATGAGGGCCACTCCATTTCTGCTACAGGATTCTTGCCCACAGTAGTAGATATGATAGTCACCCGAACTGAATTCGCCCATTCCCTTCCATTTTAGTTCACTGATGCCCAGGATGTCGATATTTATTCTTGTCATCTCATTTTTGACCACATCCAGCTTACCTCCACTCATGGTTCTTACATTCCAGGTTCCTATGCAATATTTTTCTTTACAGCATCGGACTTTCCTTTCGCTTCCAGGCATATCCGCAACTGAGCGTCCTTTCGGCTTTGGCCCAGCCGCTTCATCAGCTCTGAATCTACTTGTACTTGTCCTCCGCTCTTCCTCAGTAGCATGTTGGACGCCTTCCGACCTGAGGGGCTCATCTTCCAGCGTCATAACTTTTATATGCCTGTTGTCTTTGTCCATGGAGTTTTCTTGGCAGGGATACTGGAGTGGCTTGCCAGTTCCTTCTCCAGGTGGATCACGTTTAGTCAAAACTCTCCACTATGACCTGTCCATCTTGGGTGGCCCTGCATGGCATAGCTCATAGCTTCTCTGAGTTATTCAAGCCCCTTCGCCACGACAAGGCATTGATCCATGAAGGGGCCCGTACTCTACCGTGCAGCAATTGCTCGTTATTGTAATGCAAACAGCAAGCAGCCTATGATCTATTGACTCTCCTATAGTGCTTGATTTCCACAAGCAAGCCCATTGAATTTGATTGCTTGCTTAGGAAGCAAAGACAATCCTCATGAGTGGGAGCTGGCAAGCTGAGCTTCTTGGATTGCAGCAATGGCTTGGCAGGGGCTGTCTAAGATTTCTGTCTACTGTGGTGTGCTTAATTAGGAGGCTTCTCGTTTAATAATAGGGAATAAGAAGCAGGGCTAATAAAATACCTTCTCTGTTGCCCAGGTGGGGTGAATTTTATGGGCACAGGGAAGTGGAATAATTTCTCATTAGACAGGATAAGGGGAAAAAATAACAAGGGAAAGAAATTGTGAAGGTGATTGTGCACTATGATAGCAATTAAGCAGGTGCAAACTAAAGCAGGTGATTTCTTTATCTTATTTTTCTGTTTCAACAACCAAAGAGAAGAATGTTTGTTGGAGTAATGGTTCCCAATTAGCTAAGTATTGTTTTTCAAAGCTAAGCCTTTTTAAAATGTTGGTATCTCTATACAGTGGTACCTCAGTTTAAGTACACAATTGGTTCTGGAAGTCTATACTTAACCTTAAGCGTACTTAACCTAAATCGAACTTTCCCATTGAAAGTAACGGAAAGTTGATTAATCCTTTCCAGACGTTCCGCAGAGTACTCAGCCTGAAGCGTACTTAACCCGAAGTATGAGTGCAATTGGTTCTGGAAGTCCGTACTTAACCTAAGCTTACTTAACCTGACACGAACTTTCCCTTTGAAAGTAATGGAAAGTGGATTAATCCGTTCCAGATGGGTCCGCGGAGTACTTAAGCTGAAAGTACTCAAACCGAAGCGTACTTAAACCGAGGTATGACGGTAGTAGTTTTTGTTATGTGAATAGTTCCACAGACCCCTGGGTGGGTTACACAGACCCTCCGGGGTCTGTGGACCACCGATTGGAAACCATGATAGCAATTTAGAGGATTGTGTCTAAAGTGGCTTCAGTGGCAAGGAACCCTTTTACTCCAGCTGATTCACCCAGCTTTGGCTTTTCCTGGACCAGGACAGCCTGACCACTGTTTTACATGTTCTGTAATCTCCCACCTCTATTACTGTAATGTGCTTTATTATAGGGCTACTCTTGAAAGCTTTGGGAAAGATTGAGGGCACTAGGAGAAGGGGACGTCAGAGGACAAGATGGTTGGACAGTGTTCTCGAAGCTACCAACATGAGTTTGACCAAACTGCGGGAGGCAGTGGAAGACAGGAGTGCCTGGCGTGCTATGGTCCATGGGGTCACGAAGAGTCGGACACGACTAAACGACTAAACAACAACAACAACAACAACTCTTGAAAGCAGCCTAGAAGCTGCAACTAGCGCAGATTGCTGTTGCTAAAGTGCAGACTGACTCTTTAGTGCATTGCCCTCTAATACTTGGCCTTTGGGATCTTCACTGGCTGCCCACACACTACCCGGCCCCATTTAAAGTGTTGATGTTGAACTATTAAGCCTCAAAGAGTTTGGGTTCCTGGTGGAGCACTTATACCTATAACAGTTTGCCCAGGCTTCAGGAATGGTCCTTCTCCTTGTTTCCTGGTAAGAGTGTCTCAGTGTCTGGGGATGTGGGGCAGGGCCTTCTTGGTCATTGCACCCTGGATATGGAATTTCCTTCCCTAGGAGGTGCAGATGGTTACATCCTTGATGAGCTTCCTTTACCATTTCAAACATAATTGCTTGCTGAGGCGTATGTATGGTGGACTTGGTTAAGCCTGCTCTGGATCACAGGAGTGTTTGGGGAATCTATATATTTTTTACTTGCACTTTGCGGTTTTCAACACCATATTATGTGGTTGATGGTTTGTTTTATGGAGTGTTATCGGAAACTGTTTTGTGACCACACGATGGTGAAAAACGGTAGACAAATATTGGAAATAAATGATAACGCTGAAGCAGAGAATAAGTTTCTCTTGCATTGGAGAAAAGGTCACTTTCCCCACTCATCCACCCATGTTCAGAAATATCTTCTGCAGAGACCTGCTTGGGAGAGGAGGACGGATTTCATCGGATGTACAGAAGCATTATGGAAGATGACCAGAAAAGTCTGTAAAGCTCAAAGCTAACCTGGCAAATAGGTTTTGCTGTTCCTCTTGTCCACGCATCCCCAAACTTCGGCCCTCCAGATGTTTTGGACTACAATTCCCATCATCCCTGACCACTGGTCCTCTTAGCTAGGGATCATGGGAGTTGTAGGCCAAAACATCTGGAGGGCCGCAGTTTGGGGATGCCTGCTCTTGTCCTTCCTGTGATTCTGCTCCTGACTCAAAAAGCTGTGTCTTCAGCTTTGCTTAGGGGGCCTGTATTTTTAAAACGAAATGTTGGCAATCCATGTCCTATTGGCAGTAATTCTGACATCAGCATGGCCCCTTTATTGGCCTGCTGAGCACTGGCCTGGCCTTACTGCTTCTTGGGGATATGCCTGTTTGCATTTAAACTGGCAGGGAGAAGGCCAGACGGGTTGTGCATTCATAATTAGTGATTTCTTTTTTCCCCTAGTTATAAAACACGACAATGTTTAAATTCATCGTTTGTGATTTTTTTTTAAAAAAAATTCTCATCTCTTCTGCTTCTTATGTAGCAGAGAAAATTTATTTTGCATTCCATGCATGCATAACACAAGGGTTCCCACAAGCTAGCTACTTGGGGAAGTGGTCATAGCTCAGTGGCAGAGCATCTGCTTTGCATGCAGAAGGTCACAGGTTCGACCCCCCCAATCTGGAAGAGATTCCTGCCTACAGAGCCACTGCCAGTCAATGGCCTGATACAGCATAGGTTGGTTCCCTGTGTTATTCACACAGATAAATAACAGCAAAAGTCAGCATGGTCTGATAGGCTGCATATTTAGGAAACTTGAGTTCAAATTCTACCTTACCCACAGGCTCACTGAGTAGTCATGGCTAAAGTCATTGTCTCTGAGCCCCATCCTCAGCTCTCTTCTCTTTCCTAAAATGGAAATGTGGCCTGAGAAGCTCACATAAGGGTTGCAAAGTGCTTTGAATATTTAAAGGGTTTGAATATTTAATTGCGACTACGAACTGAGATTAAAAATTGTGGAATTCATAAAGAAGATTTAACAGCTAACACGCTAGAGGAAATATAAAAACAATACTTCACAGAGATCCTTCCGTTTTAATAGGGAGGCCTGATTTAGCAGCTGTATTATTGCCCTTCTATTTATGAGGATTTCTTATGTGACCTTGGTCAAGCAAGTTAATGTACAGTCACTTGTGCTTCCATTGTGCTAAAATATATTATTGCAAATTGTCAGACACACTCAAGTACTTTGCAGTGGATTCGTATAGAGCTCCATCTGTTTTCACGGGAAGTTATTTCCTATTTTGCCCCGGAGCCTATAGAATTTCAGAGCAATAGTCATTAAACACACCAATATATGTCTGTAGTGAATATACAGTTCGTTTACATTCTAAACATTTTGTTGAGATGGTTCTAGAGATATAAGAGCTCTCATTCTATGTAGTAGCAAAAAATACAGAAAGGTAGGTATTGTTTCTGCCCCTGAAACCTCAGGTCTACTGGATTTTTTTTGCTAGGTATTCAGTGGCCCAGGGATAGACAACATGGGGCCCTCCATATGTCTTGGACTGCAACTCCCATCATCCTCTACCACTGGCCATGCTGAAAGGGGCTGTAGGGAAGTGTGGTTTAAAACATCTGGAGGACACCACACTGGTTATCCCTGCAATTGTCACTTGGTAGGCCCTGATTATTTGGAAACATTCCTTTCTGAGGGTCATATGACAGGGGTGGATGGGGCCAGAGAAATAAGTGTCCAGGGGAATAAATGTGAATATTTAGCCTCTTTGTCTGAGGCTTCCCAGTCCCACCTGTATGCTGTTGGAAGTTCTAGAACTGTATTCCATAACCATGTCCAGTCCTCCTCTTACTCCTCCTTCTCCTCCTCCTTCTGTTCTTTTTACCCTTTCAAAATGACAGCTCATTTCATGATGAAGTTGAAAACAACAAGCGCACACACAGAAATGACTCTAGTCCTCTCAATTCCCTGCTTCACAGCCTGGCGAGAAAATAAGGCACCATATGGACTGTCCAATAAATTTCTGACAACTTCATCTCTGAGAAGGTGGACAAGGGAACACGGGGATCTGCTGTCCTTGACTTAATCCTGACCTACAAAGAAGAACAGGCTGAAGAAGTAGAAGTGGCAGGAACCTTGAGGGAAGGTGGCAGTGTCCTCTTGGAAATGGTGACAGCAGGCGATGCGACAACTCAGCATAGTCAGGCATATACTCTGAACCTCTGGACAATGGGCTTCAGAGAGCTCAGAGAAAAGTTGGATAGGATGCCATGGCTAGATATTCTGAGGGAGAAAAGCATTCATGAGGGATGGGTGATTCTGAAGAGCAGAGGGGATGCTTGTCAGATTTGAAGATGACATGCATCTGGGAGGGTTAACTGACACCATGAAAAAAAAGGCCCACATCCCAAATGACAGGTTTGAATGCTGCGCTGAAACCATTTATGGGGAGGTTGGAATGGATAAAAAAACCCACACAGGAAGAATGGTTTGTGTTAAATCTTGTTTGATGCTTATCTCAGAAGCTGCGACATAAGACAAAAGAGAGAGGAAAACATCTAGAGGGACTGTTGGAAAAGATCTGGACTATTGTAGATTACAGCAAGATTTTGATAACAGGATTAGGATGGCAGTGTGAACAGTTATCTAGAATCCCCAGACTTTGGAGCATGGGAAGCCTGATTTTTTTTTTATGATTTTGCATAATATTTGGCTTAATTGATATGTATGTGTATAATTGGATATAATTGAAATAATTGAATTGTGTTTTAATTGGAAAATTTAATAAAAAGATTTTTTTATAAAAAAAACAAAGAATGCTGCGCTGAAACCTACAAGATGAAATTCATCAGAGATGCATGTGAAGTCCAAGAATCAAAGGCACAAATATAGGAGGGAGAAGATCTGGCTTGGCAGCAGTACATGTATAAGGGATCTGGGTGTCTTAGATTATCGGAAGCTGAACATGAGCCAGTGGCGTGACACAGCTTCTGAAAAAAAGGGAATGAAATCTCAGGCTGAATTGACAGGAGCTTAGTGTCCAGATCTTGAGAACGAATCATTCTGCTCTGTTCTGTGAGCTGGTCTTTCAAAGATGGACATGGACAAACTGGAGTGTGTCATCTGAAAGACAATTTCTAAGTGGAACATTTAAATGAGTTAAATACAGAGAAGAGAAGAAACGGAGACATGATATCTGAATGGCTGATGGAGCAGATTTGTTCCAAAGCTGGACTCTAGAACTAATTTACAGGGAAATAGAATAAGCTTCATAAAGGACAGGCTGCCTTGGGAAGTGGTGGGCTCTTCTTCACTTGGTATGTTTAAGCAGAGACTAGACGGGGATACTGTAGCTGCACCCCACATTGCACACCCTACGTTGAGCTTGGGGTTAGATGACCTTCATGCTACCTTTCAATTCTATGATTCTATGGATTTGTCTGAGATCAGTAAATGAATCTCAACTACCTTGGTAAACCATATCACCTCATTACCCAATAGCAGGGTAGGGATAGCTTATTGTATTTAGGTTGCAAAATTAATGGCTTTAATAGTCCACCATATGCAATCTGGTGATTTCACAGGGCTTGCTACTTTCTCTGTCCCCCAAGACTGAAGAAAGCCGATCTCCTTGATATATAACCAGAGCTATAAGTATTGCAAACAAAATCATTTCAAAAAATGTTGATGGGCCAGGAATTCTGTCCAAGTTAATGCTTAAAGTGGGACACAAAGGACATTCATATGCCCATGTAAAAAGGCTTGAGAAGATGGCAGGGGAGATGAGGGTGTGGTGGTGTGGGAGATCAAGATCATTGTTGAACGAAAGTCCTTCTGAAGCTGAAGGGCTCTTACAGACTGTCAGAACTTTGTAGATGGGATTCAGCAGCATGCCAGAAAACTCAGGTTGAGCAGTTGAAGTTGGTTTGGTGCCCTTGCAGAACAATCAGGCTACTCAAGGAAATCAGACATTCTACAGTGAGAAAAGTGATGATGAAATGCATGGGAGAGAGTGGGATAATATTCACTTAATGTAAGATTGTGATTGATCCGCAAACAAATTTGAGTTATTGCTCTTCAGCGGCACCCTCTAAGAATGGTCTGTGGTTTGGTCTGCCCTTTGAATCTTGAGGCCGCTTCACAGTTACAAAGGAAATTGAACTTTGTGGTTCTAGAGGTGAGAATGTAGATTGCTTTAGCTGTTTCCTCTCCAGCATGGTTTGAAGTTGAGCTGGGCCCTGGACATCCTGTGTCCTGACGAGGGGCTCCTACAGGTCCAGAGCAGTTAATATCCTGCTGCTGCTGATTCCTTTTGTTACCAATACCCACCGATGACCAATTTCCTGCGCTCTGTCTAGACCACACTGCAACTGGCATCATTCCACTGCTACCGATGTCATTAGTGCCAGGACAGACCAAAGCAAATAAATCTCAACAAAAGTAATGCACAAAATGCTCACTGACATCTTGGCTCCCAAGATCGCTAACCCCCCAAAGTGTAATATACACTTTGAATGCAAAATGGTAAGCATGTATCTTTCTTCACTTTCTCAGGACCTGTGACTAATGGGTTTATAATTTGTGTGGAGGCCTTCTTACTGTATTTGAAATATTATTGATTGCCCATTGCCTTGAGTGGTTTTTAGCAGAAAAGCAATGCATAAATTTCATAAATGAAGAAATATCTTGCCAATAGGAAATGATATTACTGTAGAAAAAGAACACACGTGTGTGTGTGTGTGTGTGTGCGTGTGTGTGTGCGTGCGAGTGTGTGGGTGTTTATAAATAGCAGTAACAGAAGTACAAAAGTTCCAAAAGCATACGCAAATCAATAAACTCGACCACCTTGATGCAAACCACGTCATAAGGCATGCCTTTTCATTATCTGTACTGTAAATGATTTCCTGTGCTGCTTCCTTTGGAACAGGGGAGCTTTCTCCATCAATCCAATTAAACTAGCCATTTATTCCAGAGCTCTTTTTATGCTCCAGCCCAGCACCATGGATCTGTATGGTTGATGAGAGATCATGCCTCATCTTCCTTTGAAGTGAAGAATGTTGCTTGCTGCAAGAGGGAGTGCTGTAGTGGGAAGGGGGTGGGGATGGGGATGGGGGGCAGACATCTGCAGGGCACCACAGCACTGGCTACTCCCTGCACCTTAGCATCTGCTAAGGCAGCTGCCTCTCTTTGCCTCATTGTAGGGCCGACCCTGTTACTAATGACCTTGGACAGGACATAAATTTAATAAATAAAGAAGCAGCAACCAGCATTCTAGGACTGAAGGCAACTTGCAGCCTTGACTTGGGAGCCAGCCTGTGTAACAGATTAATATAACCTTTGCCGATCAGGTACAGAGGAAAGCATAACTCATACTTCCTAAGAGCTAAATTTGCATTAACGACAGTTCTGTCATCTATCAAAGCCTTTATAGAATCAGTAGTGAAATGCCTGTCATGATGACGGCAGGGAAGGTGGAAGAAGGTCAAGTGAATTGTGTTGTGGCCCCCTTCAGCACAAGCCAACAGTTGCCTACACTAGGGGTTAAGGAGAGAGGTTTTGCTCCCCCCGCCAGTTTTCTGGATTGCATCCTACAAAACTGAATAGGAGCTACTGGTGTGTGAAGAACAAAGCATTCGTTTGCATTGAGGGAGTGGGGTAGGATGCAAACACCTTCCATCAGCACCAGACATCCTTGGACAGCTCCCAGATCCAGGGCAAGGTCTTCTGGCACTTATACTGGCCCTCCTTTCTGGGTCTGCAAGCCACCATATCAATTTCCTGCAATACCTCTGGTGATGCATCATTCCAGGGCACCGTGGGGTACTTAAATGGCCAACTACTGCTTCTTACAGCCACTGCCAGCTAAACTCGCCAACATAGCCATAGTCCCACCAGAGAACCCTTGACCAAGGGCCCTGTGAAGCCTGGAGCTAACTCTGGGTAGGATGCAAACACACTTTCCCTCAATCTACTGAGCACAATGCCAGGCATAAGAGATAGGCTCGCTACCACCCCCAACTTAGTATCTGAAGCTTTTCGTGAATGATGTGACCTGGGTTGTTGAGATGGTGTTCCAAATGGTATTCTTAGATATGCTGAGTTATGGCTGGGCAAGTTAATTGTTTATGAGCTGGCTGTGATGCATATGCTCATCTCCCTGCTACAAAAGCAATGGTGCTGCTGTTGACAGGCAGAGAGATTCAAACACAGCCTAGGGTAGAATGCTCTCCTTGCGTCTCACCCTCAACAAGAGTTAGAATGATCTGCCAATTTTATTTCTCGTTTTTCCATCCCGTTCTCCACATTTCTGCAGCAAATTGCATTCTTTTTTTCTTTTTTTAAAAAAAGAATTCTGAACATTTTTGTGTCAATTTCTAATTATTACATTTTTCCTGACTAATGCACACATTTTTGCAAGCGATATTTCTCTGAATATAATTCATTTTTATAAACATTTATAAACATTGATTGAAGAACTGCATCACAAAATTCAGATATGTGGAAATTTTGAAGGATGACCGTGCTTCAGTTCTCATATTATTTTGGGAAGTGCAAATTTGACAAATTTTGCTGCTGAGGGAAGTTGGAAATGGCTTCCTCCATATTTCTGTTTTCTCTAGTGCTGAAAACAGTCTAGCTCTATTCTGTTGCTATTTTCTTAGGGTAAGTCAAGTTTATACTGGAAATTTAGGTGTGTCCAATGAAAGTGCCTTGAAGCAATCTCTCACTCTATTGCAAGAAATCCTCGAAAAACAAAAACCCCAAACAAAACAAAAACCAGACTTTTTGCAGATAGGAAAGTGACAGGGAATGCAATGAAAAGTGTGGGATAAACAGATGATTAGCAGGGAGACCTGTGAGCATCCTTTAAATGCATCAGGATGAATTCTCACTGTCACATTACCACCCTATAAACAGATGTGAACAAATGATCTATAGTCTAATCAAATCAGGATGAATGCCACTAACCACATATTCAATTAGGGTTGATTAGGGCTATGCAAAGCCCCCAATTCACCCCACACACTCTTGGGTGAGTGCATGCACACACAATTGCATAGGGCCAGGGGTGCCAACTTGAACAAAAATATTGGGGGGAGGGCAGGTAAGCTCCACCCTATTGCACCTATGTCAACTATTTTATTGGGGGGCTCAAAGGGACCTCAGCCCATGGAGTTGGCTCCTGTGTATGGGGCACACACATTAAAGCTCTGTATTCTCTAAAGCAAGTGTGGGGAACTCCACATATTGCTGGACTACAACTCCCATCATCCCTGGCTACTAGCCATGCAACATCTGAAGGGCGAAAAGGGCTAAAAGTTCCTTACAGCTGCTCTACACTGGCTAGTGGTGGCTGTTCAGGGTTTGGGATTTTTGCAGTCCTATCTAGAGATGCTGGGGATGAGACCTACATGCTCATCATGTAGGGGAAAGTTTTATTCTTGTTGAACTTAATGCAAAGGAGAGGCATCATCATCATCATCATCATCATTTCATTTCATGTCATTTCATTATTTCATTTCTATACCACCCTATACCCAAAGGTCTCAGGGTGGTTCACATAAAATATAAAATACATATAAAATACATAAAATCAAAACAAAAACAGCAACCCAACAGAAACACACACACCCCGCCCCCCCCAAAGGGCTAGCATTTTATATCTTATGGCCAGCATGACTTAGCCGCTTCTGGCTCAATGGGACACCATGCCAGAAACCAGAGCGCTCATAAGCCTGCAGTTTAGATCAGCATCCCCCTGTCTTCATTTAACAAAAGGGTGGCATGACAGAGGCTGTTTGTATTGCTGCTGAGCCTGTAATGGTGGTTTTGTCCGCATGCACAGAAGCTGCCTTGCCAATATCAAACTCCCTTCTTTGCTTCATAAAGCTTTCCAGGCTACCTTGAATAATGAAGGTGCTATTAGAGGAGGAGGAGGAGGAGGAGGAGGAGGAGGAGGAGGAGGAGGAGGAGGAGAAGAAGAAGAAGAAGAAGAAGAAGAAGAAGAAGAAGAAGAAGAAGAAGAAGAAGAAGAAGGGGGGGAAGAGAGAGAAGAGCCATGTTCTATTCAGGAATGAGGATGGGTGTGCACGCCAGGACTACCGAAGGTGCATTGGCAGAGATCTGTGAGATTCTGTTATTGCTTTAAGAAGGACGTTTGCAGATCTGAGTGTGGGCGCATTGCGGGTACTTGGCAGATTTATGAAGTGGCCTGTGACTAGGGATACAGTGGTACGGTGAGTCGTGTTGGCTGGTGTATATTTTGAATAGCTGGAGTCTAAATCAGTCCCCAGGAGCACCAGACTCTTCCAATACTGTATAAGAAAACCAAAGCAGCAGTACTTGCATACCAATGTAAAACCCTGTGTTTTACTCACCTTTGCTTACAGCAATCTGCTTTGCCAGTGCAAACTGGAGCTGTGGCAGAGAGCACCTCTCCCTCTTCCACCCCACCTTTCACTATGGATTGATTTACCCTTTTCTAGCATGCCTAATTTATCTGTAACAAAGTCATTATAGAACAGAAAAGGGTGAAGTAGTGTGCTCTCTCTATCTGTGTGTGTGTGTGGATGGATGGATAGATGGATAGATAGATAGATGATAGAGTGAGTGTGTCTGGCAGCAGCCCTCATTTCCCTATGTGGGATGAAATGGATGCTGTTTATGTGCAAGATGTCTATACAACTGACGTGATATAGTGTGCTCAGATACTGCAGTGCCTGTGCAATATCTGATAATGAGGCAGGGAAGGTGCAGGTGGGAACACAATATCAACCAGGGGTATGAAACATAGGGCATGGCAGATCTTGAGACATGTGTCACATAGAATTCCCCCCCCCTTTAAAAACCACTAGTTCTAGTTAGAAGTCCTAGTTAGATTGCAGGAGCATCTTGTCCTAGAAAAGGAACCAGCTCAGCGATGGATATGAGCAACAATTTATCCTCCTTTTTCTCTACTGTTTTGGACCCCTTGTTTGAGAGAGCAACGCACATAAAGACACAACCGAGCTGAAATGTTATCTTTGTATTTACTAATAAATTTCATCAGCTTGTATTCTTACCATGGGGGAGCACATCTGCAAGTTTACTTTGCCATACCAAAAGAGAAGGGATTTCAGGTAACGATTCTCCTGATAATAATAATAATAAATACGTTTATTTCCTAAACCAAAAATGTCTGCCTTCCTCTACTTCATAGAGAGAATTCACAACTTTAGTATTTCACGTAGGCGGTGGGCGGTGGGGGGGGGGGGGAACCCTCGCAAAATTCTCAACATCAGGCTTCATGAGCCCCGCATAGCTGCTGTGGATCTCCATGGGATGAAAACTGCCTGAGGAAAATGAAGGCATGCTGGCAATCCCTTTGCCTTTGGTGCATGTTTTGCAAGTCTTCCATAAGGTTGAGGGAGAACTGAAGCCAAGAACTTCCTGTACTTCTGGAGTCTTCAGAACTTCAGAGGTTCACCCTTCAACTCATGGAGGACTGTAAAGAAGGGGAAGGGATATATATATATATATCTATATCTATATATCTATATCTATATCTATATCTATATATATATATATATATATATATATATATATATATATATGAAAACACCACCATTTTATAAGTTGTGTGTCCGTGTTCCTCAATCTGACCCTTTTACATGGTTTTTGCATGTTTGGTGGTATTTTATGCATTGTGACTGGCCATTATTTTTATTGATTATAGTTTAGTGATTCTTTATTGCAATGGTTAAGTTTAAACTGTTTAATTATTTGCTCTTCTAATTCTATTGTTTACTATTATATTCTAACGGATTATTAAATACTGCTTTATTTGATATAGCTTTATTTTAAAGCTATGTTTTTGTTTTGACTTTTTTGGGGTAATAGTTCATATTGTGTATTTTTCAAATTTGTTTTTCTTTGATTTTGCAAATATAAATTTATAGCAAAACGAAATACATATCCATATAGAGAGATTTCTCTGAATCTCGAAACATCCCACCGCTCCCCCCATGGCTCCTATTTTCAATGTTTTCAACTGCACATTATTTCATAGTCTATATTTTATATCTAGTCATATTGTCCATAGTATTTGTTACATTACAAGTGAAATTAAAATCCTGCTAATGTTTTTATCTGCTTACAGTGGTCTCCTAAGTAAATTATAATTTTTCCCCATTTATAATTTTTTCCCATTGTAATATTATTAGGTTTGTAATCTTTGCTCTCTGTTTTGCAATTTTTGCTTGTAAAACACCCTGTGTGTAGTAATATAGAAAGGTGGCATACAAATTAAAAATGCCCCTGCAATTGAACATGTTTTTCTCCCTTGCCAGTATTACACAAATATACATGCTGGGTTTATCCTGCCAATAAAATAAAATAAAATTTTCAGGACACACAGGGCAATTCTATATCTCCTTATTGCTCCAAGATATAAATCCCGATATAACATATTCAGTTGCGAGATACTGTGCTGCTATGATTGACATATGTCGGAGGTCTAAAATTGAAGGTTTGATTTACATGTTTTTCTCTTATGCTGGTTTACTGTTATTGAGTGAATGAGTCTGTGTACACTCTGCTTCCTCAGTTGCCTTATTGCCTATCTAAAATGTTTTGTTTCTGCATGGAGGTGTTTTTACCTTATGCTGGTCTATGGCTGTAATAAAGATTTGGATTGGATTGGAAAATTAAAAGTGAAATGAAAAAACCCGAAATGAAATGAAGGAAGGGATAGGGCTTGCCAGCATACCAACACTGCCCCTGTACTGTACAGTATTAAAGTAACAGAACATCTGACTAGGACAGGCATCCCCAAACAGCAGCCCTCCAGATGTTTTGGCCTACAACTCCCATGATCCCTAGCTAAGAGGACCAGTGGTCAGGGATGATGGGAATTGTAGTACAAAACATCTGGAGGGCCGAAGTTTGGGGATGCCTGGACTAGGACAATGGAATGGGGCAGTGGTGGACACTGGACTTTAAAACTTCAGCATTGTCCTGTGCGATGCCAGGGCAATCCCATCTCTTGGCTTCTGTTGCTCATCTTTGTTTCAGTCTCCCCTGCAGCACCCTCTTGGCTCGGCCCCCAGTGCGGGCAAACTGGTTGCACTCCCCTAAAGCCACCTATGCAAATCAAATTGCTGCACTTCAGATGTTATGGATCGCAACTCCCACCATCCTTACTCAATGGCCATGCTGGCTGGGGTGGGTGGGAGTTGGGGTCCAACAGGGGGTGGGGTGAGCGTCGAGCATCCCAGGGGGCGCCGCCCATGGGAAGCATCCTGGGGGTGGGGCAGTGATGTCACCCCCCTCAGGGATGACACCCAGGGCAGACCACACACCCTGCACCCCCTTTCTCCACCAGTGGGGGTCCACAACATTCAGAGGGCCCCCTTGGGCTACTCTGGCGGTGGAATTTCCATTTATCTGCATGAAACAACTGTCAGACATGCAGATGGATGTAATAGGACATAATGGACGTAATGGGATTAATTGCCCATCAGAAGCGTGATGCATGGGAACAGCTCTGAACACACCGACACCATTTCAAGCACACGGGAACTGCTTTCCCAGAGCTACAATTCCCAGAACCCCTAATTCTTTGAGGAAACCCACATGCTTTAAATGTGCTTTAAATGGCATAACATTTCACGAATTCTCCCCTTTCTCTGTTTCTCGTTTGCCTCCTCAGGGACCAGCCCTTACAACTTGCCTTGACCCTTCCACTTGCCAGAGGTAAATGTGGAACAGCCGCTCCTTGGGAACGCGATTCAGAAAGCTCTGGAAAACAAGGTGACTCAACAGAAACAAATGAAGTGGAAAGCTCTAAGTGGCAGGTCATGGCTGTCTTAAGCATAAGTGGGGTTTTTCAAGAGCAGTGGGATAATCAGTCAGTGCTTCTCCTGCGAGCTTCAATTATACTAACAGAGATATAACCTGGAGTGATGCAAGCTGTATGGAAATATGAATAACCAGTGCAGGACGACCTTCCTTTCCAGAGAACAAATACATTAACCCCAGTTCCATCTGGCAAAAAAGAGTGAGCGCTGCCTCTTCTCCACTTGCTTTTTGGGGAGTATGAAAATTGCTCTTCATATAACTTCATCATTGGGGGAAAAAAACAGTTTTTGCACAATTTAGATGTTCGATAGATATAAAACTCTCATCTGCCCTTTTCCAAGCTGATCTGCTTGGAAAACTGCTTGGAAACTTTCAGATTTCAGCCCAGCTTTACATGCCATGATTGTGAAATCATGACAATAATTATTATACAGTTTTTTAAAAAAATTAAATCCTTACTATATTTTAAAAAACCAAACATGGAGGGTTGTGGTGGGGGTGGTAACATTGCTTTCATCAGTACCTGTTCTATGCACACTGTAGAATGAGAGAAGTAGGGACATAGAAAGCGGCCTTCTACTGATTGGCCTCTCTAGCTCAATATTGTCCATACCACTGAGCTATGCCCTTTCCTCCATAGCATGGGATATTCTGGACTGTACCACTTCAGATACAGGTTGGAGATGCCATATTTTTGAATGCTTTCCCACATACAGAGCTCCCTGCACATAATAAATAAGGAGATAAGGAATGGGGCTTTCTTGCTAGCATGTTAGTTTTCTACATGGAGGGTGTCTTCCCTGTGGACCAACATTCAAAAACAAGACTGGCCATTGCCTCATTTTCTGCACTATAGTTGCATGACCATCTTTCACTCCAATTATAGAAATATAACATCTCCAAGTAGATATATTAACATGATTAACCTTCATTTTTTCATTTGCCTCTGAAGGTTTTCCCTGTTCATCTTTGTTGTGGATTCAAAAAAGATATGTACTCCCTTGATCTCTATGTCTCTCTCCCATACCTTGACTCTACAAAAAAACATGTTCAGATACTTTCCATCATAAATCCTCTGATTTGACCCAGAACAGGACTGACTGTTCTTGACGTGCATATCTACCCCTCCTGCAGAAGATTGTCCCATATAGCATTTTGTGTTCACCTCCTTTCACTTCATGTTCCCTCTAAGCAACAATACTGGCAAGAGCAGACAGTGAGGAGAGGCATACAAATCAGGAAGCAGCACAAACAAATAGGACACTGGGGCCCTATGCAGGTATTGAAAGCCTCACACAATTAGAAGCTTGTGTGTGGGAGAACAAAGATGTGTTCCCTGCTGTCTTCCATACATTAGAAGCAGAAGGTCTGCAGTGGGGAGCTACAGGCTTCTCACATGATTTAGAACCCTAAATCACGGGTATTAACTTGCAGGGTTCTAGAACTGCACAGAGAGCCTCCATGTGTGCAGCAGGATTCCTAAAGGTGACTTGGGCCAGCAAGCATAGCCAACCTCGCTGTCCCCCTCATCACATGAGGACGAGGATGCCCGAATAGCACTTGGGTGATATGGAAGTGATTCAGCACTGAACTACCTTGCATTGATTAGTTGGGCTAGCAGAACAAAGTTGTGAGGGAGTTAGATGCAAGCCTTAAGGGGAGCAGGTGGTGTTGTGGTCTTAACCACTGAACCTCTCGGGCTTGCTGATTGGAAGGTTAGCGGTTCGAATCCATGTGATAGGGTGAGCTCCTATTGCTCTGTCCCAGCTTCTGCCAAACAACAACAACAACAACAACAACAACAACAACAATTTATTATTTGTACCCCGCCCATCTGGCTGAGTCTCCCCAGCCACTCTTTATTAGCCAGGATGGGCAAGGATCAAGGAGACAGGTGGTCGGTTTCACTTGTCCAAACTTAGCAGTTTGAAAGCAGACCAGTGTGAATAGATAAATAGGTACCACTGCAGCTGGAAGGTAAACAGCATTTTCATGTGCTCTGGCACTCGTCACGGTATCCTGTTGTGCCAGAAGCGGTTTAGTCATGCTGGCCACATGACCCGGAAAACTGTCTGTGGACAAACACTGGCTCCCTCAGCCTAAAAGAGAGATGAGCACTGCAACCCCATAGTCACCTTTGACTGGACTTAACCATCCAGGGGTCCTTTACCTTTACCTAGATGCAAGCCTTACCTTACCTTTCAAGAGGGGTGCTTCCACACTGACTAAGGATGCTTTCAGAGGTGGGGATTATTGCATTAGTTTTCCTAATTGTAATGCAAGCACTTTTGGCCAAGGTACTATTACTCCTTTTACACTCTATTTACACTGTTGCATCATGGGTCTTTGGCTTTTTGATGGATCTACTGCCATGACATACTAAGTTTTAAAGGGTGGAAATAACTGTTAGGCCAGAATATCACCCCAAATTTCCTGATGGAAAATTTCGACCCCAAACTCCTGTGATTTTCTGGAATGCAAGCAGTTTTTTCCCCCCTGGAAGCAAATAAAACAGAAATGAGTGTGCTAAATTTCCACTGGTTTTCCATAAGTGGCTTTTACATTATGCAGAAGATCACATAAAACATGGAAATTATCATTTAAGGAAATATTGATAAAATGGAATAAACTGTTGTCTGAATGTAGCCTAGATGTTCAGTTTGGAATAACCACATTTGGAACATGCATTCTCCACCATGGAGCATCTTCATGACACAATCATCATATCATTGCTCTTTTAGATCTCACCCTCCCCCCCCACCTGCTCAAGACAATAGAAAACCCAGCATTTTTTTAAAAAAAGAAGAGAAGAGAAAAGCCATCTCCAGAGGCGAGGATAGCTTTTAGCACTATAATTTTTGAGAGGTGTGATTTTGATCTGTGCAGTGACATTTCGTGGGTTGAGTGCTATGTCCACACCTTTTTCCTTCCCTGCCTTGCGTTCAGTTCCGCCTCTCTTACTTTTCTTCCTGTTCATTGGAAGCATCTGGCCTGCCAGAGTAATGCAGTGAAAAGTTTCCCTTCCTTTCTTTTTACAGCTTCAATCCAGAAAAAAACTGGTCTCCCTTTCTCCTTCCTTTTCCTTAAGCAGCCTTCTATCTTCTGCTCCTGCACCCTTAGCTGCTGCTTCTTGTCTACATTGCTATACTATGTCCACTCCCAGCTTTGTAGAGATTGCTCCATTAGGCAAATGGGACCCTGCCCCCACCAAGCACAGTCTGCGCTCATCCATCCTCCACATGCCTGCCTCCTTACTCAGGAGACAGGAAGGAGGGTGGGGCCAAACCAGAATTAGTTGGCTCTGCCTATTTCTGGTTCTGGCTCCACCTGCCATTGGCTCTGGCTCCAGCTACTGTGTTACCAGTCCCAATGGGCACTGACCTCCACCGCACTAGCTATAGTAGGAGCATCTGGCTGACGAACATCTCAGTCGAGATCATGGCTGTGGTGGCAGCAAGGAAGTTGTGGAGTCCAATGAAAGGAGCAGCCATCAGAGGGTCCTCATTTTCTCTTTGGAGTGAGGGACAAGCCATGTTGCACAAGCAGAAACACTTGCACTGATGGGATGTTGACTTAGCACTACATTGGGTACAAGCTTCTATCTTGCAAAAGCAAATTGCCATGCCCTTTTCTTCTACATATATTTCGCTTTTATTTCCAGCCTGCCTTTTAATATATAAGGCGGCTTAACAAGCTAACAAGGACGTCAGACTTCAAGCAAAGTAAAGCATGAACAGTGCAATTTAAAACCACTGAAAGCCACTTCAAACATTATATTATTAGCAGGTACACATTTAACACACACTCATTATGAATACCCACTTAGTGCCCTTTCTAGTCACTTCACATATTTAGCTTGCATAGACAATATGGATACATGAAATAAGGTATGTAAATTAATATAAGATTCAGCCAGCTTTTGAATCTGGTTCAAGACCTAATCCTGATCTTTAGCTCAGTAGTGGAAAACAAAGAACCCTTTTCATTTCTGTCTACATATCAGCAAGAGGTGCTTTTTATTTAATATTAAAATTATTAGTCATTAAAAGGTTTCCTTATCACTTCCTCCATGGTTGATCCCATCAATGTAACATTCACAACCTTCTCCCACATAAATGAATCACATGTTACATACTATGGAAAATTGTAGCATACTCTCTGTTAGGGTGGGCATCGCCAGTGTGTTATATAATCACTTGATTCTCCACCTGAAACATACATAGGCAGAAGATGGAAGCATTATTTGGACTAGCCTGAGAGCAAGCATTGAATGAAAGCGGCAGTGTTGCCCTTTAGGAAACATGTAAATGGGTGCTCAGTGTGTACTCCTTGTGGTTCTAATCTACAGCATGTAAAGTTGATCTGAAACAGCTTCATGAAATGCGGTACATGTGCTGAGAGATATCAAGAACAGTACTGATGTAACTCCAGTAGAAAATTGGATATGTGTATCTCCCTATGTGAAATAAAAAAATTCCTTCAGTAGCACCTTAAAGACCAACTAAGTTTATATTTTGGTATGAGCTTTCGTGTGCATGCACACTTCTTCATCTGAAAGCTCAGATGAAAGCTCAGATGCATGCACACGAAAGCTCATACCAAAATATAAACTTAGTTGGTCTTTAAGGTGCTACTGAAGGAATTTTTTTATTTTGCTTTGACTCAGACCAACACGGCTACCTACCTGTAACTCCCTATGTGAACTCATAGAAATCTTCTATTTGATTACATCAGTATGGGTTTAATTTGAATTCATTTACGTGAACTTCCATATCTCTAGCCCAGGCATCCCCAAACTTCAGCCCTCCAGATGTTTTGGACTACATTTCCCATCTTCCCTGACCACTGGTCCTGTTAGCTAGGGATCATGGGAGTTGTAGGCCAAAACATCTGGAGGGCCGCAGTTTGGGGATGTCTGCTCTAGCCAGATCAATATGTCAGAAATCAGATGCTTCTCTGCAGAGCATCCATAGGTGCCCACACTGATCTTTTGCTTACCCAGATGGAGTATAACTGAGAGGTGACATAATATTCACAGAACGATGTGTGGTGTTGGCCTGTAGGGGTGTGGGAGAGAGTGCCACAAAAGAAAAGTTATCTCCCATTTCTGGTGATGCACCCTGTACTTTCAGAACAGAGATGAAAGCGAGCTGTCATCTGTTCATGCGCTGCAGATAGATGATGCAACAGATCCGCAAGATATTGTTATGGCTATGCACCTTCTAAGGAACCCTTGTGCTTGATTTGATTTGTGTTGCTTCAGTTATTTATCCTGGCCTTAAAACATAGCATGCATTCTGGGAAAAGATGGTGACACTGGTTATACAACAGTGCCTTCCCTGTCTCTGTCACCTTGTTGCTTAGTGCAAACACTTTCTATTTACATCTGTCGGCTCGAGTCCCTCCTGATTCTGATCACCCTTCCGCCAACATGAAAAGCATTGATCTCAGCGGTGTTACTCCCAGCTTACACGGCCAGAGCTAGCCCTGTGTCTGTAGCTATAGGGATACATTGATATTCCATGAAAATCGCTTCCCATAGGGCATTCTGCCCAAGATGAGCTGTGAGTGCCTTTCCCATCCTCCACTCGGGGAAATTACCATTTACAAGGGCACCCTGTCAAAAAGGAGGAGAATGCTTATACTGATGTGCAAGTTACATTTTGGAAGAACTGGAAATCTCAGGCAGTTTTAAGGCACGCTCTGCTGTAAGCTGTTGGAGTGTTGCTGTCGGAACGCAGCCTTAATAATCATATACATATTCAGTAAGCATAGCCTTGCAGTCCACATCATAGTCAATCTGCTGTACATGTTCAGCACTACAGCAAGTCGTTAAGGCTAAAATGCAAATTACAAGCTACATTCACCACTCTATACAGCAGAAGCTAGATGCCTCCTGCAGGGAGATGGTCTGTGTCACCATTACAATACCGTACCAAAACAAGTGTATTGGGGGGGGGGGAGAAGGGTGGAAATAGATCAAAATATGCTGATATACGTCATAAAATGTTTCATAAGATAGTTGTGTGCTAAACAGGCAAACTGTGCCTAGGCACTAATGCTGCCATGCACAAAGTAGAAAAATATTTCATGAACTTGGTTGCACAGGGGTGTGGGATTTTTTCTTTTTAAAGACTACAGTGTGTGCTACTCTAATTGATTTGACTTTCAAAAATAGCAGTTTCCAAATCAAAACAAACACAGATTACCTCCATTATTCCATATCAGCATGGCTTTTGCCTACTGCTTTTCTTCCTTAGTACTGCCCTGGTTCTTTATCAGTATGATCTCCAAGTATGTGGACTAAAGTATGTTCACACAAAATATACAGCAGGTGGTAGGTAGGTGGAACACACACACACACACACACACACACACACACACACACACACAGAGAGAGAGAGAGAGAGAGGGGGGGGGGTTCTCAGGAGGGTGAGTGAGATCTGTTGGTCTCTCTATTGCAGTGTTGGCCAAACTTGGGTCTCCATCTGTTTTGGGACAACAATTCCCATCATCCCTGACCACTGGTCCTGTTAGCTAGGGATGATGGGAGATGTAGTCCAAAAAAAGCTGGAGACCCAAATTTGGCCAACACTGCTCTATTGACATGGTAACTATGATCTCTGTGGTGTCCAGCATGCAAAGAGACAGGGTGATCTTTGCCTCTGGCAGACAATATCCTAATGGTCATGGACTCTCTCTATCCATATTAGTGCCTAGGAACAGTTCAACTGTTTAACACGCACACAGGGCTGGCTCTAGGTAGAGTCCCGAGGGCGGGGGCGCCGGAGTGATCTTCGCGCCTCAGCGCCAGGGCGCCCGACCTGCTCGAGACTGCCCTGCACACACATGTTGAGCAGACTCAGTATTTAACGGGGAAATCAGCAAAAGGGAGATTGTTTGAGCCCTTTAACGGGAACAAACAGAAAATGAAAGAGTTAATAAGGCAGTCATTTGAAAAGTGTGTGCATTATTTATTACATATTTTTGACTTCCAGAACCTTGTCACAATTCATTTGCTTACATTTCTCTACTGCAAAAAGCTGCGAGAGGCTCCTGAAGTATATTGAAAAATGGAAGACCATCCAAGCGTCTCACAGGGTGGCTGCGTCTTCTTCACATTGAGGGTCACACATTCACCCTTGACTTTAATGCAAAGCCAGTTTCTATCATTCAGCTATTCTGATTTCAAACTACATAGCATCTTGAAATGGCAGCTTTGTTAGAATTTTATTTATTTTATTTATTTTTTGCTGTGTGGGGTCCAACACAGTTTCTTCACTAGCATGACCTAGACCTTCAGGCTTTTACCCCTTAAGAGTTAAAATCACAAAAACTTCAAAAACCCACATTGCCTTCCACGTTGCAATTTCACTGTGTAAAAGTAATTTTTTTAAAAAAATGCTAGTCACCAACTCTAATTGCCTTTCTATTTGCTCCCTAGGAATTCAGTGGTGCCTTAAATTCTCACATAACACCAAAATATCTTCAGTAGCACCTTAAAGACCAACTAAGTTTTTATTTTGGTATGAGCTTTCGTGTGCATGCACACTTCTTCAGATAGCTGTAACCAAAAATATCTGTTTGTCATTGAAAGCAGGGGTAGGGAACCTCAGGTCCAGGAGTTTCTCTATCTGGGTCCCAAGCCACACCCCATACTGGCCCTGCTCCACTGTTGGATTTTTTGAATAGTCAAGTTACTTTAGAGCCGGTCTAATGTAAATACTGTCTGTTTAAGAGAAACAGGTGTCGGTGATTTCTGTTAATTGCTCACAGGCGTGGGCTCTGCTCCTTGTATATAAGGTTCTGCCAGAAAGCCTTCTGTATCTCTTAGTTAGATATTTCAGTTTGATTCATCTCTTAGTAGATCACTCTCTCTCAGTTGTTCTCAGTTTAAGAGATTCCAAGTTGAATCTTAGTAAGAGAGACTCTCAGTTTAAGAGATTCCTTAGTTGAATTTTAGTATGAGAGTTGCTTAGTTATAATGCTAGTTTGCTGTTAATTCTTGGGTAGTTTAATGGGACTTATGTGGGAGTTTGTGGGAGGTTTGGAATGGTTTGAAGGATGGAATGTGGGTAGATAAAGTTGCTAAAAGAGAAAGCATTTATCTTTAGTTTAAAGTCTCTTTAGAGTCAGTTTGTTTTTCAGTTAAAGAAACCCAACAGTTTGTATTTTCTTCTGTATGCTTTTACAAGTGTACAGCTAGTAAGGGGTTTCATATAAGGGAGACAATTCCCTATGCTCTTGGTGGTGTTTTCTTAGCCAGGTCAACTTCTGACTGCATATACTCTGCGTGAAACGTACTTTAAAGGGCTGCTGGAAACTGGGATATATGATTTAGATTAAGCAGGTTTCAATACCCAGTTTTCTCCAATATTTATTCTTATCATATATATTTTTTTCCAAAATCCACACCTCTTCTCCAGTTCTTCTACCTGGCTGGAATGCTTCTTGCTTCCTGGCTAGAGAAGTGTTTGTGTAAAGCACAATTGCAAAATTGTATTATTTGCGGACAATATCCTTTTATTTATTACAAAACCAGAAGATACAATTCCAAAAATTATGGAGAAAATAAAAACCTTTGGCAGAATATCAGGATATTCCATAAACTGGAATCGTATCACCAGGCTTACCTGCTGAGTAAGACGAAGTATTGGAGAGCTAGCAGGAATCCCAATTGGGCTACTCTCGAATATAGTTTCTTTGAACCTCTTGTAGGGTGGACTAAACTTTGCTCTAATTTTATGAAATATCCTGTTATCCTGGAGACTATTAAAGCACCTATAAAAATTTGGATGAATAAAAATAAAAATAATAAGGATGATCCACTTTCCAAAGGTGAGTCTTAGAGTATAGTACCCACATGAGAACAAAGAAGTTTCTCCATCGCATAAGAGAGAGACCAAGAAGGAAGGTCCTGGGACTTGAATCAGAATCCCCAAGAAATCTAGCCCAGAAAAAAAAATGTATTGGGGCCAACAGTCAGCATCAAACTGATGTTGGAAGGGAGTTACTGCAGCAGAGAGCCTTCCTCTCTTTATCCTACTGAACTGCCTGCAGCGTCAAAGTGCCTTTGAAGGAAAGAGAAGGCTTCTCTACTTATAACCATTGGTGTATAGCAAATGAAGAATCTGCTGGCTTAATACCTTCTTCTAGATGAAAATTAACATCCTTTGCAACTGCAGCCAGTCAGTCCCATGTATACAGGGAGAATTTTGCTAGAAACTTGCATGGGTCTATTTGCAACCAGGAAGGGCTTGCTAGTTCTTGTCTCTGTTAAGACAGCTTTTATTGTTCCCTTTCAAGTTTCCTTTGATTTCTCTGGTTTGTATGGAAACACTTTTCAAAAATCTCAACAAGAGCTTGGTGTGATGATTACAGATTTTAACCATTAGGATCACAAAGCGCTCTTCTTTTACAATATGCCCCCACCCAGCATTTTCAACTTATTGACTTCTTTTGGTGAATATCCACCACCCAAATCCACAAGGAGCCTGCTCTTTTCTTCTCTTTCAATGCCTTGGGAAATCTTGTCTAGTATTCAGCGCCTGTGCTGAGTAAACATAGCAGGGAGACAGTTTGAGAATTGTTTTGGTGTGTTTCTTTTCAAAACTATTTATTCTCAAATTACTGCACTGCTTTACTATCCTCCACCTCCCGCAACTCCCAGCAATGTATTTTTCATAAGTTCACTGAGAAAAGGCTAGTTAGGTTTAATATTCTGTATGCTGGCCTAATAGCAGCAGCTCTAGAGATGAAAGGAACATCTGCAAATATTTGCTAATATTTCTGGTTCTACAAGTGAAAATTTGAATGTGAAAAGGCTTACCTCTAATTTCAAGTGTGTTTGATATGTTGGCACATCTCAGTTGTTTTTGCTTCTAGCCTGACAGACAGATGAAACCTCATAAGTATAACCTTGTCAAATGTTAGATCCATTGAAAATTATCTATCAAATCCAGGCTTACATTAAGCCTCATTTGTATTCGAACTTTTAGCTGTTGTCCTGTAACATACACCACTGCATAACAGTTATTAAAGGTAAAGGGACCCCTGACCATTAGGTCCAGTCGTGACCGACTCTGGGGTTGCGGTACTCATCTTGCATTATTGGCCGAGGGAGCCGGCGTACAGCTTCCAGGTCATGTGGCCAGCATGACAAAGCCGCTTCTGGCGAACCAGAGCAGCACATGGAAACGCCGTTTACCTTCCCGCTTGGAGCGGTACCTATTTATCTACTTGCACTTTGAGGTGCTTTCGAACTGCTAGGTTGGCAGGAGCTGGGACCGAGCAACGGGAGCTCACCCCGTCGCAGGGATTTGAACCACTGCCCTTCTGATCGGCAAGCCCTAGTCTCAGTGGTTTAACCCACAGCGCCACCCGCATCCCATAACAGTTATTAGCAAGTATCAAATACAGTCATACCTCGGTATACAGCCGCTTCAGATTGCGTCTTTTTGGGTTGTACTCCACGCCAAACCCAGAAGTATTGGAACGGGTTACTTCCGGGTTTTGGCACGTGAGCATGCACAGAAGTGCTAAATTGCGCTTTGCGCATGCCATGCGCAGAAGCACCGAATTGCGATCCGTGTGTGCGCAGACGTGCAGATGCAGGTTGCAAACACTGCGGGTTGTGAATGTGCCTCCCACATGGATCACGTTTAAAACCCGAGCATCCACTGTACTAATACTATAAAATGACAATTATTAGATATAACGTACCATTGCAGGTCAACCAAGAAATGGCATCAGAAATGAAATATTGAAATAAATTGTCACCATGTTAAATATGCTTATCAAATATCCAGCAAGTATTCAAGAATTCACAGAAATTTTCAGAGCTCCAGATAGCTCACAGTCTTTCTATGAAATATATAAATAAATTAAGAAATTGTCCAGTAGCACCTTAGAGACCAACTAAATTTGTTCTTGGTATAAGCTTTCGTGTGCATGCACACTTCTTCAGATACACACAAAAGCTTATACCAAGAGCAAACTTAGTTGGTCTCTAAGGTGCTACTGGACAATTTATTATATATATATATATATATATATATATATATATATATATATATATATATATATATATACACACACACACACACTGCATCAGACCAACAGGGCTACCTACCTGAGTCTTTCTATGAATATATGTATGTATATTTCATTGACTTCAGTAGACACAGATGTAATTTGAAGAAGGTGGTGATTTCTGGTAATCAGAAATACACTACTTCTGATCCTAGAGGTAGCCATTAATGGGCACATAATACATGAATTAGTCCAACCCTCAATAATTTGTCTAATGATCCAACTCTAGTAGATATAGATAAATCCAAGAACATTGTTGAGTGGTCAAGGAATATTCAGGTCTTTTGTATTCTATATGCAAAAAAGAAACCTTGAGGTACAGTATATGTGTGGGTAGCTGTGGTCTTGGGAGTCTCAGTTCAACTCAGTGAAGGATGCAGGAACAAGTATCAAACAGCTTCTGGTAATTTCCTTTGTGGAAATGTGGGTGCCCTTGGCTGCATTGGAGCTCTGAGCCAGGGGCGGAGGAAGAGGGGTGCCAGTGGGGCAGGCCATCTTGGGTGTCACCACTGTGGGGGGTGACAAAATGCCGGGCAGCACTCACTGCGGGGCCAGCAGTGTGCCCGAGCCACGTGTCTCTCCTGGGAGTGATGCGGTGGCTTGGGCGCCTGCTGGCTCTGCGCTGCCCCAAATGGTCCGCCCTCCGCCTCCCCCTCAGCTGTAGGGTGGCTGAGTGGGAGGAAACAAGCAGATTCCTTGGAGGCCCTAGAGTGTCCTGCCCCGGTTGGCCCTGTCCCTGGGTGCAGGGATTGCGCGCTGCCCCAGGCACCTAATGGGATTGCTCCGCCGCTGCTCTGAGCATTTCTGTTGGTAGTCACATGTACACAAATGGCCACTGAGTCTGACAGCATGCAGGAAGGTTGAGGTGTTAGAGGCAGGCAAGGCAATCAATGGCAAGTGAAGGCTATGGACTTTATGAATAGCAAGGGAAGGTAATGTGAAAGGAGAAGAAGATGAAGATGGAGGAGGAGGAGGAGGAGGAGGAGGAGGAGGAGGAGGAGGAGGAGGAGGAGGAGGAGGAGGACAGAAGCAAGGCTAAAAGTTTTTGCTTGGAGGCCAGTATATTGGCTATACTGATCTATGTTGTTGTTTGGTCATTTAGTCAGGTCCGACTCTTCGTGACCCCATGGACCATAACACGCCAGGCACTCCTGTCTTCCACTGCCTCCCGCAGCTTGGTCAAACTCATGTTCATAGCTTCAAGAACACTGTCCAACCATCTCGTCCTCTGTCGTCCCCTTCTGATATTCTATACTGATCTATAGACATTGTTAGTTCCCCATTTCCCTGGAGAAATCTTGATGAAATTGGTTTCCTGTATTATTATCATACATTTCATTCTCTGGTTCCAATCGGAATTTATTACCCAGTGTTTACTTTGGGCGTGCAATATTTCAAAAAGGCGAGATAAGTTCCAAAGTGAAGGATTTACATCTTTTATTCCATGCAAGGGGAAGAGACATAAAGAATTGGAAAGTGAAGTTGTAGATAAGGATGTGAAAAACTTATCAGGAGGGAAATGGTGGTGTGAAATTTTAAAGAGGAATGCAAACTTATCCTCATTTAGAGATGATTTACTAGAATGAGGGACACAGGTGGGTTTAGTTGTACACAAGCAGCCTGCACACATTTGTCATGGCATAGTTACTCATCAATGAATTTATTCATTACATATCTCACAGCTTTTTCCATCATGGAACTCAAGGTGGTTGACATGGTGGTCTCCCACCAGACACTGACCAGAGCCAGACCTGCTCATCTTCAACTAAATAGCTGCCTTCTATGCCCTCAGATCATACCATGAAGCCTAAGTGACAAACTTTCTCTGGTTTGGGACCATTGACCTGAGAACAAATAGGAAAGGAGCAGGTAGCACTTTGCCTCTTTTTAAACCTATTTAGAGGGATTTCCAATTACAATTTAATGTTTGATGATTTATCACTTTTTAAATTAATATTGGGAGCCGCCCAGCCAGATGGGTGGGGCATAAATGTATTATTATTATTATTATTATTATTATTATTATTATTATTATTATTATGCACTCATACACAGGGCAGTCTGGAGCAGGTTGGGCACCCTGGCACTGAGGCGCGGAGATCGCTCCGGCGCACCTGCCCTCGCAGCGCCCCGCGCAGCTTCCACACAGCTTCGCTGCACAGCGCCCCGCCTCCCGGCCCAGCGCCCTGGCGCACCGCGCCACCGGGACCTTACCTAGAGCTGGCCCTGCTCATACATACAGATAAGTTACAAGAGAATAGAGTTTTCCCCAGGAACTGAAATGTTTAGAGTTTTTAGAGTGGTTGAAACTCTTCTCTTGCTTACATAGAAACATAGTAAAAAAATAATAAAACATTTTACTATTGTGACCATTTCATTAGATTGAACTTTTCAGAGTACCTGGGTTTGATTAAGCTACATTTGCACTCTGATTTTCTGGTTGTAAATTTTCCATAGCGATGCTAATGAACTTCCCAAATACACCACATTCATTTTCAATCATTTCTTGTGCATCTGTTAGATGAGGTCATAAAACTGTTACACTTCTTCATTCATTCATGCTTGTGCAGAAGCTTCTTTCAGAAGATAAATTTCTATTCAATGACAAAGAACACTAGATTCTATTTCGTTTTTGTTTGGAAGTAGCTGGAGATGAATCTCGCTTCATTCATTCCAGGAAACTTAGCACTAGATGGCATTACATGTAACAAGTTGAACTCTGGGGGTTGAGACTGTTCTGCCGCATCCCACTCTAGTATCAAAGACCTTGTACAGTACAACCATGCCATAGGTTTAAAGCCGTATCATACCACTTTAAGCAGTCATAACTTCCCCCAAAGAACCATGGGAGCTTCAGTTTGTTAAAGGTCCTGAAAGTTGTTAGGTATATAATAGTGCAGATGTGGTCCATGTTTGCACCACTGCCCTATTGCCTGTCTCCTATGTTGCATTTTGATGTTTCCCATTGTAACCTGCACAGGAGAATTATAATGGCTTTCTTCTGTTTTCGTGAACCCTTAGAGATGATAGCTGCGGCTGCTACACCAATTCTGGTTTTCATCTCAGACTTATTTGCATGCCTAGCAACCAAGGGTTAAGGAGAAAGAAAGCAGTGAACAGCAGGTGGTAAGTCCCCTGGAAATATGACTGCGTGAGACTGCAGCATTTGGAGAAGTAAGGGCAGAGGATCCCAGGGAGAAGCTGGGGGGTTGAAGGGCTGTTATGCAACTAGGTTCCACTCAAGGTAGACCTATCTGGAATTAATTGTTTCCCTCAATCTCAATGAGTCTACTTAGGTTGATACAACCAAAGGAGAAGATATATATGGCCACGTTGCCACACACAGTTGATGGGAAACTCACTAGCATTAAATAATGTTTTATTTGATACTACTAGCCTCATACTTGGCATTGCTCAGGAATCCAAAGAGAGAGAAAATCAGTGCAGTTTTCAAAATTCTGAATTGAGGTAGTCGGCTGAATCAATATTAACCATTGATGCCAGCTTAAAACTAGTGCAGTTTTGAAAGGTTCAGTCTGCCACCTTGACTCAAAATAGCATCCAATTATAGCCAAACACAGATATAAACTTGCTCCTTGATCTTAGGAACCATCATGCAGTATTTGGTTAACAAAGTCAATGCAGTTTGGGAAGGTTCAATCCACCATATTGAGTGCATAGTGAAAAGGCAACTTTCCAAAATCTAGAATAGATGCAAGCCCTGCAACTGTTGCTGTTGCATTAAAACCAATCTCCCCTCTCTTGCCTTAATTTCTTCTAGCCGAGCCAAGAAGGACATTAACTTGTTCTTGTTTTGATTTTATTTCTTCTCAGTTAAAAGTGAGCGTATAAAAGATAATGTTCGCAGCATTCAAGCATATGCAGCAATACACATCTTCTGCAGTTGATTAAGCTCTGGAGCTGAGTCATTTAGTATCCACCAAAACTGTTTATTGTAAGTATTCTTCAAGACTGAAAACACTGTTTTTTAATTATGCAGTTTGGGAAAGAACAGAACCGACACACCACAACACTGGCATAAATCACAAGTTACTGTTTTCTTCCCTCGTGAGAAACGGGAAATGCTGCTTCGCCCATCTATATAAACCTTCTTAATGAAGGTTGCTGTGGACTGAGTCAGTGGGAGCCAAAACAGGTTTAGAAATACATAATTCCTGAAGAGTTGCTTCATTACACTGATTAAGAGTGGAATGGGTTGGTGAACCTATTCCTCACTGCCAGAGACCTTACCTGCCTTGAAGATTTCAGATAGTTTTGGTCTGAATTGGTTATTTCAACTCTGTAAAATGGCTTGTCCCCAAAAGGCATGCCTGACTCTTTGGTTGATGGAGAGGGGAGCCAGGTTTCTTGTCCCTGCCTCTGGTCCAAACTATCCACCAGCCTGAGTGAGGCAGCTGTCTCAGGCAGCAGATGCTGGGGAGGTAGAAACAGCATTTCTGCCCTGCACCTCCTAAGTTGGCTTGTTGCCTTGAGGTGATTCAAATAAGTTTCAGGACACACCTGCACTGTACATTTAAAGCACTGTAGTGCTCCCTTAACCATTATTATTTCCTCCAAAGTATCATGGGAACTGTAGTTTGCTAAGGATGATGAGAGTTTTTGGGAGACCTCTAGGAACCTCAAAGAGATACAATTCCCAGATTTCTTCCCTAGGGAGAGGGACTGGTTCTTAAACCATTCTAGCATTATAGCTCTTTTTTAAAAAATATTTTTATTAACGGTTTTCTCAGTTTACAAAGATGTGTACAATGTCTCTCATAACATTTTTACAGATCAGTTTCAATTGTTGAGACATTGGGGAGGAAAAGGGGGAGAGCGGTAGATAAGGGCTCTTTGAAGGGAATAGCGGTTACCACTTTAGCACTCTTAACAAAACTGCAATTCTCAAGGTTCTTTAGGAGAAGCCATGACTGTTGTTTATCATGGTGGTTTAAGTGTATAGAGCAGATGAGGCCTAAACTAGATGTGACGTTGGCTCCTGTACATAGAATATGGGCACCATCTTGACCTTCATCTCAGGAAGCAAAATGTTTGTGGCCTGACTGGCCCTGTCTGCTTTCCCCACCCCGACCCCCATTTATTGTTTTATTATTACCGGTAATTTTTGTAACGTTGCTCGGTTTGCAAGCAAATGTGTGGGCTAGGACAGCCCAGCATAATAATGTTTTTGCAGGATTCTAAATGTGGTAATTACTATACAAGTCATCATCATCATCATCATCATCATCAATTTGCATAACATGTCTCTCTTTGTGCAGTAACACAAAGCAGGGTTATTTGGGAGTGATGGAATGAGAGCAAAAGCTGCAGGGTCGCTTAATTCCTTTGGTTGCCCCAAAGAATTCTCTACAAACACAACCTCCACCCCCATCATTTTCTAGCTACTCTCAAAGCCAAACTATAAATCATCCATAGAAATAATATGAGATGCTGTAGTTTCGGAGCTGTTTGGAAAGTTTCAGTATATATTGTCCAGGTTTCAGGGAGTTCATGTTGAGATTTCATGATGCATATATCATTTTTGGCAGGGCTGAAGTCTGTGCTAGTTGCTTTTCACAGCAAGAATGAACTTTCCCAAGGTATACAAGTGCAGTAATATTGTCTATAATGTACAGCCTTGTCCATGAATGTTCAGAATGGAGCATCCTGTTAACTGGGTGGCTAATATGCCTAGGACATTTTTTTATGGTCCACATGAGTGACAGAGAATGTGGACCAGCAGCCACAAGTAGCCTGGATGAGGTCAAACCAGCCAATCAGGAGTTGGCCTTGGTAAACTGATTAAACTTCTGGAAATGAGCAAGGAGATGCCTAGCAGGGCTAACACGATTTATGGACAGTGTAGGATGCTATTTCAGTGGGTCAAAGTGAGTATGCTATTCAACCGTACCTCATTTGTGATGATCTAGTCACATCTTTAAAATTTTCTGAATAAATATCAAGTTGCAAAAGCTCACTAAAATAATAATAGTAACCCTTCCTAGAAACGTGTGGCATTTCTTCCCTTTGCACAAATATGCTTTTAGTGTTCCCCACATCAAGAGGATTTTTATATATTATTTCTTTATTTTATTTATATCCCACCTTTCTTCCAAGGAGCTTAAGGTGGTGATACATAGGCTTCCTCTTCCCCATGTTATCCTCACAACAACCTAGTGAGGTAGGTTAGGTTGGGAGGCAGTGACTGGTTCTATGCCACCCCATAATAATAATAATAATAATAATAATAATAATAATGTTTTTAAATTATTATAAATAATTTATAAATAATAACACTACTCTGAGCAGCTCCCAATAGAATATTAAAAACATGATAAAACATCACACATTAAAATCTTCCCTAAACAGGGCTGCCTTCAGATGTCTTCTAAAAGTCAGACAGTTGTTTATTTCCTTGACATCTGATGGGAAGGCATTCCACTACCGAGAAGGCCCTCTGCCTGGTTCCCAGTAACCTCACTTCTCGCAGTGAGGGAACTGCCAGAAGGCCCTCAGAGCTGGACCTCAGGGGTGGCCCTCTAGTCCTCTCTGTCTGGCCCTTAGAACAATGGGGGCGGGTAGAGACACTCCTTCAGGTATACTGGGCTGAGGCCGTTTAGAGCTTTAAAGATCAGCACCTTTATGGCAGACAGGGGATTCGAACCCTAGTCTCCCAGGTCTTAGTCCAACACTCTAACCACTATACCACACTGGTTCTCATGCAAGTCATGCAAGGATGCAAGGCCAACAGTGCTGAGGACTGCTGCATATCAATGGAGGGCTTATAATCAATTTCAGTTGACCGAAGTGGCAAACCTGTGATTTGTCATCCATGTGAGATATTTGGGATCTTGTTTTCTATGAGGAACAGCTTGTCATATTGAAGAATATCCACCATTGTGGGTAGGGCATAGTTCAGACTGCATGGTAGAAGGGGAAAAGCTGAGCTGGTCCTCCACCAGGCTATTGCAGTGCTGCTCTGAGTAATTAAAACATGAACGAGGCTGTCAGTGGATGCTAGAAACTGCCATCTTCTAAAGTGGTTGTATGATTGCACAGCATAGTAAGGAATCACCTGATAAATGGTTGTCTTGTGTTTCCCAAATGGACAGATGAAATTGTGTTGCAGAGTAGTGCTTGGTCTTTTGTCATCAGGCTGTGTGGCTCCTCTCTGAAATGACTATGGTCACATCCACACCATTCATTTAAAGTGCTCTTATGCCACTTAAACAGCTGTGGAGATTCCTGGGAACTGTAGTTTGTTAAGGATACTGAGAAGTATAGCTTTTAAGGTCCAGCATCCTTAACAAACTACAGTTCCCAGGAATTTCCACAGCTGTTTAACTGGTATAAGAGTGTGGATATGGCCTAGATCCTGTGTAAGACCAATGACTTTAGAACTGTTGTTTAAGACATTCTGTAAAAATATCCAGGCTTCCATATTCGGCTTCCCATTTTTACAGCTGTCTAGAATCCCATTTCAGAAATCAGTTGTCATGATTTCGTTGTCAAAAATGTCAAGCATTTCACAGCCATAACCCAGTAGCAGCAGTATTAGAGCAGAGTCACACTTTGCTGATTGAACCAGGTAGAAAAGGAGCCTATTTGAGTGGAGAAATGCATGTTCAGCGTGGTGAATAATTAACAGCATGCATGTGATGGAAATAGCTGGGTTTCCCTGCATCAAAAATAGAAGCAGCAATTAGGAGAGGATTATGCCCTAACGTCAACATTTAATGCAAGGAAACCTGGCTATGCAAGGCTGCATCCCTATACTCACTTACCTGAGAGGAAGCCCCATTGAACTTAGCAGAACTTGCTTCTGAGTAGATATGTTTACACTAGACATCCATAGCAGGGGTGGGAAACCTCAGACCTGGGGCCAAGAGTGGCCCTCCAGTCCTCTCTGTCTGGCCCTTAGAACTCTCTCCAGCCCACACTCCTCAGTGACCCTGCTTCACTCTCCAGGGATTTTGGTCTGGCTGGCCTGTTTTCATGAACCCTGATATTGCCTTTTGTTTGGTTGGAGTGTAGAGAGGGGGTTGTGAGTGTGTGTAGAAACTAGTCTAGTGTACAAAGGTAAAATATAAATGTCTTGTTCGGTCTCATTTTTGACTCTGGCATGTGGCACTTGGGAAGTTGCCTGGAAGTGATTGTGGCCATTGGGATGGAAAAAAGTTTCACACACCCCTCATCTGTAGGATTGTACATTTATTTATTTAACTGCTTTATTTGTTACAGGTAGGTAGCCGTGTTGGTCTGATGCAGTCAAAACAAAATAAAAAAATCCTTCCAGTAGCACCTTAGAGACCAACTCATGCACACGAAAGCTCATACCTATGACAAACTTAGTTGGTTTCTAAGGTGCTACTGGAAGGATTTTTTAAATTTTGTTTTGCTTTATTTGTGTGTGTCTGCGTGTCTGTCTGTCTGCGTGTCTGTCTGTCTGTCTGTCTGTCTGTCTGTCTGTCTGTCTGTCTCTCTCTCTCTCTCTCTCTCTCTCTCTCTCTCTCTCTCTCTCTGTGTGTGTGTGTGTGCTCCTTTGGGGAATGTAATGCAGGCCAAAGAGAGCACCCTGCATTAAATGCCTGCTTAATTTCCCGTTGATTTGTTCATTCTCTCTTCATCCTTTCAGTCAGCGGCATTCAGAAGCATTTAGCCTCTACGTCTTTTCAAGGTCAAGGCTGATGCTATATGTGCTTGGAAATCACATGCCTCAGTCATATTACATGGCACTGTGAGGCGGCGAGGCAATGAAGCCATGTGCACAGGGACCACAGCAGCCTCACGATGTCACAGCGATGAGGCAACCAAAGACGATCAGCTCTCATGAATCAGACTGCTCCAAGAGGAGGCAGCACAGCTTGGTCTCCAGACGGTGAGCCAGGCGAGTGGAGAAGAGCTGGGGTTTCTGTCTGCTTTATTTTGTGATCTCTTCTTATTTACAAAAAAAAATGGAAGGAAGCCAGAGATGCATTCTGCCCCCCTCCCCGTTTCACTCACTCTGAGATTCATTCTGATGATTTATTTGTATTGCATCTAGAATCTACTTTGCAGTCATTAATTAGTACCCAGGAACTAATTAGTTTTCCAGGTAGGCAAGCTGAGTGGGCAACTTGTCTTGTGTCAAGCCAGCCTGCGTTTGGCACATAATGTTCCATGACCCTTAAGCCAGGAAGGAGCCGTTCGTGGAGAATGGCATCAGATAAAGAGCAATCAGGAAAACGGAATGGGAGATCAATGGTCTACTGAGCCCATTTTCCTCAATGACAGTAGCCTTAATTTCTTGCCAGCATTTGTCAGGTCACCTCACCCTGGCTTTTGTTGTGAAGCACAGTGGTAAAAAAACCGAAATGAAAACAACTATGATGTTCTGTGTCTTAGACAATAAAGTATAGAATGTATCGAATGTAAATGAGGGAGGGGGGGGATACAGCACCATCATTATACATGGGGCTGAAAGCCAAAAGCATGGGTCCCTGTCCAGCGCGGGTGGGGGGGGCAGCCGTGATAGCACCCCACTGGGATCGCGCTGCTGGGGGAAGTGCACTCCCCCCGCACTCCTATTCCTCCACCAGTGTCCCTGTCCCAAGGCACCTCCAGTCTGCATTTCAACAGTGTCAGAACCCAAATGGGGCATAGCTGCCAAGTTCTGGCCTGAGAAATAAGGGACTGGGCCGGAAGTAGCGCTGCCGCCATTTTGGAACTGGGCGGAGCATGCTCAGAAGCTACTTTTGATGCTGTTCTGCCCTGTTCCAAAATGGCCACTGCACCAGAAGTCACGATGCAGCCATTTTGGAACTGGGCAAAGCAGCATCAAAAGTCGCTTCTGAGCATGCTCCGCCCAGTTCCAAAATGGCTGCCACACCAGAATAAACCGGGGGATAAAAAAAATCTGTTTTTCCGGCTGGGGACAGCTGGAAAAACGGGGGTTTCCTGGGGAATACGGGAGACCTGGCTGCTATGATATTGGGGGGGGGGGGAAGGCAAGATAACAACAGATGAATGTCAGTGGATACAGTTAGAATCATTGAATCATAGAATTATAGAGTTGGAAGGAACCCTAAGGGTCATCTAGTCTGACCCCATGCAATGCAGGAATCTCAGCTAAATCGTTCATGACAGATGGCCATCCACCTCTGCTTAGAAACCTCCAAGGAAGCAGAGTCCACCACCTCCTGTGGGAGACCACTCCTTTGTCAAACAACTCTTACTGTCAGAAAGTTTTTCCTGATGTTTAGTTGGAATCTCCTTTCTTTGTAACTTGAAGTGTAACTTGTATCAATAGTGTTATAAAAAGAAAAACTGCTCCCTTTCCCTTGTGGGGTACCCAAGAGCCTGTATAGCGTCCTTAAGTGGGTTCTCTATCTGCAGGAGAAAACAACAGAGGCCAAGCAGAGAATATTGAGAAGCAAAGCAGCTAGTAAGCATGATCTTTTATTAAACTGTTGCAACAGGATCCCCTACTCACCCCACGCAGGGAGGGAGGAGAAGAACCCAGAACAATGTTACGTAAGCTCTTATATAGACTTTTGAAATTGCCTACCCTGTAGGCAATGCTCAAGACCACCCCCCAAAACATCATACATGCATCACAAAAAGGAGGCGGTCCGTAGCAGAAATACATCACAGGGGGCCAGTCTACCACAGAAATCTTGACTTCCAGCAAACCTGACAATGGTCAATCATTGCTCTACCTAGGCAGCCTGGCCATTCTTTTGTGATGATAAATGCTTTAATTCCTGAACCCAGGTCACAGGCTCACCCTATTCATACACACATATGTCCTTACGTTAGGTAAGCAAAAGACAATGGGGAGGATTTCCCATTTCCTTCCTCCTTGCAGAGAAATATTTGAGGTCAATTTGGGAGAGTCAAAATGGTTTCAGGATTGCTCTCCTGTACTATTTCAGAAACGTGGTTTATATACTTATGTATGTGTTTGCCTTGTAAATTTATTAACAGGTGATTTATATATATAAGACCTTAGAATTCCTATAACAATAGACAATATGTGGGAGAGCACTGCTGTGGAATGAGTCCCACACAGCTTGGTATTTTTATATGTGACTAGCTGGCCCTGCCACGCATTGCTGTGGCTAATCCCTGTGACTGCCCCCACCCCGTGCTGATCCATGACATATCCCATCCCCTCCTCCCCCCACCCCCGGCTTATCCCTGTGATTCCCCCCACCCTGTCCCGACCCATGACGGATCACGCCCCCTCTTTCCCACACCTCCTGGGTCATCCCTGTGACTGGCCCCACTGTGTCCTGACCTATCCTGTCCCCCCCCCCACCCCCACCCAGGCAAGTCAGTAT